>NC_141055.1:54231226-54539064 GCF_041138505.1 Cibotium barometz
TTCAGCACTCTTTTCGTGACGGAAATTAACGCACAAACTGAAAGGAGAAGTGCAGAAAATAGAGAGAGAGAGGGAGAGGCGGAGAGGACACAGTATTGGGTCCCAATTACCCTCTGTAGGGCCCCCACCACGGATGGTGTATTTGCTTTATTAGAATGATGAGAAATCTCAAAGAAAATACAACAATCTTGGACCTTTTCTTGGCTGGGAATACCCTGCCCTTGACCTGAATCCTTCACCCCTTGCTTAGCACCCTCTTGGCTTTGTCTAGCCTCTTATGCTTGAGCTCTTGGTGGAGAATGAGATAAATGAATGGGATTGTGGGCACCTCCTTTTATACTACTCAATCATGAGCAGTCGGCCAGTACTACAACAGTCGGCCAGCCCATAAATGTCCCACGACTGAGAAAATACAGCAATAAATACCATTAAATGCTGCGCATCCCTTTGTTGCTTGGATGGGCACTTAAACACATGGGAAATAGGGCTGGGCACCTAGGCGCCTGCTGCCTAGGAGGCTGGGCACTGAATGCCCCCTGTTTTGGAGGCTGGGCAGCCTGTATGGGCTGCCCCATACTTGCCATAAACCTCTCCAAGAGCTGGATAAGCAGTCGGCTACCCCTGGCCTGCCCCTGGGGCTGTCCTACAGCCCCCCATGGCCTACCCATGGCTGGTGGGTACAGCCAGGGCCTTCCTGGCCCTCATGGGTGTGGTTTCACACCATCCCCATGCCCACACTACGACTTGGGGTAGCCCTATGGGCTGGCCCCTTGTTCTAAACACTAACTACTCAGTGATCTGGCATCCGGTACCATACCAGATACACAGAATCACTGACATCATTCTAGAGGGAGACTCATAGCGCGGATTGGCACTGTTTCATGTGCAGGACAATGCACACCTGACCTCGGACGACTGAGATGGATCCCTGGTAGACTCGTCCCGGACTGGGCTCACATGGGACCAGTTCACCATCCCAGGTCCTAGGTCCTGCACCTTCTGTACAGAAATGTCTACGTGGCATCCAAGTGCGGGATGCATGTGACATCCCCTTCTGCTTAACTTGACGGAAGCTGCATAGCCTCCAAATAATCCGTCAATAACGCCGGATAGTCTTTGAAAAACTCTTTGTTGTGCCATACCGCTTCGTGAGTTCCTCGGTCTTGAAACTTCCTGAGGAACTGTCGCAGTCTTCGGCCTGAGCCATGCTTGAAACGGTGCAGAAGGATCTGTTCTGGAACCATAACTTCTGCTTCATCCACAATGTTTGGTTCCGCTTCGTCTTTGACCTCTGAAGGGGGTGGACGTGCATATGGCTTTAACCAACTCACATGAAATACATCGTGCATAGTCCAACTCGGAGGTAGCTTTAATTGCATAGACACCTCATTAATCTTTTTCCTGATGGGAAAAGGTCCGAAGCTCCTGAAAGACAACTTTGGGCATCGCTTGCCCACCTGTTTCAATCTTTGCTTCATAATCCGAAGATAAACCCAATCCCCTTCCGAAAACTTCATATCCCTTCGGTCTTTATTGGCCTGTCGAGTGTAGGCCCCTTGCGCTTTAGCCAATCTGTCCTTTACTGACTCTAAAATCTCCTGGTAAGACTCAGTCACTATGTTCGCCTCCGGTACTGAAGACGAAGTCCTGGTTAACAACGACTGGAAAGGTCTTCCAAACGCTGCCTCATATGGAGTCCTGTCAATAGCCGCAGAGAAAGAGAGTCATTCAAAACAGCTTGAACTAAAGGCAAATACGATTCCCACTTACCTTGCTGATCGTGGACATAACACTTCAGCACATCAAAGGCCAACTGGTTGTATATCTCTGTTTGGCCGTCTGTCTGTGGGTGGAATGCACCGGAAAAATTCAACTTAGTACCAAAATTATCAAACAATGCTCTGCAAAAATGACTGGTAAACTTGGCATCTCGGTCTGACACTATGGTTCTAGGAATCCCGCCAATCGGGTACCAATGCCGAATAAATAATTGGGCAACATCCACGGTGGTCACATTAGCCCTGCAAGGAATAAGCATAACAAATTTGCTAAACCTATCAACAATAGTTAAGCACTACGTATTACGCTTTACTCGGACTGGGAGGCAGGTTTGTGACAAAGTCCATCGAAATGTCCTGGAAAGGACCCTCAGGAATTGGCAAGGGCTGTAACAACCCTATCTTCTTTCCACCAGGAGCTTTCACCTTTTGACAAATGTCATAGCGTTGTACATATGTAAACACATCACGCCTCATCTTTGGCCAATAGTATTGCCGTTCTAATTTCTCCAGAGTCGAATTCATGCCCCTGTGACCACCTGTAATGGCGTCATGGGCATCATGGAGAAGAGCCGCCCTGAATGACTTCATGACACATAGTCGGCCTTTGTAGAAAAGTCAACCATCGCGTATCAGAAAATGGCATGGTCCTGTGGCATCCAATGCCTGTTCCCACTGAGTACCGAATTTCTCGGAATCCGCGTATGTGTGCTTCATGTCCTCTAGTCCTGTACCAACAAGGTCAAGTCTAGTGGTCTGAATCGTAGATACTTGTCCCTTCCTGCTCAAAGCATCGGCCACTGGATTGGCCTTTCTTGGAAGGTACTCAATCATACCACCGAACTGCTGGAATATCTGACTCCAGCGGTGTTGTCGATCACTCCACTGTGCGCTTGGCATCGTCTGAATCCAGCGCAATGCCTGATGGTTAGTGCGAACCTCGAAGTCACGGCCATACAAGAAATGTTTCCAATGTTTCAAGGCCTGTATAACTGCTAGGAGTTCACGATCATAGACTGAGTAGTTCTTTTCGGCGGGCAGTAACTTACGAGACATGTAAGCTATTGGATGACCATTCTGTTGCAATACACCTCCAATTGCGATGTTACTCGCATCAGTGATCACTTGAAATGGTTCGTCCCACGAGGCAAGGGCTAAACAAGGTGCTTCTGACAAAGCCACCTTGAGGTTCTGGAATGCCTCCAACGCTCGTGGAGTCATTCGAATCTTTTGCTTTCTTGTCTTCACTCCCTTTAGCAGATCGGTGAGATCTGCCGAGAGGTCAGAAAACTTGTGGATATGGGTGGAGTATGCTTGGCATATACCCACAAAGGATCTAATGTCATAATAAGAAAATCCACGACTCTTTCAAGATTAGTCTCGAGGGCACGGGAAACTTGTGCAACGACTGTGATCTGCGCCTGCGAGCTCCGCCTCTCCCCTTCCCGCTGCTTCTCGCCGTCGCGCCCCCCCCTCTCCCCCCCGCCTGTCCCCCGCCTTCTCCTCCGTCTTCTCCCCCGCCTCCTTCCTCGCTCCCTTCCTCGCCATCTCTCCCCCGCCTTCTGCCTCGCATACTCCCCCGCCATCGCTCCCCGCCTCCTTCCTCGCATCCTCCCCCGCCTCCTTCCTCGCATTCTCCCCCGCCTTCTTCCCCCCCACGCCTTCTCCTCCTCCGCCTCCTTCCACGTTTCCTCCCCCGCCATTTCCCCCCCCCTCGCTTCCTTCCCCCGCCATTTCTTCCCCCGCCTCTCTACCCCCCTCGCCTCTTTCTCCTCCGCCTCGCTTCTCTCCCCCGCCATCTCTACCCCCTCCGCCTTCTCCGCCGCTGCGCGGCTCTTCCCTCCCGCCTTCTCCCTCTCCTCCACTTCCGTCTCGCCCCTCCCCCCACCGCTAGCTCCCCCGCCTCTGCTCCCCCCCCCCCCCCCCCCCGGCCCCGCCCCCGCTATCCTGTAACCCTCCGCCTCTCCTTTTCCTCGCAGGGCTGTGTCCCTCCCGTTGGTGACCCCGGTTTCTGGCTTTTTCCCTCTGGAGGACTCCATGGAAGCCGCTCCGACTACCCCTGCCGATTCCGGTCTCCGTCTGGAGTTCACAGCTGAAGATCATCAGTTGTTTGTTTCCACAGTATCCGCTCTTGAGGCCTCCTCCTTGGTCTGCAAGATAGTGGATAGCCGTCCGATGCGGAAAGAGCTTCGCGACCTTCTGCAAGGCAGCCTTGTTGGCGTGCCTGCCAAGATCGTCAGCGTAGATTTTTTGGGACGTGGCTACTACCAGGTGGATTTCGAGCCCCCCCAGGCAGCTCAGATGGTGTTGGCTCGGAGCCCCATTGTCCTCCGCTCATCCCGGGCGTTCTTGGCGCGATGGACTCACGGTTTCGACCCCGCTTCTGACCCGCTAGCAGGCGCGACAGGTTTCCCCGTCACTATCTGCTTTCCTGGACTCCGTAGGGAGTACTTGCCCCTCTTGTCATCCATTGGCAAGGCGTTCGGGCAGGTGGTGGAGACGCCTCAGACAGCGGCTTCAATGATAGCTCGGGCAGCAGGACTCCCGGCCATTCGTGTTGTGGTTCCGTCACCGGAGTCCCTCCCGAAGACGATCCTCCTCCCTTGTCTTTCTGGAGGACATCTGATACAGGGCGTGGAGTATTCGGGCCTCCGCGGCCAGTGCTACACCTGTCGGGAGATGGGCCATCTCGCACGCGTCTGTCCCCGCAAGGGGGTTCACCCTTCACGCTATGCTGCCTCTGGACCCCCTGCAGGAGACCCGAGGGGTGGCCATCCACCTCAGAGACCGGACATCCTTGGCTCGCCTCAGCAGGCGCCATCATCTGACGAGCAGGCCCCGGCGGAGGATGCCGCGCAGACCCAGGAGGCTGGCGGATGGCAGGAGGTTCGCCGGCGGAAACGCCCGGCCCGCAGGGACCGTCGCAGACGCCAGCAGGCAGCACAGGCTGGCGGACAGGCGACTCCGGCTGGCGTCTAGGCACCTACCCACACTTATGCTCCAGTCAGGGATAGGCGGCCAGCAGGTCCCACCCCGATGGACGAGGATTCAGACTCAGGGCCCTTTGAGGCCGCCGGTGGAGCCTCCCACGTGGAGACCCCGCTCCCGCCTCCCCCCGCGGGGGGTCCCGCCCCCTCCATGGAGCAGATTCCTGAGGATCCTGGGCCGCACTCTGCGACCCCCGGCTCCTCTTCCCCTCACCCGGAGAGCACTCCTTCCACCCCCCCCTCTCCCCCTCTCCCCCCCTAGCCCCCCCCCCTCCCGCCTCCCCCGGCGGCCCCCCCTGACACCTATCCTCTGGCAGATGCCTCTCCATCCTCTCCTCGCTCTCCCCCCTCCTCTCCGCGAGCCCCCATCCCTCCCTCGGCCTCTCCAGGATACGTCGCCAGACCACCCACTGTCCCGGGGCAGCGCAGCTGGGTAGGCTAGAGATCTGTCCAGTGGCTGTTCCACCGCCACTTCGGGCCGGTGGAGATGGCGATCCTAGCTTCGCCCGCCACCCACAGAGTTCTCTCCAGCCTCCCCTGGGGGACCCCCGCGAGTGATGGGGCTCCCAGTGGATCACGGTTTTTTCAGGTGCCTCCAGCTGGATGCTGGCCCGTTCGAGACACTAGTCGCGCCCTTGCGAGTTTGCGTGGTTTGCCATCCCTCCCGTTCTCCTTCAGTGGTGAGCAGCATGGTGGCCTTCTCCTTTCCTCTCAGTGTTGCCCCAGACACAGCATGGGACTGCAACTCTGTAGAGGAAGTTTTGCGTGATCAGATACTGGAGTTTTCTCACCACTTCAGTGACTTGGGGCTCACGGACCTATTGCAGACCCGATTACACTCAGCCCGCATGAGCTTGTTTGGTATAGGAGATTGGCGGGCGGACCCGGTCCACACCTCAGTTGAGGCGGTGCTACTGATTCTCCTCCATGCCGCCCCGAGGGTGCAGCCTACCTTTAGATACATATATGCAGAGGATTGGTCTCACGCCTATGCCCTGGACAGGGCGAAGGCGGAGTGGGGCTGGACACAGAGACAGGTCACCCTCTTTTTGGAGAGACTCCGCACCCGGACAGACAGTGACTATTCTCCCTCCAAGCCGGCGCCCAAGACTCACAGAGTGGAGGGCAGATCATCCGGGCAGGCTGAGAGGGGTGAGCCTGTGGCGGCTGATTCACTTGCCATAGCTCATCCATGAGGATCCTCTCATGGAACATCCAGGGTCTCGGTGGACATCGCTGCTACATTGGTCGGGGCAGACTTCGCCAGGAGATCCAGAGGGCTCTCGTTGGAGGACCCATAGATATCCTCTTCATTCAGGAGCACCACCTTTCTGCCGGGCATACCCGCACCTGCGGGAAGATCTTGCCAGGCAGGAGTCACACTTTTTGGTCACCGGCATATGGCTCCCAGGGGAACCAGGGTGGAGTATGCATCTCAGTCAGCGAGCAGCTTCTATCCGAGGTTGTGGACTCTGGCACTCTGGTCCAGGGTCGAGCGCAGTGGATCATCCTTCGGGTTGGGGAAGACCGCATTGGCTTCCTCAACTTCTACGTCCCTAATGGGGCGACCGGGAGAGCCAAGTTCTGGAGCACCATTAGGCAGTCCCTCCCCTTGGCAGACCACTGGTGCCTAGGGGGGGATTGCAACATGCTGGAGGATGCAGAGGACAGGATGGGGGGCAGCCAGGAGACCATTCATGGGCCGGAGCTCGCTGCCTGGGAGGAACTAGTGCTGCAGGTGAGAGGCCAGGATCTGTGGACTCTCCCAGAGTTTGGCAGGTTGCAGGGGAGTTTATCTTTCTCGCGCTCGGATAGACGGGCCACAGGAGTTAACCTTTCCCGCATCGATAGGTTTTACATTGATGAGTGGGCTTGTGATAGAGGTGGCACTGTGGGCATACTTGCAGGCTCCTCGTTTTCAGACCACTTTCCAGTGCTCCTCCAGATCGAGGACCCTACGAGAGGAGAGCGAGGCCAGAGCGTCCGGATTCCAGATTGTCTCATAGAGGAGCCCGAGATTGCGACCAGAGTTGAGCAGGTCTGGCAGGAGCTGCAGTTTAGGAGAGGATCATCTTCCTCGACGCACGCGTGGGTATCCTAGGCGACCCAGAGCCCGAGCACCGTATGGTCAGCACCCGGCAGCCAGCGATCTTGCCAGGGGCTTGCAGGAGATCAGTCGGTTGCTCAGGCAGGCTGCCCTGGACCCTCTGGAGGCCTTCAGAGAGCAGGAGAGGAGCCTGCGGAGGAGTCTAGCGTCCCTTCAGAGACTCCAGGAGAGGGATCCTACGAGCCCTTGGATCTCAGAGCAGACGGAGTCAGCTCGCACAGAGATCAGATCCATCGAGGAGAGGAGGGTGGAGTTCCGATTCCATGCTCGGGCCTCTTTTTGGACACAGGCTGGAGACAGAGTGACTCGTGATTTCTTTGAGGCGACAGGGCCTCGCTTCAGACGAGAGGGTCTCAGGCGTCTTCGGCAGGCTGATGGCCAGGTTGTGGTGGATCCCCCCAGGGTTCGGGCGATGGCCACAGATTTTTACAGGGATCTGCTCTCTGCTGAGCCAGCAGATGACAGGGTGAGAGAGGCTCGGGAGGCAGTCTGGAGCTTCACGAGACCGGTTGTGCCGGCCCATTTGCAGCACTCCCTTCTCTCCCCCTTCTCGGATACGGAACTGGAGGAAGCTCTTCAGGCACTTCCTCGGGGCAAATGCCCAGGAGAGGACGGTCTATCAGTGGCTTTCTTCCAGAGGTACTGGGGTCTCTTACATAGGGGTTTCAGATTAGCATTCCAGGAGATTATGGAGTCGGGAGTCATGCCGGACAGCATGGCAGAGGGGTTGATTCACTTGATCCCCAAAGAGGGAGGAGACAGACTGGAGATTAGACAGTGGAGACCGATCACCTTGCTAGGCACGGCCTACAAGGTCCTAGCTAAGGCGATCAGCAGGCAGCTTCATCCTCACCTTCCGGACATCATCCACTCCACGCAGACAGGCTTCATCCAGGATAGGAGCATCCTGGATAACATCTTCTCTTTCTGGGAGGCTACAGCTTTGGCTAGATTTCGGCAGGAGGATCTGGCAGTGCTCCTTCTCGACTTCGAGAAGGCATATGATCGGGTGGACTGGGCCTTCTTGGAAGGCACTATGGAGAGGATGGGCTTCCCCCCTCAGTGGATCCGTGGGGTCTCTGCACTCTACACATCGGCTCATAGCCAGGTGCTGATTCAGGGCGTGCGCGGAGAGAGGTTTCAGCTCTCGTGCTCGGTGCGGCAGGGGTGCCCCTTGGCGCCCTTTCTTTTTCTTTTTGTGGCGGAGGCCATGAGCACTTTTTTGACGGCACAGGATACAGGTTTGCGGGGCCTCCAGCTCCCCATCCGCACCTCGGAGGAGCTCCTAGACTCGGAGTTTGCGGATGACACAGCTGTCTATCTTCAGGGAGGAGAGGAGAACCTCCGTTGCTTCGCCTCAGCCATGGACAGGTTTTGCAGAGCTTCGGGCGCTTTGATCAGTGGGTTGTGGGTCAGTTCTATGCCCCCCCCCCCCCCCCCCCCCCCCCCCGCGACTTGGAGGCCAGTTGATGGTTTTCAGTGGCTGCCCCCCGGCACTACAGTGCGTTATTTGGGATGCTATGTGGGCATTGACATATCTCCGGAGCAGCAGATAGCCCCCCTTCTTCTGAGCATTCAGAAGAAGCTTCTGTATTGGAGTACCGCTCGTTTATCTCTGGCTGGCCGAGTAGTTGTGGCCAACCAGGTTCTGCTTGCTACCATGTGGTACATCACTTCTTGCTGGGCCAGGTGCAGAGGCTCATCAGGAACTTTCTTTGGTCCGGTGGCAACGGGTGGCCCGCCAGGGCCAAGGTGGCATGGGCTGTGATCACTGAGCCGAGGGAGAGAGGCGGCCTGGGCATTGTTGATCCTATTTGCTAAAGCCGAGCTTTGCTTGGCAAGTTGGTGGTTCGTGGCCTCCTACCAGGCGCTGAGCCGTGGAAGGAGTTTCTTGTTTCCAGGATGCTCAGCCGCACTCCTTCTCTTAGCGGCCCGTGGACCCCCAGCATCAGGTGGATCTTTACAGAGCAGCGATCCAGAGGAGTGGGCCTTGGCTTCGAGGAGCGTTTTGCAGCTAGCCTTCTGAGGGCCTGGGCGCATCTGAGGCCGTCACTCTTCCAGACTCCCCCGGGCACCGATGAGGAGCGCCTGAGGCAGCCATTGATCTGGAACCCCTTGATCCGACTTCCCAGTGGCCATATGGTTGGATCGCGGTCTCACGTGTCGTGGGGCCCGTTGAGCTCCGGCCCAGCCCAGTCCCTAGACGACTGGATATGTTTTCAGCAGCTGCCTCTAGAGGCTCAGGAGAGGAGACTCAGTGGGATGAGGGGCAGAGAGTTGATGAGATAGGACATTGAGGCGGCCATCCCCCGGGAGTGGCGGACCCCAGTACAGGACCCTCCACCTCCACAGTGGATGGGCGTCTTTACTCAGCATGAGATCCTTCTAGCGGTCTGCGGCATAGCGGAGAGAGTCGCCCCACTCACTTTCGAGGTGGGAGAGGGTGGCCAGCTTCAGAGGACACGACTAGATTTGGATGAGCTCCAGGGTTGTATTTTTCAGAGGGTGCGGGTGGTCGGCTTTCATCAGAGACAGTGGCAGGTAGACCCCTCACCGGCCTCGATAGGGGAGGATTGCTCTTGGAGATTATGGGCTTGGGACAGTAGGCCTCTTATTCGCCCTCAGTGGGATCCAGGTGAGTGGTTTTGGCGAGATCCCTACTCGGCCCCTACCAGCCCAGGCATCCCCTTTTTTCAGTACACAGCGAGGCTGGGGCGGCGGATTCAGAGGCACAGGATAGCGAGCACCCCGGCGGCGGCCGAGCATTGGCGGCGACAGGGGCTCTCCCCTGCCTTTCTTAGGGACTTCTGGCAGCGCGCCTTTGGGCCAGCTTCCGGCCCCGGAAGGTGACGCTTTTTCTTTGGCTCACAGCGCATAGAGGACTGGCTGTGGGGGCCTGGCTAGCTTTTGGCAGACACCCAGCGTCCTGCCCTCGGTGCGGCCATACACAAGAGTCGCAGTGGCACTGCTTATGGGATTGCCCACAGGCACAGCAGGTCTGGCAGCGCGCTCTCAGGATGGTTTTTGCAGGCTCGCCAGGTGAGATGCTGGTGACATGGGGTGCGGTGGCTTGGGCCACGGACAGCGGCCCGGCCCTTGGATATGAGGATGTCCCTGGCAGTGCAACCATCCAGGTCTCTGACAGGGCGATGGCGGTGGTTCCGACGCCAGACTTCTCTTCGGCAGTCCCTCAGGAGGGGGACGGGCACAGATGGGAGATGATCAGCAGCATGACGGCTTGGCACATATGGAGAGCCCGATGCAGGGAGGCCATTGACCGCCAGGCGACTCCACCGGCGGAGGTCATACAGGCCCTCTGGGTGAACATCATTCACACCTTGAGAGGACACTGGTGGGGGAAAAACTTTAGGGCGACTCGGATCGCATGAGAGGTCGCCGCAAGGCTTTCCTCCGCACCTGGCAGCCTGGCCCTTTCCTCATCGCGAGGGGCGAGGATGTCACTTGGCACTATAGGCCTCCAGTTTGGCTTTTCTCACCTCCCACATGTACTACTAGGTAGCCCCCCCCAGAGAGCGGCTAGCCACGGGGGTGGAGCTCAGGTGTTCACTGTGTGTTTTTTCATCCCTCCTTGTGAGGTGAGCTTTGTAGCCTTATGGCGTTTTCTCATTAACTAATAGAAGGATCGTTTTTCCGGGGAAAAAAAAACGATCTAATGTCGTAGGCTGTCTGAGGTACTTCCCAGTTGACAATCTCGGCCACTTTAGCCGGATAAGTCGAATGCCTTCAGCACTAATTATATATCCCAAGTAATGCACCTGGAATAGATAAAATTCTGACTTCTTTTCATTGACGTAGAGCTCGTTACTTTTCAGCAACTAAAGGACTTTCTCCACATCAATGTCATGCTGCTCAACCGTAGCTGAAAATATAAGTATGTCGTCCAGAAATATGAATATAC
The DNA here is from genome assembly GCF_041138505.1 of Cibotium barometz. Classification (NCBI taxonomy): domain Eukaryota; kingdom Viridiplantae; phylum Streptophyta; class Polypodiopsida; order Cyatheales; family Cibotiaceae; genus Cibotium; species Cibotium barometz. The sequence continues at coordinate 54,242,018 of NC_141055.1, forward strand.
ACTTTCCAATCAAACCCCGGAAAACACGCATCATCATGCGGTTAAATGTAGCTAGGGCGTTCGTCAAGCCAAATGGCATGATCACAAATTCATAGTGGGCCCGTTCCGTACAGAAGGCTGTCTTGGGGATGTCCCCCTCCACAATCCGTACCTGGTGTTACCCACTCTTTAAATCCAGTTTTGAGAACACCTTTGCTCCATTCAGCCTCTCGAGAATATAATCAATTCGAGGCATCGGGAATTTGCTCTTGATAGTCAGCTTATTGAGTGCACGATAATCGACACACAAACGGGAAGACCCATAATTCTTGGAGTTGGCGGTCCAACTCTGATTCCATCGCCTTAGAAAGGCGATACAGAAACTTGCTCGGGGGTTCCGAGCCTGGGAGGAGGTCAATCTTGTGGTCCTCCGGTCTAGACGGGGGGAGCTGGGGAAGGAGGCTGTCCCAAAGAAAAATCTTCTGGAACTTTTCATGGAGAACCGAGTACTTCTCGGAAGCACTGGCCACCGTCTGGGCTGTCTGGATGTAAATCATCGCACACTGTGCGCCTTTCCTGGCTGCTCGCTTAGCCTGCAAGTGGCTTATGAGCGGAAAGTTCGGAATTCATGGCTCACACTTAATGGTCACTGGGGCATTTGACACATTCCGATTGATCTGGAACGTGTGCTTGTCCCACTTGACATCAGGAAGAAACTTGTGAAACCACTGAATACCCAAAATTATGTCTGCTCCTACAAGAGGGGCAACCATAAAATCACCCACAAACTCTATGCCCTGAATCACTAACTTAGCACTTAGAGCTTCATACTTGACGCTTGTTGTCATGCCTGTGCTAAAACCCTCAACCTGTTTGTCCACCGAAGTCAGCTTGAAACAGGCACGCCTAGCGGCCTGTTCCGTGACCACATCCTCCGTGCTGCCGCTGTCAAACAAGACAACGACTCTCTGGCCACCTATGTAGCCAAAGGACTTGAGCAATTCGTTGCGCTCATACTCCTGGTCATGGGCGCCCTTCTGCTTATCTTCGAGCTCCCGGCTAATAATTGCTCCAACTGAAGCACCAGGGTTTGAAGAACTAGGGGTAGCCGCTGGGGTCTGTGTGGGAGCTGAGCTCACCACTAAAGCTGTGGAGGCGGTGGCGCCGGGCTTTGGAGGCTTCTTAGGATAATTCCGAGAAGTATGTCCTTTTGTATGACAAAAGAAACATCTACCCTCCTTCTTGTACTGAGAAAGTTCCTCAGCGCTTAACTTGCCACATGTCTTGCCTGCCTCCGCTTTCTGGTTTGGAGTAAGCTTAGACGCATTGTTCGAGTTCTTGGAGCCAGAGGCTCCCGAGCTCTGTCCTGGGGAAGACCCCGTCTGGTTCTGGCTTTTGCCCCCCGAGGCGTTAGCCCTGGGAGAAGCCGGCTGGGAAGTCTTGGGCTTGCCACCATTATGTTTCATTTCTGCACTCTCCGCAAGCGAGAGTGCGTCCTCAAAGGTGGCTGGCCTAAACATACGCACCTCCCATTGGATTTGCATGTCTAGGCCATACAAAAATTGCCCTTTCTTGTCCATATCAGATAAGCCTAATTGCAGACATAGAGTTGAAATTCTATTGGCAAACTGAAGGATTGGTTGCGCGTTCTGACGCGCTCCCCTGAAGTCGCTCAAGGTAGTGGGGCGGTAGAAACCGCTGCTTAAGGTCGCGGACAAACTCGTCCCACACATAAGCTGCCATACCTGCTTTGGTGTGGGCATGAGCCCACTGAGTCCACCAAGGAATGGCCTCACCTTCCAAGTACCAACTGGCTAAGATCACTCTGTCAGTATCTGTTTTTCTAACTGCGGCAAAGTAAGCTTCAAATTGATGTAACCATGAATAAAGAGTTGTGGGATCGAGTTTACCATTATACTTATTGAAGTTCATTTTCTCGGGAAAATGATTCGAGGGCTCCGCCGGTGTCAATCTGGCATCCAAGGCTCTGAGGTAACGCTCGTGTTCCACGCGTCGCATGGCTTCGTCTTCTCGTTGTCGGATTTCCAATGCACGCTTCTGCAACTCAAGCAAAGAGCTTGGCTGCGGCTGTGACCTCGCGAGAGGGTCCCTGTGTCGAGGATCTGGTATCTGGGATACGGAAGGAGAGGGAGAAGGAGATGTGACATGCGGAAGCTTCTGTGGCCAGATCATTACTTAACGGAAACACAGCACTCCGGGCTCCCACTGGATGCTTGATGCACAAAGAACTGGAGAAAATGCAAGAGAGAAAGCAGTTTCCTAAACTACTCAAATTCTTATTTATATGCTTGTATGTTACAATCCATGATGGAAGCTGAGCTTCCCTTGAAAAGGTAACTAGACTTGTACTTCTACATGACTGACTACCTAATGACTCAAGTCCCAAGTGGGCACTTGAATGAATGACTAAGAGACCTGGCCCTCTTTATATAGGCCCTTATAATCTGGCCAACTGGACCCAAATCTGGCCGACTGCCCTTGTCCTCTGCCGACCAGCACTTCCTGGCATTTTCCTCCTGTCGGGCTGCTGCTGGCTGCCTACCGACTGTGGGCTGCACTACTGAATGCTCCACGCTGCCCTTCACAGCCTTGTGAGGCTGCCGCCTGCTGGTCCACGCCTTCTCATCTACTGCTGCTGGTCACTGGCTACAGATCTCTTGGTCCCACTCAGCCCTAAAAAGGTATCTGACCCTGTCCTACTGCCTGTCCAGATCAGAAGAAGCATGTCCACGTGACATCCCCTCCTGCTAAACTTGATGACGGGGATCCAACCTGCCTCTTTGGATGACTGTCATCATCCCTCATTCCCTGCCGTGTCTCCTCACTGTCATCCTTGGACGTCTGGCAACTTGACTCGACTTGGAAACATTGCTATCCTCCGCAACTGCTCCACTTGAAGAACTTGCATCCTGATCCACTAAGCCCCCCTGCCTTCATGCCCTGTTCCTTGAACACGAGGTCTTGGTGTCCTTCCTTGAGGCTGATCACCGGCATCTTTGCTCCACCCTTGGATGACTACCATCCCTTGGAACCAGTATTCCTATGGGCTCACCGGTCTGCCCTTTGGCATCCACCCACGGACTGCCTTTTCCCTATGGCTTTGCTAAACACCGACCATCCTCCTTTGGAGATCTACCCTTAGCTGTGTTCCTTGCCTCGGACTGTGCACCATCTCTTGGGATTGCTCTTGGAGCATTGGAAATCATGCTGAGTGCTGGCGCTCTGATACCAATGTGACATGCGGAAGCTTCTGTGGCCAGATCATTACTTATCGGAAACACAGCACTCCGGGCTCCCACTGGATGCTTGATGCACAGAGAACTGGAGAAAACGCAAGAGAGAAAGCAGTTTCCTAAACTACTCAAAATCTTATTTATATGCTTGTATGTTACAATCCATGATGGAAGCTGAGCTTCCCTTGAAAAGGTAACTAGACTTGTACTTCTACATGATTGACTACCTAATGACCCAAGTCCCAAGTGGGCACTTGAATGAATGACTAAGAGACCTGGCCCTCTTTATATAGGCCCTTATAATCTGGCCGACTGGACCCAAATCTGGCCGACTGCCCTTGTCCTCTGCCGACCAGCACTTCCTGGCATTTTCCTCCTGTCGGGCTGCTGCTGGCTGCCTACTGACTGCGGGCTGCACTACTGAATGCTCCACGCTGCCCTTCACAGCCTTGTGAGGCTGCCGCCTGGTCCACGCCTTCTCATCTACTGCTGCTGGTCACTGGCTACAGTCCTCTTGGTCCCACTCAGCCCTAAAAAGGTGTCTGACCCTGTCCTACTGTCAGAAGAAGCATGTCGACGTGGCATGCACGTGACATACATACATACATACATACATACATATATATATATGTGTGTGTGTGTGTGTGTGTGTGTGTGTGTGACATATATATATATATATATATGTATATATGTATACATATATGCATAATCCCAGGTTTGCAGTGAGATTTAGTATTAGATTAAGGGTTGTTATAGGCTCAAGATTTGACCCAGAATACAGGGAAGACAGTCGGCCAGGTGGACAGCATCACACGTGATGATCGGCATGTGCAGTGCTGATCGGTAGCATTTTTGGCATTTATTAGTCCTTTGGGATCTGGCCAACAACACGACTTGCTTCATGAGAGCCTATATAAGCCAAGCACTAGTATTGTGTTAAATCATCTCATTCCTTTTGGGGAATTTGGTCATAGACTAGGATGTTAAGGGTCAAGATTCCTTTTGGGAAGGCCAAGGGTCTTTCAAGATTTCTATTGACATATTTATACTCTTTTGATATTTAGGAATATACATCAAATTAGGTGAAAACTGTGCTTTTCTCTCTCTTCTCTCCATTGCTTCTACATGGTTGCATCTATGTGTTTCTATGATTGAAAGGTGCTTAGGGTGGAAAGAAGACACGGAGCTTCCGCACTTGTAACTTATGTATAGATGTGTATGTATGTATATACATGCATTTTTATATGTGTATGCATATATATACAAATATGTATATCTATGTATATACATAGATGAAGATCGCCAAAACAATCTTAGCCAAATTTGTTGCACTAGTTGATCTGAAGAAAGATGGAGTATTTTGGGACAAGATCTTGGAGAAAGATTTGGTGGCACCTACATGGGCATGTATGATGGTCACAGGTATGTGGACCGCTACCTGATGCAAATAGAAATATCATGGCATATATATATGTATGTTGCATGTGTGGAAGCCTTGCTGTACTGATCCATAGCCCTAATCTTGATTAAGAACAAGATGCTGATTTAAACATGATTAAGATAGAGGAGAGAGAAGAAGAGAGAGAGTTGGTGTCAGGTTTTTTGTGTTACAACTTACATGGAGGATGATTGTGAAGAAGATGCATGTGCGCGCGTCTTAGATTTTTCTTTTCTCGGGTCGAGCACACAACAAGGGTGCGTCATTGCATCATGCTATATGTACGACCATGTAGTGGATGAGGAAAGGGCAGCCATGTATGCATCCAAGCATATGCCAAAATGGCTGGGGTACAATCATTGTGAGATAGCAAATAAGATACTCCTTTGCCTACACATGCCGGTTCTCATCATGCATCTCATTCTTTTGTACATATGCAATGGAGAGGAACCTGTTTCCTTTGAGGAAGTACAAGAAAATGATCCTTGGATGTAAGCCTTGTAGGATGAGTACATCACTTAATCCTCAAGGTCTCTGAGGGACAGTCCTCATAGTTGGTGTTTGCACTCAATGGAGAATCTTTGGCTTTAGTGGCGATCGTTTCAGTTTTTGAGGTTGTTTAGGAGGACTCTTCTCACCTTTGTTTGCGTTATCTTCAGTGTCTTAGAGGCACTACAGGAGGACATGCCATCTGATTTGTCTTTGTCCTGGGAGGATAGACTAGTTGGTGTATCTTCACATCACACAGATTTCTTGGAGACTTCACCGACAACAACGAGGGTTTTGACTTCATAGGAGTATGTATTACTCCTATGAAGATGTATTACTTGGAGTATGCTCCATAGGACATGGGTGGTTTAGACATACATGTGCCGAGAAGTTTTGATGGATACAAATTTGGTGCTATGTTTTCGAGGAGTATTGTTCTTGGTTTTGCTTTCTTCCTTGAGGGTGCATTGGATCCGGTAAGTAGTTCTTGTGCTCCATCTGAGCCGATACATTAGTGGTTGGAGTTTGGATAGTGGAGTTTTGCTTGGCCATTCTCTAGAGTGTTCTTCTTGTGGGCTATTGGAGGATCCTAAGTGGTTTGTAGTGTTTTTCATGGATGGTTGGACAGATGGAAAGTGCTTGATCTGGTGGAAGTTGGTCATCTGTAGGTTTCTCTGTGGGTCTTGATGCTAATGCGGCGAGGACGGAATGTGAGCCTTCGCAGTGGATGCAAAGTGGTCTCGTAGTATTCGAGATCTTGCGTATCTTGGATCTTTTCCTTTAAAGGAAGGGCACTTTATACGGACACCATGCAATCAAGGACAGCTGCAATGCAAGTAGGGAAAATTGTGACACACCTACGAGTATGCAGGGCACAACTGGACATCAAATAGTAGCTGAGGCAGAGTCAGACATCGCAAGTGACCATGTGTGGTGATGATGTGGCATTCGGGTCGGTACACGTGGCCGACGACAATTCTACTGGCCGACTAGGAGCATTGGTGCATATATATACGTGGGTAGCCAAGTCGTCATATTTATATGCTTTCTTTAGTGTTGGACTTCACAAAGCGTTTCTTGGTAGGCAAAGTGCTAGTGAGGATTGTATAGTAGGTCACAGGGCTGTGATTTGATGTCTTCATTCTCAGCGACATCTTGTACTTGAATTTCAATTGTATTACTTCTTTCTTGTACATAATACAAAGCAATAGTTTAGGACTCATGTGTGCTGTATGTGTTATTTGGTTGCGCTCTTCTTTCTATCTCTGGAAATCCCTAGCACATAGGCACAAGTGTTCTACAGATAAAGCATACAATGCTCATACAGTACTTATGATCAATTTGTTTGTGCTATAATTACAGATTTGCTACAAAGCAAACGGCTTTTAGGTGGTCTCTTATTGCTTCTCCCTTCGAACTTCAGCAATCAAGGTAGTGTGGAGGATAAAGATGATACTGAAGATGCAGATGCAGACATCTTTGGTAAAATTGCAGACCTTGAGCAATGGCTCATCCACAGTAGTATACCTGTAAGTGTCATGTCTTCGAAGCTTTTTCTCCAATTATTATTATTATTATTATTTTTTGTGTGGCTATTTCACTTTTTGATATTGCACTTTGCATGTGAACTTGTCTATGACCTACTGTTTGTACATGTCATTGAGCATGCTTTCTGACTTTTGCAATTGGACACCTAGCTGTTTGATTGGGGTGGTTCTCAATTCTCTCTTCTTCTTTTTGGTCTAGTAGTGGTCTGAATTTCTCCTTTAAATTGCCCCAGGTATAATTCAGTTCACCATCTTCTGTCATGTGCCCTATGTCATCACCACCAAGTCACTGCATCACCCCATTCTAGCTGAGTTTGCAGCCCACTGGTTACTCACATATAGAGGGCAGACAGTTTTGAAAACACGACAGAGGACAGCTTTGTTCTCCTCCAGCGTTTTTTTGCTTGCAACCAGGGGATGGATGGTCGTACGCAAGAGCATTGAGATGGATGACAACCCATTTACTTGACTGACAAGCAAGTGTTCACTTACAATGTAAAGAGTGTATCAATGTGGAAAGCAGGCTGGACACGTAGATCTTGGCTTTCAGTTTTCAGTTTTAGTTTAATGTTGCTTTTTCTACTTTCATGCATGACGACATTTCATGGACAGTGTGTATACTTCATGCACTGCTGAAGACGTGCCAACGCTACCCTCTATTGTTTGGGAGAATTGCTGTGTTTGTCGCCAGCATTGCCCTGCGGCATCAAAAAGCTCCTCCGCCAGCACCACTAACTGCTGTGCCCTCCTCTGTCATGCAGCACAGTGCTGCCACCCTAATTTGTCTTCTCTGTGCAGCTGCCTTGCGCTCCAAAACAGTGTCACATGTCCTGCTGCCATTCTGCGTTGGTTGTGCAATGTCGAGTCCGCCCATGTGTGCACTTCCACCAATGGTCCACTTGTGCAGTGCCCTGTACCAGATACGTGTGCCACCCTGCCTGCTGCTGACGCCGCTATCACTGTCTGGTACGGTTGCCACCCTACATTGTAGCTGTCGTTCGGCGACTTGTGCTTGCAATCACCTTGAAACCTTAATTTTGGAGGATAAAGGGTTGACACACCATCGGTGAGATAGTTTTATTGTGGGGCACTCTCATTTATTTTGGGATATCGGTTGGACACACACCTATATATATACATGGTGGATTGCTGTCTGTAAAAAGAGCATCTTCATATTGCTTCGGGTGCCAACCCCTCAAAGGGCCACTATCCAGGCCACTTCATTAACAGCCATTTTAATAGGGGGGATATGTATTATCAAGCTATTATCCATATCACTGTTGCCATGAACTGTTTGGATTTCTTTATTCTTGTTTGTTTTATCTCGGAAATATATGGTATTTTGGTGAGTTTTTGTCTGGTGGCCACAAAGCTTTGTAATTCTTTTTTGGCAAAATAAATCAGATTTAATGTTCAACCCAATATTCTTGTTGGTCTTGCAGTATTCCGTTTACTTTGCATTTGAAAATAAAAAACTTGATTCTGTTTTAAGAGAAGTGGAAGAAAATGATGCTGCAGGCAGGCATGCTACTGCAATCACTGGAGGGTAATTTTTCAATACATTTACTGATTATTTGTGTTGATGTGATTTTGAGTTCAAGTGGTTACCTTGGAATCTTTCACCATGAGGTGATCCATGAATTGCGACTGTTTGCTTTTGCAGTTACAAGCTTGTGGTTCCTGTTGCAGAACCCAAAAAGCTAGCAACCACCACCTTGACAAACTTACAGGTGAGAAAGTTCGTCTCACAGATTTGATGGTTAGTTTTGCATGTTTACACATGTTAAAAACATGCCCTTGGCACCACTTTGTCTGTATTGAATGTGGTTCTTCATGGGAAATCTGCTAACCTCTAACTTCTACACTCAACACCCCTGGCTGGGTTATTTGATTATAATCATGTCACCATATCTCACACATCTGTTCATCTTTTCTTTCAGGGCTGGCTGCCTGGTTTGCGTGGTGATGGAGATACATCTCAACTTCCTACTATTGCCATTGTGGCTTCGTATGACACGTTCGGGGTAGCTCCAGTAAGTGTTAGATAAAGTGGTGGTGCTGCAAATGCCTACCATTAATAGAAAACTTTTTGACTAAGGTGAGCTAGTCAAAGCTTTCTGACTTTATGATGACTGCAGGCTTTGTCGGAGGGTAGTGATAGCAATGGAAGTGGTGTTGTAGCACTGTTAGAGCTTGCGAGGCTGTTTTCCCGCCTGTATGCCAATACGAAGACACAAGGAAAGTTCAATCTCCTTTTCGGTTTAACATCTGGAGGTCCATACAATTATAATGGTACAGCCAAGGTAAGCTATTGATGTTATTTAGACATCAAGAGATAGGTTGCTTAATCTATGAACCTTGAGGCTTGTAGTAAGTTCAATTTGTAAGTTTGGATATAATCCAACGCTCTGAAGATATATATATATAATCTTTTGTTAAATTAATGTTCGAATCAGTGGCTAAGGAGCTTTGATCAACGTCTTCGAGAAAGCATTGACTATGCGATCTGCTTGAATAGCATTGGCTCAAGGTCAAATGAGCTCTGGTTGCATGTGTCAAAGCCTCCAGAGAGCGCTTATATCAAGCAAATTTTTGATGTATGTATGCAGAGATGAACACATTTACTTTCAAAAAGGGTCCAGAAATTCTGTATTTGATGATGGTTTCATGAATGGCTTATCACTTGCTTATCATGTTTTGATTCAGGGCTTGGAAGGTGTAGCTGATGAATTAGGACTGGAAGTGAGAATTAAGCATAAGAAAATAAATATATCAAACTCTAGAGTGAGTAAGCCTTTGGAAATAGTACAGGTGGATGTGTGCGTGAGTATTGTAGGAGTAATTGCAAAGCACATGAGATGTACATGTCATTCAAATTTTGTATTCAATTATGCAGGTAGCATGGGAACATGAGCAATTTTCCCGACGTAGGGTCACAGCAGCAACTCTTTCCAAGCTTGATAAGGCTCCAGACCTGTTAGAGCATTCTGGAGGCTTACCAGATAGGAGGCAACTACTAAAATTCATCACGTTTCTTTCTTAATACACGTTGAATGAATGCTGTCATTGATATTTATCACGTTTCTTTCTTAATACATGTTGCATGAATGCTGTCATTGATAATGTGCTAGATCCCACTTGCAAACTTATGCCTGTTTTCATTTTGCAGGGAAAAAGTAGATGCTGCCGCTGTTGCTCGTAGTGTTAAGCTTGTAGCAGAAAGCCTTGCTGTAAGTCCTAAGCCTTGTTTTGAAGCTTAGGAGTAAAAAACACACCCTAGTATCACTGAGGCATGGCTTAAGTTGTATGTGTTGGCATGTGACAGAGGCATATATATGGTCATCAAGGGAGACAGATTGAGGTTTTTGCAGATGGGAGTAGCTTGGCTGTGAGTCAGTCGTATATCTCCCTCTGGCTAGACTTGCTATCTCGAACACCCAGGGTTGCAGCATTTTTGAGCAAAACTGATCCGTTTATGGGAGCTCTAAAAAAGGTTAGTGGATTTAAATACTCTTTCTGACAAGTTTTATGCACATCTGTTCATGGCCCGTCGAGTTTCTGTTTCCATCTGTAAGCAACTTTCTATTTTTTAGAAGTTTCTTCAAATTTCTGCACTGATCTCACTTTGTCCATGTGTAGTGTTGCTCTCTCTTGTTGCAATGGCATTCAGTATTTTGTTCTGTGCATGTGTGTGTGGTCTCATGTGCATTACCGTGGGGCAAAGAGCTCAGATTGATTATTTTGTGCGGGGGTGTGATTGGGGTAGGGATTACTTTTGTGCATTCATGGCCGTATCTGAGGATATGCCATGCTGGTCACCATTCACACAAACTCATTGATGGACCAGCATGTCTCTGCCTATTGTAGATGTCTGATTTTTTCTCTTTCTTTTTTGGAAAGTGAGGTACTTAGATTATAACTTGTAAACATATGCTAGGAGTTTTTTAAGGTGTGGCTGGGTGGAATATTTGCCAGTACATGATTAGTTGGATCAGTTAGAGCACATGGTGGAGGAGTTGTGAATATGGTGTGATGATGCCAAAGACGTTCTTATACAGGAAGAAAAATAAATTTGAGATAAATTACAAGGAGAGAGAAAAGTGGATGCATCACATGAAGTATTTGTAATGTTCACTTGTTTGTGTTAGCAGTCATCTCTTGTCTGTATGATGATCACCACCACCATCAACTGTGTCGATCTTCTTCTTTGGATCCTTTGCAGTTATGCGAGAGAGAAGAGAGCAGTGGAACATATAAATGCAAGTACACTCACAAAGTGATCTAAATCCTATTAAATATTATGTACAAGAATGATTACAACTGAATGCTGTGTGTACAAAATGGAACCAAATGGTAGATCTCTCTGATCTCAGTTCAACATTGCTGTTAGCGCACTGTTCTCAGTCCAATGATGACTGCAGATGGACTTTCCAGCTTCTCCCAATTGCCCATACCTTGCGCTTCAGAATGTTAAGCTCCAGAAAATGTGAGATGGTGAGAATGGGGCTGGGGCACCTTCAAATAACTCCCGGTATTGAGCCAGTCGGCCCCTTCATGCTGTTGGTCTTCTGTCTACCAGCCCATGACTTTTATATTAAGCCCAATTATTATAATCAACGTTAGTAAGGTACCTTACACACACCCGATCTTCACATGTGGCACCTGCCCGTATATTGCTGGTGGCTGGCTTGTCTTGGTTGCCTTGTCTAGGTTCCTGGCTACCCAAAGGTGTGGGAAATCACTTTATGGTGGCTCCTTAAGTTAACATTCCTGCCGTGCCTTGTCACCACCACAACCCGCAAAGAAACCACCTTTTAAATCTCCCAAAAACTTATCTTTGGTGTGAACAATTGGTGGTGGAATCACTTTATCTTGTATAACCTCATTTGGAGCTTTTCCTGTAGATGAATGCATTGTATTGTTGTAGGCAAACTCCAGCAAAGGAAGGTATTTCTCCCACTGTGTCTTATGTTCACTAACATAAGCTTTGAGCATATCAAGGAGTGTGAGATTCATGACCTTTGTTTGCCCATTAGTTTGAGGATGGAAAGAAGAAGAAAACTTCAAGGTAGTCCCCGAGTTTTCAAATAAAGCGTGCCAAAAATTGCTTGTGAACTTAGAATCTCTATCAGATATTATTTTAGAAGGCATTCCATGTAATCTAAAAATGTGCAGGATAAAGAGCCGTGCAACTTGTGTAGATTTCAATGTTTTATGACAAGGAAGAAAATGTGATTGCTTGCCCTTGTGGAGTTCTTGGAATACTTGAGATAAATTCCATAGTGATGGATTCCCAAGGAGCATCTGGAACTGGTAAGGATTGCAGCAAACCAGGAGTCTTTTGTCTGTCATACTTGACTCCATGAAGTGATGGGTACATCTCCATCATCAGGATGAACAGGTTGGTGCAATTCCAATGGAGTATCCATATCTTCATTCCTTAGGCCAAGCTCTTTTGCCAATTGCCAAGAGATGAATTTCTTATTGGCTGCAAGGTCTATCAAGAAAAGAGCTTGCTTTCCTTGCATTTGACCCCAAGCTTTCAATAGTTGGCGCATCTCTGGGGTGTGAGTTGTGTTCCCCACCACATCTCCTATCACATTGATTGTGACTTGTGGTATGGAGTTGTTAGAGGATTTGTTTTGTCCTTTATTGGGACAGTGTTTGGAGATGTGACTTGGCTGTCCACACTTGAAGCACTTCCGTTCTTTCATGCTTTTCTTCTTCAGAGATTTGCTTTGTTTGGAAATACATATTGGAGCGGAATTGAGGGGCATTGGAAGGTCCATAAGGTCTCATCTTCTTTTGAGTTGGTAGCTGCCTTTGTTGCTGTTTTTCCCCTTCTTTAGTGGCTGAATTATCCTCCTTGCCAAAGGACCTCTTCTTTTCATTCTTTTGAAGCACCTTGTTGTTGCCATGCTCCATTTCCCATGTCTCTGCATGGTCTATGAGTTCTCTCAAATTGGAGCAGCGATAATGATTGAGAGCAGTATGAAGTGTGAAGTGTAGGCCACCTTGGAACCTCCTCATCTTTTCAGACATAGTTGTCTCTGTACGACGTACGACAGCATATCGTACGGAATACCGTACGGACTCGTATGGACTTTTTTTTTTTGAAATGTTTATTTTTTTCATTTTTTTAAAAATTTTTATTATTTTTACGAGTAATGGGCTTGTTTTTGCTTGTCTATGGCTGTTTGAGCTTTTCTCTGTACTATGATGCTTTCCCTCTTTTAAAAATACTCCATATCTCGAAATTGGAAATACCTAAGTTTATAAATAATTTTTTAAAACACACGATGAGGTTCCGGTAGTTCTTTCTCCGCTCTTGCAATTGAGGACGCTCCGATTGCCTTGTCACAAGAGCTTAGAGAGCTCGAGTTCGATGACGAGGGCAACATCCTTAGCGAGGGTGACTTCTGCAAGCGTTCCGATAGGCACTCTTCTGATGGAGATGATCTTAGCGAGAGCTCTGATTTTGATAGTGATCACTTCTCCATCTAGATTCTAGTCCCAACCCTCTACCCTCCCTTTTTTGTGCACCACTTTTTGTACTTACTACTACGGCTACATGCGCCTAGAGCGCCTCGCATTGTATGACTTAGGCTTTAGCCTAACATCTATGTATGTTTTCCAACTTGGTTTTAATGGAATTTTGGTTTGAGTCATGTGACAACTTGTCTTCTCTTTGAAATTGAAAATACTAAAGTTTGTAAGTATTTTTCAAAAAGACTGTACGATAATATTTTTTTAATATCATACCGTATTTTCAGGTACGGTATCGTATTGTACGAACCGTATGGTATCGTGACAACTATGTTTTCACAGTTGCTGATTTTCTTGAAGTGCTAAACCTTCAAGAGTAGCTCCCAAAATCTCTTCGTATAATCATCAAGAGACTCAATCTTTCTTTGCCAAAACCGATCCCACTCCATCTTCACATCTCTTTTTAAATGAACGGGAAGAAATTGGGCCTTCAGCATTTGAATAAAAGACCTCTAAGATTTTGGGACAGCATGGTCGCATTCCAACCCTATCCACCAAGCGTGAGCTAAGTCGGTCAAATGAAGAGCTGCAAACTTGATCTTCTATTTTTCTTTATAGCTATCACGACCATATAAAATTTGAAATTGACGAATAAACTTAAGAAGAAAATCGGTGTTACGAGAACCATCGTACGTATTGAATTTGATCTTCTTTTCAAGCTGGCATAAGGATTTGGTCTTCTTCTATGCCCATAACTTGATGTTGAAGAAGTCGAAGAGGAAGATGGAGAAGAAGATGGTGATCGATGATGTTTGCGAGGATGTTGATGAGACTGCCTTTGATAGCTTTGCCCACGAGAGAACTCCCATTTGATGAAGAAGAGGAAGAAGAAGAAGAAAACGTTCTTGATGAAGAAGAACTTTGATGACGCCTCTTTGATTGTTTTGAGATTGATTGGCCTCTTTCGTTCTTCGCACTATTCTTCTTAGTAGCCTCCATATTTGAGAGTTGCTGACGAATCAATTGATTTTCCTCTCGAAGGCTTTCTATTGCTTTCAAAAGAGTGCTCTGCTCTCCCACATGGTTTTCGTGGCTAGCTTGAGTCTCCATGTGGATGAGTATGATTATGAAAACACGCAAATGCAAAGAGTAAAGTCACACTACACATGTAACTAAAGAAAATACTAATTGCAAGCGCTACCAGTGTAGGGGGTATAGGATCGAGCCAAAGCTCTGATTCCACTGTAAGTGTGCCGTACAACGTGGTATGCTTAACAATTAATATTCCCATTTATTTTCGATGGTTATTCCACACTTAAAATAGATAAATAAAAAAACTAACTTCAAATAACTCAATGCTGAAATTAATTACAACACGTGTGCATAAGATAGCAATACATATTGAAAGTAAAGTTGAGAGACATATGATGGAGCCAGATTGAGGGTTGAAGATGAGCAACCCTCTCCCAAGATGGGAATTTATATCTACTCAATCCAAGTACTTTAGGATTGAGTTCAGTTACAACCAACCTGAGAGTGAAGAAGAAGTAATCTTCACTCTCACAGACCATGTAAAAGTCTATGCTAATGAACATACAAAAACAAGCAAGTATGCAAATGCATTTTCTTACAATACATAGATAGTGAGAAGCCTGAATGGGAGAGAGAGTAATCAGCCTTCTTGTTGATGTAGAACTGTACAATGGCTGCAACTTTGTACTTGATTCAAAGATGAAAGCAAAAGAGACTTTATACAGCTGAAATTGGAGTAATAAGAGAGCTGAAACCTCATTATAGACTTGCTGCAATAATGGACAGAAGGGGAAAAGGTGAAAAGATGGAGTAGTCACATTATGTGGAAGCGTTGATGGAGAGGTAGGGGTTGTACCCAAGTGGTGTGGACTGCTTTAGGGTGAGTAGGGACTGATTTATAGCAATGGAATTGTGTGTAGAATGAGAGGAAAAGAGTTGTATTGATAGGAAAAGAGAGCTTCAAGGCTTAAGAGGGAAAGTAAGGCTGAAAAAGACAAGTGTCCAGCCACATGTTAGAAGGTGGGACAAGTGGAGGGACACTTGGAAACTCAAGTGACAAGCGTTGGGACACTTGTCCATTCTTCTAGAACACTTGGAGCTCAAGTTACGAGTGTTGGGACACTTGTCCATTCTTCTAGAACTTTCTGTGGTGAGGTGTCAACTGCCAAAAAAATAGAAACCTCTAAATTTAGCAAGCACAGTTAGGATGCAAAAATTACTAAATATAGTAAGTGATTCCTAAATTTTAGGAAATCTCTATTTTTAGGGTTAGTCTTTGTAGGGCAAACCGAGGTTCCTATTTTTTAGGGCTTGGCCCTATATTGTAGAGACTCCGCAATATGGAGTCAAATGAAAGCTCTTTCCGGCCACATTCACAAAACAGTAATGGTTTTTCAATTTGATGCATCTAACTCATGTAAAATGAAAATCAAGCAATCACTCTAACATAGACTTTAATTGGTCATGCCATCTTATCGATTGTAACAGTTTGTTTTGGCAAATCTAGCCCACACTCCCAGGCATCAATCCTTTCTGTGTGCGAGCTTGACTCTGGTATGCTTGAGTTCTAGCCATAGGCCCTCAATCAGGTCATATAGGTGGAAGTGTGCACTATCCATGTTCTATCCCATTGCGTGGACCTACCATGACCTATGGCCACTCACCAGTAGCCAACTCCTATGCACGAATCTATCCAAATGAATGGATTGTTGCCTATCTAAATTCAAAGGAAAACATGAAAAACATAGAAGAAAGTATAATTATTACAAAGGATACAAAGAATTCTTTCTTTCATTTTGCGTTGAGTCATGACAACCGCATAGACCATGACAGAAGCATCAAAATATTATTCAGCATTATTCTATAGTTTTACCATATTTTTTTTAGCATTTTACTATCATTATTTCAGCATTTATCATCTATTTGTCAGAATACGTAGCGGAGATGATGACCAGATCTGGGAACACGAGCAAAAAACGCATGCATAAGAATACAGCACAAGAGAGAGAGAGATGTAGGCGTGTAACTCTGCTCTATATACACAAGAAGATCTCGGTATGATACACTAGTGGCAAGGGGGCTGGGGGTTGGGGGCCTATATATATGCCCCCACATGAGCAGTCGGCCTGCTGAAAAAAGGCTCCACGACTGCATCATCAGTCGGCCAACACCATGTAGCCAGTCGGCCAGCACTGAGGGTCCACGACTGCATCAAGTACAGTTGGCCAGCTCCAGTACACACATCCTGATGTAGTCGGCCAGCAAATGGATCCTCCTGCCATATCAGGGCTGCCTCCCAAGCCACAGAAAAAATGGGAAAAATAAGGGAAAAATGCGGAGAGTGGGGAAAAATGATAAAACACCTCATAAGGGCGGGCACACCCACAACAAAGGCCCTGGTGTATAAATCTAGACAGGAGATGACTTCTAACACCCCCTCTCAGCTCCTGGCTGTGAAACCAACCATTGGGAACTGGGGTGCCGCTTGAGCAAATCCTGAGAGAGCGACTTTGTGAAGAGGTCCACCGTACTGTCCTCTGTCGAACAGAACTCTAGCAAGATGTCATCAGCAACAACGATCTGTTCACGACCAAAGTGCCTCTGGATGACCATGGGTTCCTCCAGTGGAAGCCCAAACCTGCAATGCAACCTCTGCATCCTCACCACCTCACAAGCAGCCCGATACTCTGCCTCTCTCCGCGACAAGGCAAAAGATGACTGCTTCTTACTGCTCCATAAAACTGCTCCTGGGCCTGAAGTAGATCTCCTCGTGTCCGGATCTCCTCCCCAAACCGAGTCACTCCAACCATGGAGTCGGACTCCATCCAACAATCCCCCTCCTGTGTACAAGAGTCCATGATCCTTCGCATGCCGCAGAAGCCACAGGAAACGCAATCCTGCCTCCCAAAGAGTCATCTGCAACCATGAGCTCAACTGTCTCATCTGGAAGCTCCCGTCCAATCTGGTGTCCATCAACCAGATCAATGAACCATTCTGCTTCTGTGTCAACAAGGCATCACACTGCTCACAAGGATCAACACTTGTTACGGTGCAAAAACAAGTCCTCGAAACCTGCTAAAGACCATGCAAGGCCTTCTGAAACCTGTCAACCACCCCCTCTGAATCCGGAACCACAAAGCCTGGAGTATGCACCTCCTTCTGCAAGTAATCAACTGCCACCTGCCTGGCCTTCCGAAAGGTCCCTGTGGAAAGAACATCCTCATCCACTGGAGGATCTTTGTTCCGAACACGACGAGACATCAGAGCAGAAGTGACCTGTTCAGTTTCCTCTGACTCACGAACACAAGAACCACCAACATTAGTACTGGAGAGTTCATGCCAACTGTTGCCATCTATTGGTAAGCTATCCACCATCTCGTCTCGGAAAGCCTGCACCTGTAGCGTATCCACACTTAAGTGGCCATTACCAGATTGCCACTCATCACAAACCTGAGGACCTGGGAGAGAGAGTGCTGAAGCTTGTAAACTCCATTCTCCACTCCACCTTCCCAAACCACTTGGCCTGTTGCTTTGTCCCGGAGAGCAACAAAATGCTCATCAAACTCCACCCGTACGTCAGTCTTGCAAACCTGATGCACTGACAACAGATGAAAACCAAGTGCTGGAACATACAATACCTGGGAGGAATGCTTCCCCCCTCTGCCATTGGGAACTATCTCCATCCTGCCCTCACTGTGAATTGGGATAGTGGACGTATCCCTAGTAAGAATATGACCAGAAAGCCTGCAGAGATCCTGTAAACCGGAACGGGAAGGAGTCATGTGCGTGGAAGCACCACTATCGAGAATGCACTCCCGAGTATCTGTTTTGCGGAGAGTCCTCCAATCTCCTCCTTGCCTAAAGAAAATGAAACATTGGTGTCCACTACCTCCAGGTGCACAAAAGCCAGAGTCTTCATGATTGCTGCTGAGGAATCTTCACCCTTCTCGGTCTTCCGCTTGGGACACTGCCTCCAATAGTGGCCTTTCTCGCCACAATTATTACAGGTCCTCTCTGCCTTCAGTTTCTCACGCGGTCAGCGTCGGACTTCTTCTCAGAAGACTTCTCCGATGAAGCCTTCCCTTTGCCCGAGTTACGGCCTTTCGACCGTTGGCCAATTAAGGCCTCCGAGCCTTCACCTTGAGGAGGGTTCGTGAATCGTTCCTCTTGGTCCAGGACCATGGGCACAAGCTCCTCCCACGTGATGGTGCTGAGCCTACCACCATTGGTAATCAAAGACGAGTAAAATGCTGAGTACGAAGAGGGCAAATGTGACAGCAACGTTTGCCGTAGTTGCTCCCGTCCAACTGACGGTCCACTGGGAATGTGGGGAGTGTCGGGATCTTCACATGCCTCTCGGCCATCTCAAACAGATCTGCCATTGCGGCGATGTACTATGAAGAGGGTGGGTGGGTGGGAACAAAGAAGAACTAATACCTGCAAGTGGCTGTCCAGCAAATCAGCCCGCCGTCCTCTTGCTTCTCCTCTTCCCGAACAGTCCAAAACAGTCCACCAATCAGCCACACAACAGTCCCCCTCTTGCTCACACAAATCCCAAGAACTATCTAGAGCCTCAGCTCTGATACCATGTCAGAATACGCAGCGGAGATGATGACCAGATCTGGGAACACGAGCAAAAAACGCATGCAAAAGAATACAGCACAAGAGAGAGAGAGATGTAGGCGTGTAACTCTGCTCTATATACACAAGAAGATCCCGGTATGATACACTAGTGGCAAGGGGGCTGGGGGCCTATATATAGGCCCCCACATGAGCAGTCGGCCTGCTGAAAAAAGGCTCCACGACTGCATCATCAGTCGGCCAGCACCATGCAGCCAGTCGGCCAGCACTGAGGGTCCACGACTGCATCAAGTACAGTCGGCCAGCTCCAGTACACACATCCTGATGTAGTCGGCCAGCAAATGGATCCTCCTGCCAACTCAGGGCTGCCTCCCAAGCCACAGAAAAAATGGGAAAAATAAGGGAAAAATGGAGAGAGTGGGGAAAAATGATAAAACACCTCATAAGGGCGGGCACACCCACAACAAAGGCCCTGGTGTATAAATCTAGACAGGAGATGACTTCTAACACTATTATCCAGTCCTGTAGCATTTATGATGTAGTTTACCAGCTCTGTAGCCAGCCGACCAGCATCAATCCCATGTAAATAGCATCACATGCTGCATTTCATTTCATTCATTCATCATATCAATCAAGCGTTTCATCCTTCAGCACAAGGAGCATCCATGCTTAGAGCATTCAACATATCTTCATCAAAACGCATCTCCTACAACATTCAGCCAAGGAGTTGCTTCAGCACCCTGCGTTTGCAGCATACAACCAGAATTCAGCACTCCATCTCATCAGCGTTTTGCTACAGCCCTATCGGTGAAGGTAAAACGCACGCATTCATTCATTTTCAGTACATACACTCAGCCTAGAACAGTCCCAATCAGCCCCTTTTCTCAGCCTCAGATTTGCAGCCTTCCTACATTCCATTGGAAGAGTGCATAGGCTTGAGATTGGTCATCATTGGTGCTGCTACAGTCGTGTACAGTTCAGCCTGACTCTTGGCTTATCTACAGTCCAAAGTCAATCCCATTCATTCTCTTCAAAGATAAGAAAGCAGATACTCCTAGCAATGAGAGCTCGATCGAGAACGCATGTTACTTGAACACCAAAGGGAAAAGTAGGCCATATATCTTAAGTATCAGCACCTCTCTTCAGTTTCCCCACCGATAGGTTCGACTAGCCAGAACCCTGTAGCATCGACTTCCGTCATCCGAACTCAACCAAACTTTAGTAACTATGATAGTAAGTGTGATCATTTAGCTGTTAATCAGTTTATTCATCAATTTAATGCTCATTTTCCTTTAGCTAGGATCAGAGACTGTCAAGACAAAGTCCACGTAGCGGCTCCCCACCTCGTGTGCCTTCACGCAGCACCTGTGCCAGGTAACAAGCGGAGCATCGCTAACAGCGTGGGATATGTCGACTCGGTGCCAACAGCCTCATGCCGCGGTGAGGCAGTCATTTGGTGGCAGCTGTGGTCTAGTCTCCATGCAAACTGCATCACAGGTGTCACAACTTTTCACTGGGTTACCTTTGTCCATGACCTTAAGACCAGTCTCTCCCCAGTATTTGACCAACTTGGCAAATGAGTTCTATGGGCTTAGATAGAACGGGTCACCCGTGCTTCAGCTTTCCGGTAAGGTTATAACTTTAGTACAACAGTTATTGTTATTTGAGCAGGCCAAGATGGATCAATTCATTCGTGAATTAGATCCTAACATCCGGTTCACAGTTCGCAACTTTGAACCGAATACATATGACCGGGCTTTGACTCTGGTACAAAATGAAGATGAACGGAGGCAAGCCTAAGTCTAGTACCAAACCCAGTAGCAGCAATCTGCTTGGCAATCGGGGAAAGGTAATGCATCTTCTAAAGATACTAAGAAGGACGATAGTTCTAGCTCTAGTTTAGGGGGTAAGAAGGATAAGGATTCCAAGTCTAAGAAAACCCTTGAGGAATCATTACACCTCAAAATATGGAGGAAGCAGTGGAGCAAGAGCGGACAGCAAAACGGAGGAGGCTAGAGTTGTGCCTTGTTGGCTGCTCCGTTCTTTACAGGAGAGCAAACTTGCAGCTCCACTTGGTAGTAGAACACAGGCTGGTTCACGTAATGCAAGAGAACACGCTAATGTTGCTTGCATGAGTACACTTTGTGATGTAGATGAGCCAGATTCATTTGAAGAGGCTCATGAGGATGAGCATTAGATGCAAGCCATCCAAAATGAGATGGATTCTATCCATAAAAATAGCACTTGGGATTTGGTAGACTTGCCGCCTGTTGCTGGTAAGAAGCCCATTGGCACAAAGTGGGTTTACAAGTTAAAAAGAAAGTCTGATGGTACCATTGACAGGTACAAGGCCAGGCTAGTAGCCAAAGGATATGCCCAGTAAAAAAGGCATTGACTATGATGAGACTTTCGCACCCACTTCTCGTATGGCCACAGTTAGATGTGTTGTTGCATTGGTTGCCCATCATGGATGGAAAGTGCATCAATTGGACATAAAATCAGCTTTTCTCAATGGGGATTTGCAAGAAGAAGTGTATGTAAATCAGCCCATTGGTTTTGTGTTGCATGGTCAGGAAAACAAAGTATGCAAGCTTCAAAAAGTGCTTTATGGTCTCAAACAAGCTCCTCAAGCTTGGTATGAGAAGATCCATACTTATTTGACCACACAGGGATTTTGCAATAGTCCAACGGAGAGCACCCTCTATGTGAAAAAGGATCATGGTACTTTGATTATGCTCATTCTTTATGTGGATGACATGTTGCTAACTAGGAATGACATGGATAAAATTTCAGCATTCAAATCTGAATTGCATTTGTCATTTGAGATGATAGATTTGGGATTGTTGCATTATTATTTGGGCATACAATTTGTGCAGACAGATGTTGGGATTTATGTACACCAATTGAAGTACATTCAAAAGCTGTTGCACAAATTCGGGTTCCAAGATTGTAAGCCCATCTCTACTCCGATGGAGCCAGGGCTGAAATTGAGTATGTATGATGTTGGAGAGTCTTTTGATATGAGTGTTTACAGCCAAGCAGTGGGCTGCCTTATATATTTATGCAACACACGCCTAGATATTCAGTTTGGGGTTTCCCAGTGTAGCAAATTTATGCACAGCCTAGGTACAAAGCATTGGTAAGTAGTGAGCGGATCTTCCGCTATCTTCAGGGCTCCGTGGATCTTGCGTTGGTATTTTCTAGGGCGGGGCAGCTTGCGGCTACATGCTTACAGTGATTCAGACTGGGCTGGTGACTATGATACTTGGTAGTCCACTTAGTGGGAATTGTTTTTTTTTGAGGCATTCATGCATATCATGGCTTAGCAAAAAGCAGCCCACTGTTGCGACATCTACTTGTGAGGCTGAGTATACAAGGCAGCCTTTACAGCCACAATAGATTGTGTATGACTGAGGAGATTGCTGACTGATCTTCGTGAGTGTTAGCAGACACCCACCAACATACTCACTGACATTCAGAGTGCTATAGCCGTGGCACGAAACCCAGTGTTTCATGCACGCACTAAGCACATACAAATTCATTATCACTATGTCGGAGAGAGGACTCATGCAGGGGAGATCACATTATCTTACTTCTCTACACAGGACAATGTTGCAGATCTGTTCACGAAGGCGTTGCCTCGAGAGAAGTTTGAAGCTTTCCGCAAAGCTTTAGGCTTACTTTCCTACAGAGAGTGATCTATTAACGACCTTGTACAGGTTCACATTGCCACTACAGGGGGGTTTATTAGCATATATGCTATGAGTAGTGCCACATGTGAACATGGGTAAACCAAGGGCACTTTTCTCCCTTTGGGTTTTTCCCCTTGGATATTAGGTTGGAAAGGACACCACTCTTCTTTTATTGTATTATGATATTGTGGAGTCAACTCCCTTGCTCCACACATCTTGTATCTATCTACTTTGAGTAGCAATCACCATCTCTCTCACTCTCTTGAGAGCTTGCTGCTGTGTACGGTGTACCATCGTGGAGGGTGTCTTTGTTTCTCTGAAACCCTAATCCCCAATAGTTGTGGGGAAACGCAGCAAAGAAGTGCTATCCATGAGGCAAAAAAACAGCCCCGAATCAGTGTAGAAAAGCACTGATTTGTGCTCCAAGTAGCAAAGGAGAAAAAAATGCAGGTGGAAAATTCTTCTTGCTGATTTGTGGAAGCACAAGAGCTCTGATACAATGTGAGAATGTGTGAATATGAAGCGGACGCAAATAGAGATCACAACACTTGAGCGAGAAACTGAAATGTATTGAATGAATTATGAATGAACAATGTCCATGCTTATATACATATTTGTAGAGCCAGATGGCCTGTAGGGCTAGAGAGCAAATGTCCACGACTGATAAAAATCCCTTAAATAGCTGTAAAAATATGGAAAAAATCCCGGATTACATCAAATAAATATATGGATAAAAGGGGAAATAAAATGGAGATTAAATGCTCCACTTGCTTCGACCATCGGACGCATGGGCAACATCTTCAACAAATAGGCTAGGTAGTTGGTCACAGAATCGCTGTGCTTTTGTGCAAAGCGTTCCCATTGCTGTCATGGACATGCCTTGAGCAGGATGCATATGGACATAGTTCTCTCTCGTAGTCGCCTTTTGGCAAGCTCAGAGGTTGAGTTAGGACTGATGGACAAGATTCTTGAACAACCTTGTTATGTATAATGGGGACGGGAGTGTAATTGGGATTCAGAGCGCTTTACCATTATTTGAGATGGCCAATGTGAAGATGGAAGGCTTAGAGAATACTCAAAGGCAACAATTGAACATTTACATATGAGGAACCCAAATAGGGCTTTTAGCCTTAAAGGAATTTGTGGTCACATGGCAAGTGCTAAGCAAGGTGTGTGGCTATGCATGTGAAGGCAAGATTCAAGAGAATTCTAATTGGGGGTTAAAGAGGATGATAGGGAATATTTCACTACTGAAATTGACAATTTCAAGCGATATTCTGCTTTCGAAGTTGTCAGCAATTCGCTTTTTTGCACGTAATATTTAGCTTTTGATATTACGAAGGTTTTATACCTTAGACTATACTTGCTATAGGTCTATTATAAAATTTCAACTTGCAAAAAAGTAACCTTCTCCATGTCGACTAAAAATAAAAAAGACATGGCTTGTATTTCAATACATCGACCAGCTTTTTCTTCTTCTACCTATATGAAGAAGATTCTGTTATGCAACAGGGATCTCGGGTGCGATTTGGTAGGAGGGGGGGGGGATGGGTGACGAGGAATCCTAAAGAGGTAGCCGTTTCTCAAAGGCTTGAATTGTCACGTGCACATGTTAATCTGGTGCCATGTAATGTAACTCTGTCTCTGGCTCCATCTGGCATAGCTGACAAATCCTGGCCTCAGCTGGTACTCCTCTGAATCTGCCAGTCTCAATCTCTAGCTGGTGTGAGGATATGCGCATCTGACCAATAACACACCATACCCCATGAGAAAGATGAGTATCCATGTAGTTGGGTCTAATCACAAACCCATCCTGCGTGAGCTGGAGAAGATGATCCCTATAGAAAGCCATCTTCGTACCAAGCTCCTGTGTCGGCTGTATCCATGTCCTCCTAGTGTCCAGCTGAATCAAGTCCTGCCTGATAAGTCTGGTAATCTCTGCCTGTGTGAGAGAGAGGGAGGGTGCATCCAGAGAGTACTGAAATGGAGGTAGCCTTTCCATACTAAAGCCATGCAACTGGAACCAATCTGTCATCTGTGCATACCAACATAATCCGTCTCCCTGTGATGCCAACTGTCGTGAAGACTCTAGGGCTAAGCGAGCATATCTGTCTCTAGGGAGAGCCCAAGTGCTATGTATAAAGGAGACTGATTGAGTGAGTGCCTCTACCACCAATGGGGGGGCAGCCATCTCTGCACGGATAATATCATGTGTGGTACGGAGGCCTTGGCCCTAATCATCCGGGAAATCATAGAAACCAAGGGCCTCTCCATATGTCTCCATCCATCAGTGCTACCAGCTCGGCTGTGGTGATCCACTGAGGGTCCCCATATCTCCACTCCATACAGCATGGCTGAAGTGACCAAAGTGTCAAAGAGCCAGAGCTTTGTTCGAGGTTCGTGAAACTGAACCTGCGAACACATCCTCTCTAGTCTCCCCAATGCTGCATAAGCTCTGGTCAATCTGGTCTCCGCTGCTCTCCTCAAGGAAAATAGTGGGCCACTGAAAACCACACCAAGGTAAGTATATGCATCTGTAGAGAGAGAGAGAGAGAGAGAGAGAGAGAGAGAGAGAGAGAGAGACATATGGGGATGAGTCAACTCATCAAGTGTGAGTGTGTGACTCCTCTATCACACATGTATATTTGCTCTAGTACACATAGTGCACTTAGTACATTAAAAGTACTAAGTGTACTATGTACTATAAAACACATGGGCTTGTACACACTACAAGGGTGGGCATAGTGCCTTTACCCCAACAACCTCCCACTTAAAGGCAAAGTGCCCTTAAATGAAGGAAAAGAAAAATCAGCATGTACATGATAATATACAAGGCCATATCAAGGCTGAAACTGGCCTCATCCAATGCCCATCAACCAATGCCCATCAAGTGTCTGCAATGAGCAAACCGCTCTGGAGGCAAACTCTTTGTCAACAGATGAGCCGGGTTGTCATCCGTATGAATCTTAACAAGCTGAATTTGCTTGTTCTCTATCACCTCTCTGATGAAGTGATACTTCACATCCACATGCTTAGTCTTTGCATGAAAGACAGGGTTCTTTGCCAACTGGATGGCACTCTGACTGTCACAATGCAACAATGGAATATCCCCTGTATAACCCAAATCAACCACTAACCGAGATAGCCATAATGCCTCCTTGCAAGCCTCTGTGGCTGCAATATACTCGGCCTCTGTAGTAGATAAGGCAGTGCACTTCTGCATCCTGGATATCCATGACACAGCACCTCCTATGAATGTAAACACATAACCGGTAGTAGACTTCCGGTTATCTGGATGACCGGCATAATCCGAATCCGTGTAACCATGCACTAATGCATCCTGTTTGCCAAAACATATGCACATATCCTGTGTGCCCTTCAGGTATCTCATGACACCTTTCACAGCTTCCCAATGCTTCTTGCCAGGTTTGGCCATGTATCTAGAAACCACTCCCACTGCAAATGCAATGTCCGGCCTGGTAGCAACCATGGCATACATGAGACTGCCACAAGCTGAAGCATACGGAATCTTGGCTATATCAGCCCTGTCACTATCCGACTGTGGGCTGTCCATAGCACTGAGTTTCACATATGGAGGCAAAGGAGTACTAGTCTTCTTCCCCCCATCCATATTGAACCTCTGCAAAACTTTGCCAATGTATTCCTTCTGAGACAAATACAACACATGCTGATTTCTGTCCCGAAGTATCCGCATACCCAAAATGTGATTTGCATCACCCAAATTCTTCATATCAAAGGTTTGATGCAGCCTCTTCTTCAAGGCATCCATCTCCTTACGAGATTTCCCGGTAATCAACATATCATCAACATACAAGATGAGGATCAATAGACTGCCATCCAAAGCTTTCTTGGTGTATAAGCAGTGATCTATGTCACTTCTCCTGAAATCCTGGGATTTCATGAATGTATCAAATTTATGATACCATTCCCTTGGTGCCTGTTTGAGCCCATAAAGACTCTTTTTCAGCTTGCATACAAGCTTCTCCTTTCCATTCACTACATAACCCTCTGGCTGTTGCATATATATCTCCTCATGGAGATCACTGTGAAGAAAACCAGTCTTCACATCCATCTAAATCAAATCCAGATCATCATGAGCAACCAAAGCTAATACAGCTCTAAGTGTGGTCATTTTGACCACATCTCATCAAAGTCCACACCATATTCCTGCTTGAAGCCCTTAGCCACTAACCTGGCTTTGTATCTTGGCTTTGCATCAGGTGCAACTTTGAGCCTGTAAACCCACTTGCATGGCAAAACCTTCTTGCCTGTAGGCAAATGCACCAACTTCCATGTTCCATTTTTGTGCAGAGAATCCATCTCTGACTTCATAGCACGCTCCCAAAGAGCCTTGTTTGCCCTCTGTAAAGCCTCCTTATAACATGAGGGCTCCCCACAGTCAGTGAGCATCAAGTAGTCAACCCCTGGAACAAACCTGTCAGGGGCTCTGGAGAGTCTTGTGGACCTCCGTACCCAATGACCATCATTTGCAGGTTGCTGTCCAGCCTGCATATCACCTATTGGTGGCTCCTGTTCCATGACATAAGGTTGAAAGATCATGCCCGGTATCTCCTCTAACTGTGGGATATCCATAGGGATATCTTCTGCCATCTCTGGCTGTCCATTTGGACCATTTTCAGCACCATTTAAGGGCTGGTTTTGCTGCTGTAATGGCTGATTTACAGCCCTTGGTTGTTGTCCATGATGTCCATCATCATCAAAGATGACTCTGCCAGGCTCCTGTTGCCTTGCAGGCTCCTTATACATGCATGTTTCATAAAAAATGACATCATTGCTGCATATAATCTTTCTATTCACTGGATCCCAAAGTCTATACCCCATTTCACCTCTGTCACCATATCCTAGGAATATGCATTTGTGAGACTTAGGATCAAGTTTGGTGCGCATTTCTCTGCGTATGTGCACGTACGCAACGCAACCAAACACTCTCAAGTGCTTGTATGACGGAGGCTTCCCTGTCCATACTTCCTCTGGCACTTTCCCACCAAGCCTCGTATTAGGTGACCTGTTTATAAGATGAACGGCTGTCATAACAGCTTCAGCCCAAAAACCATGAGGTAATGCAGCTTACAACATAGAACGGACCTTCTCTTGAATGGTCCTGTTCATCCTCTCTGCTGTCCCGTTTTGTGGAGGATCATAAGGAGCAGAGAGCTCCTTCTTGATGCCTTTAGCATCACAAAAGTCCTGAAACTGTTTGGACATATACTCTCCACCATTGTCGGAACGCAAAGCCTTCAGTGTTTTGCCACTTTGATTCTCAACATGAGCAACAAACTTCTCAAACACTGAGAATGTATCACTCTTTAAACGAAGAGGATAAACCCACACCTTGCGTGTGGCATCATCAATAAACGACAAAAAATATTTTGCCCCTCCCAAAGAAAGCTGAGGCATCTCACATACATCTGTATGCACAAGCTCTAACTGAGCATCTTTCTGTCCAAGAGCTTTCTTGTGGGGGCACTGGAGTTGCCTGCCATATATACAATGCTCACAAAACTAAAAACTTGAGAACTTTAGAGAAGGCAAGTAACCAAAACGAGACAATTGCTCCATTCCTTTGACACTCATGTGTCCCAACCGGCTATGCCACATAGAGATTTCCGACAGCTCGGTTGCATTTACATTGGCATGGTGACAAACACCAGCATGCATGAAGTAAAGAGTGTCCACCTTAGAGCCTCTGGCAACAACCAATGAGCCCTTACTAATCTTCCACTTTCCACGACCAAATGTGGTAACATAATCAGCATCATCAAGCTGTCCAGTAGAAAGCAGGTTCTTCTTGATCTCAGGCACATGCCTGACATCATGGAGCATAAGCTGTGAGGCATCTGAAAACACAAGCCTCACAGCACCTCTGCCAAGAATCTTGCATGCATGGTTGTCACCCAAATAAACTACTCCTTCATTGCCAGCAGTATACCTGACAAACAAGTCTCTGCAACCTGTGACATGAAAGGAGGCACCTGAATCAATGATCCATGAGTGCATACCATGACCATCTCCTGTAAGAAGTGAATGGGCATCAAGTGAAGACGTGAATAGGACTTCATCCTCACTGTCACCTGCATGTGACACATTGACTTCTTCAATCTTGACTTCACTTTTGCCCTTTGGCTTTGCATCTTTGGCTTCATCTTTGTCTTTGTCTTTTCCTTTGCCCTTTTCCTTTTGATCATTCTTCCATTTGTAGCATTGCTTTTTGATATGTCCCTTCTTGCCACAATAATGGCATTCCAAATCCTTTTTGGAGTGGGACTTGCTCCTTCCCCGTTCTTGGCTTTTACCCCTTTGCTGGGATCTCCCACGTGCATTCATTGCATTGGACTTTCCAACAGAGTTGTTCTTCCTGTTCATCTCCTCTTGAAGAAGAGCACCCTCAACATCTGCATATGACAGCATAGCATTTGAATTGCTAGTGGCTGTCCTGAATGTAACTCTCTGGCAAAGTGAATAAGAGAAAGGTGGCTTTGAACTCATCGTCTATTGCCAACTTTTGATTGATGACTTGGCTGACAACACCATTAAACTCATTTAGATGGGCTATCATAGACGCCCCTTCCTTCATTTGAAGACCTATGAGTTTCTTCAACCAATGCACTTTGCTTGGCATACAATCTTTGCCACATTTCCCAAGCTGTCTTCTCTTCACGAATGCTGAAAAGTAAAGAGTCTGACACAGACAACATGATAGTAGATCTTGCCAGCTCATCCATATCTTCCCATTCTTCAGCAGTAAGAGAAGCGGGCATTACACCCCTTTCTTTGATGGGCTTGTGTTGCTTCTTCTGGAGCAACACATTATAGCACTGGGTTTGCCAAATGTCATAATTATGTGAGCCTTCAAGCTTCTTGATGTGAAGCAATGAAGAGCTCTCACCTGTGGTTGCCATAGCAATATGCAACCTGTCAATGCCTGACTCCCTGGAAGATGTGCGAACACTGCACCAAAAGCACACAAAGTGCTCACAGTTGTTCTCCCAAAGTTTATCTCCCACTGCGGAAGCACGAATGCAACTCTACTCCCACTGAATGTGATGAAATCACCAAAATCTGGCTGCTGCAGATTTAGGACAGCACCTTAGATGTGCTCTGTTCCCCTTCCAAAGTACTATACAACAGTACTAAGTGCTCACCAATGATGTACCAAACCTGTAACGGCAAGTACAGCAGCTGAAAATGAGCCTTTTCCTCACTCAAATCAATGTACAGCCATGCCAAAACTTGTACAAAGTTGTACCAAATCTGTACCAGCAAGTATAGTAGCAATAAATGCTCTCCTGGCTGTCCAAATGAGTGAAAATCAGACTTTTACAGTCCCCACCACTGCATACAACAGTCCCGAACAGAAATTGGGCAAAAGCCCCTTGACTGCAAGTGGATTTCTGAGGATTCAAGGCATAAAAGTCTTGCCTGCTGCTTTGCCAAGCTCAACAAGCATAAAATCTTGAAAAGCCCCTTGATTCAAGATCAATTTCTGATCATACATGGTACATTAACGCACATGAAGGCATCCAGAGTCTTCACAATGCTTCCCCCTGGCCACATATACATCCAGTACATAAAAGCCCTTTGATTTACAGGCACATTGAGTGCTTGACAGGCATAAACACATTGCCCAAAGCATCAAATGCGAGTGCCTGCATGCAAATCAACCCAATCGGCACAAAAGCCCTTTGATTTGCACTGCAATTTCCTGCAATTTTGGCCCGAATGTGAGATTGCTCACATCATACAGCATGTATGAATGCCCAATTGCACAATTACATCAAAAGCCCCAAATTTTGACATCCATTTTCCTGCAAATTGATCCTGAATGTGACCAATGTCACCCAATTTTGCGTATTTTGCTCAAAATTTGAGCAATTTGGCACCTGTACCTGCTGAATTGATGATTGTACCTGCTCAATTGCAAATCCCAAAAAAAATTGAAGCATGTACCTCTGAAATTTCTGATTAATGTTGCAGAAAGGGAGGAGTCGTATTTGATGACTCGTATGAGATGCTGCTGGAAGCGAGATGCCTTCGTTGCCTTATCAGATTCTTGGAGCTTTGATGGCTGCTCCAATCAAGCTACTACTTGTGATGTAGATGCCCAAGTACATGCACGCAGGCGTTTACCATGAAGCGCCCAAAATAGAAACGCCTATAGTTATGGCGATGCCGACTGCAAAGAAGGCGTAAGCTGGCGTACACGGCATCCGACCAATGCTCACACAGTGACCAAGCTCAAGCACGAGCTATCCACGTCACAAAACTGCTGCGAGCGCTACCCCAGGGAGTCGGGAAGAAGGCGATGGGCAAGCGAACCAGTCGACATGCACCACAAGGTCTTTTGCTCGTTGACGCCGCCTCCGACCGGTGGCCAGCGCTACACGCGACGAGGCATGTTTTTTCTTGCCGGCCGCGTTGGAGTCACACCTGTAAGCGCACACACGCGCACGATTTCTAGCTACCGGAGACGTCGACGACGATGACTTTCTTGCCGGCCGCGTTGGAGTCACACCTGTAAAGCGCACACACGCGCACGATTTCCAGCTCATGCGCTTTCAAGCGCTTCACACTTTGCGCACGATTTCCTCTCTGCACGCTTCACAGCTCTGCTGGCTCGTGTGACGTAAAACCCTTCGCTTCACCCACAGCTGTACGACAGCAAGCTCTCCCAGGTTGTCCGGCCCACTGTGCAGCGACAGGCAGCATTTCACAAGAAAACACAAGCAAGTCCGTCCAGAGCAGCTTTCGAAGGTGAACACAGGTCCATCCACAGTAGCTCGAAGGCGGGCAGGTCCAGGCAGTCTAGCAAGCTCTGATACCAATTGATGGAAGATGAGAATTAGGGTTTCATGTGGGAGACATACACAGAGAGAGAGAGAGAGAGAGAGAGAGAGAGAGAGAGAGAGACATATGGGGATAAGTCAACTCATCAAGTGTGAGTGTGTGACTCCTCTATCACACATGTATATTTGCTCTAGTACACATAGTGCACTTAGTACATTAAAAGTACTAAGTGTACTATGTACTATAAAACACATGGGCTTGTACACACTACAAGGGTGGGCATAGTGCCTTTACCCCAACAGCCCGTTGGGATCCACTGGAAAGCCTCAACTGGTCGCCAAGTCGAGGCAGTTGTAGAGCCTACCCAAAAACCACACGACTTGTGCCAGTTGATCTGCGCTCTTGATGCACGACAGAAAATCTCGATCACCTCCGCGAATCTCTGGAGATTCTTAACATCTCCAGCAAGGTAGGTTGCTGTGTCATCTGCAAACTCTGAGTCCAGCAGCTTCTCCTGCGTGTGGAGGGAAAGGTGCAATCCCTGAAGTCCGGTCTCTTGAGCAGAGAGAAAACTACTCATGGCCTCGGCGACAAATAGGAAGAGGTACGGTGCCAGAGGACAGCCCTGTCGAACCGAGCGGGAAAGGGGGAATCTGTCGCCTCGGGCTCCCTGAATGAGAACTTGGCTGTGTGATGCTGAATAAAGTCCGGAGACTCCACGAATCAACTCCATGGGGAATCCAATCCGGCTCATAGTGCCCTCCAGAAAGCTCTAGTCCACCTTGTCATAAGCTTTCTGAAAGTCCAGGAGTAGCACAATGAGGTCTTGTTGCTGCATCTAGCCGAAGCTGTGGCCTCCCAAAAGGTAAAGATGTTACCCAGAGTGCTCCGATCTTGGACAAAACCAATCTGAGTGTCGTGGATCAAGTCTAGGAGAGAAGGTTGAAGTCTCAAACTGATGGCCTTGGCCAAAATCTTATAGGCCGTCCCTAGAAGGGTGATTGGTCTCCATTGCCAGATCTCCAATCTATCTCCACCCTCCTTGGGAATTAAATGTATCAAGGCCTCTGTGAGTCTCTCTGGCATGGCACATGTGAGCATAATCTCATTGAAGGCAGTACGAAGGCCACCTTCCACCATGAGGTCCCAATGATGAAGAAAGAAAGAGACAGGAAGCCCATCCGCCCCCGGGCATTTACCCTTGGGTAATGCTGTCACTGCCTTCGCCAGCTTCTCTAAAGTGAAAGGGGTCAATAAGAAAGACCGAAGGGAGGGGGGAGCCACCTCTCTCGTGTGCCTCCAGACTCTCTCGCGCACGTTCATCACCTGGGGGGATGATTGGGCACCAGTGAGAAGAGATCGGAAGAAATTCGTCGTGATGGCTCTCACGTGTGGGGGGTCAAAAACAGTAGCTCCATCTTGGCCACGCAGCCTGTGAATACCGTCTCTCCTCTTGTGGGGGCCAACTATCTCAAAGAAATCTCCAGTAACTTTGTCACCTACCTGAGTCCAGAATGCAGCCCTGGCATGGTATCTATACTCCACCCTCCTCTCCTCGATGGAACGAATCTCCGTGCGGGTGGCAGCAATCTGACTCTCAATCCACGAGCTATCTAAGGAACTCCCTTGAAGACGCTGTAAACAGGCTAGGCCCCTCCTTAGACTCCTCTCGTGCTCCTGAAATACTGGGCGGCATCGTGTAAGAAAACACTGATCTACCCCAGGCCATCATTCAAAGTGCATGCTGCAGAGCTTGAGGAGAAGTCCAGTCACCCCCATATTTGCTTGATCCGGCTGCAGATCTCGGGGTCCTGAATGAGGCTATTTGGAATCCTGGAGCTTGCATGCATGTCATGCCTCCATGGGTCCTCTAGGGAGAGAATAACCGGGGCATGATCGGCAAATGTAGTGCTTGCCAGAATGCCAACCATGCCTCCACGGCTGCAAGCCCACTCGTCGACATAAAACTTGTCCAGCCGAGAGAGGTTGGGGCCAGTGCTCCGCCTATCTGATCGAGAGAAGCTAAGACCCCCAAAGCAACGCTCGAACTCTCGAGGATGCCAAAGGTCTTGTCCCCTAAGAATCAGTATCATCTCCTCCCAGGCAGAGTGTAGCGGACTAGGATGCCCATCGTGCAAGCACACTAAATCACTAGGGTCCTCTCTAGGGTAGTATACCCTCAGGAGTTGGTACATGCTAGGGAGATGGCGATATCTCTGCCCCACTCCACTACGCACTCACACAGACTCAAGAACAGAACTCCACACAAGAGCTACCTAAGTGACATGCACACAGCACAAGATAGAAGTAGGCAATAGTTGGGACATCACAAGACTATCTCTTACATTGGGGATCCTCGCTTGGTACAACAGGCTCCCTATATACAATGGGCGTGCCTCTTGGGCTATCATGAGCCAGGTGCTAAAAGTTGTCACTGATAGATGCCTTGGAGTAGGTGAGAGCGTTGAGCACAAGTAGGTGACAGATGCCGTTGGAGTGGGTGAGAGGCGCTGACGAGTAGGTGGGCGCCGCTTTGTCGGTCAAGTGGGTAGCCAAACTTGGAAGTGGGGTCGCCGGAAATTCCCACTTTGTGCGCTTGGTGGTTGGCCTTGTGGGTGCCCTTGAGGTTCACGAACTTTGGGATGCCTGATCTTGGGGCTCACACAGTGAGGATGCCGAGTTGGGGATGCCCGATCTTGGGGATTCACGGGGCTTGGGTGCGAGACCACGGGCAATGAGGGTGACTACACAGAGTACTCCATTCCTAAGACTATGGCCGTGCCACCTCCATGTCTATCCTCTGCTGCCTCTATCATATTGAAGTCACTGCCCATGCACCAAAAATCAGCTTGGGACAGGGCTTGTCGGACAGTGCCCCAAAAGATAGCTCTACCTGCAGCAGCATTCAGGGCATAAATGTTGAGGAAGCCAACTTTATCCTCCCCAATCAGAATGGTAACCCACTGAGCACGTCCTGGAACTGAGACTCTCGATCCTGTCATAGACGGCAAAAGTTGCTCACTGACAGAGAGAGACAGTCCTTGTGTTCCTGAAGGGCCGAAGGATGGAGACCAAAAAGTATGACTCCTACCTGGTAGAATCTTCCTGCAGCAGCGGGTGCGCCCCTCAGTAAGGTGACAGAGAGAGACACTCCTTGTGTCCCTGAAGGGCCGAAGGATGGAGACCAAAAAGTATGGCTCCTACCTGGTAGAATCTTCCTGTAGCAGCGAGTGCGCCCCTCAATAAGGTGGTGCTCCTAGAGGAAAAGAATGGCGTTAGGTCCCCCAACCATAGCTCGCCCCAGCTCTCCTCTAAGGATGCCTCATCCCTGAAAGCATTGAGTCCCCCCTAAGCCCTGAATGTTTTGTGAGACAATCCTCATATCAATCTTTGTGTGAGGTGGAACTATCGGAAATGCCCTCCACTCGAAGAGTCTTGGGCGCGGGCTTAGACGGGGAATAGTCACAATCTGTCGTGGTGCGAAGTCGTGCCAAGTGGGCGTGGATCTTGCCCTCCATGTACTGCCACTTTGCCTGAGCATGAGAGTATGCATGCTCCGTGCTCCATCAATCACGATGAAGATATCTGTAAGAAGGGGGGAGGTGTGCTGCGATAGAGGTATGCATGAACACAAAAAGCAGCACCTCTGGGCTGGAGGTCACCATCTCCCCTCCCTAGTCTCTCTGGGCTGATCCACCAAGCTCCATCCTGGCCAGTGGCCATATATGAGTAAGGCTGTCGGTGATGCGGAGATCCTGAAGATGCTGGGATAGCTCAAGTGCCTGGCCCTAAATGGTAGTGGCCACCGACTCTGGATCCCACCCTGTCCCGGGGGCTGCACTCAACGGGAAAGAGAAGATCATCGTGCCGTTCTCTGGTGTAGAGGGTTTGGAGTGGTGGAAAAAAAACATACCCGAATAGGGGCTACAATCTCCTCAAACCTATCTGTCCCTTCCGTCGAAAGACACTGGAAGAAACTAAAATCCACAGGCTGCCCCAAGATGCTGGGGGCCTCGCGTGGAGACTCAGGTGGGAGAGCCCTCACTGGTGAGGCTGCAATGGTCATCTCCACTGGCTCTGAGAAACGACGAATCAGGTTACGAATGGAACTCACCGGCTGTCTGCTCTCCGGGTTAGGGGCTGCAGGGTGTTGACGTTGTGAGGTGAAAAAAAGAAGAAAAGACCACTGCCTCTATAGCCCTTCACCTCCCAAACTTGGAAACACTAACACGAACGGGGGCACCACCAGCCACCGGCTGGAACACTTTCCACACTTCACCACCCAACCCACGCCAGAAAGACAGCACAAAACAGGGGCACCATAGACAAAGATAAACACCCAACAATATATTCCAAATCAACACACTTCATACAAGCTTCTCCCGACACAGAAGCTTTACTCACACACCATACAAACACTTAGACCTGTCACTGCCGAGGATACACCACATCCCCAATCACCGCGAACCTCTCACCTGCCTGCTGTACCAATCACACCAGAAAGAACCCGGCCACTCTCACCCTTCAAAGGGCGCCCCACCAGCTAACCCTCAACTCTTCTGCAGCCCATCACTTCTGCATGTGTCGCCAGCAGCAGCTACCCAATCTCTCTCTCACTCTCTGTGCTGATCCTCTGTC
Source organism: Cibotium barometz (assembly GCF_041138505.1). Lineage (NCBI taxonomy): Eukaryota > Viridiplantae > Streptophyta > Polypodiopsida > Cyatheales > Cibotiaceae > Cibotium > Cibotium barometz. The sequence goes on from NC_141055.1 coordinate 54,277,980, forward strand.
ACCTCACCCTCTTTCTCTTGCAGCTTATCTGTCGTGCTTCCGGCCCCACCAACCTCTGCACATCCCTTGTCTACGGCCACACGTGCCCTCTCTTTTCTTCACAGCGATCCTCCACTAGTCGCGAGCCCTCCTGGGCATCCAGCCTCTCTCACTTGTCGAAAGCCCAAGCGGCTTCCACCATTCACCTGCCCTTCAGCAGCTGCACCCTCTGCTCATACCTGCTCTCTGCAGCCCACGCTAGGCCTTTGACTCCAGCCAGTCAGCCATCAGCCGCACACAGAGGCCTTCTCCTCAGTCACGCTAGCTTCCACACGGCCCACACCAGCCACGTAGCTGCGTTATCACCTCAAGGGCACTCAAACTGTGTGTGTCTGTCGAGAGCCTGCAGTTCTTCCGAGAGCTCCCCCCAGTCCCTTCACGACTGTCGCCAGTCTATCTCCTTTAACGCCAGCAGCTCGTCCTCACAAAACCAAGGCGGCTCTCACGTCGGCCCTCCAGTCGCTACACCAGTAGCAGCCACACTCTGCGCCCCAGCGCTTCCCCTTGGCTCTGTCTTGCAGCTGCGCCAGAGAGCAAAAATAAACAAGGCGGCCACTCTCCTTTTCATCTGCGGGCTGCGCATCTCCCGCCAACTTTCCACGCTTCTGCAGCCTTCCAGAACTCCTCGCGTTTTCCTTTCACATGCTGGCCGTTGCGCTGGCCTCTACGTGGCTTTTGTTTTATGGGTCACGTTTATATCATTTTTTTCTTTAAGAGCTTCAATAATGGCTACCATAACATCCCTTTTCACACCATGTCCAAGCGACCTTGGCCCCTTCACCTCTAAATTGCCCATGCTTCCATACACTTGAATACAGCCTTTAATTGCCCACTCATATTTGGGACGCGTACACAACCAAGCTGCTGCGAACAGCTGAAACCATTTCCAACGAACTACATTCCGGACAGGCCTGCACGAGCCTGTTGCCAAACCGTTCCACCCTGTACACCTGGCAACACCCTCAAAGCCAAACTCTTGACACACGCCATGTATCCATATGTACACGAGCCCAAAAGATCTCTCAGAAAAACGCCTGACATACTTTGCCAACCCCCCCATCTGCTAGAGCATTCATGCTCAGCAGCAAAAAGCAAAAGCAAATCCAGTAGCTATCCACCAAGATCAAAAGGAAACAGCAACTCACCATCCCATTCCCCAGCATCTGTGAAAACCAATGGCTGCACCACTACATGCCAAACATCAACCATAACCACCAGAAAATCATCTACGTCCACTTCACCCACAACGAACCTCCTCGTCTTCAAAACCTGTGGCATTGCAACATCTAGCATCCAATTCATCAATACCAGTGAAGGCCGGGTTCCAATATTTGGACCTTTCTGCACACAAAAATCTAGATCCTTTCCAACAGCAGTGTCCACAAACACTTCCAGTTCCTACACTTCAGGCATCTCTTCACAACCATACAGCTCAACCGGTTCAGAACCCTTGTCATCCTTAGACTTTGCCTTTAGCATCTCAGCAACACGCAAAGAAGCCTTAGCTACACTCTCGACCATATCTGCATCCATCTCTATCTCTGGCTCCTGCTCATCAAGGCTAGCAACTTCCCAGATATCATCCTCAAGCACACTACTCTCCTCACAATGCTCTTCATCAACCAAATCAACATGCATACCTTCTTGAGTGTTGCCAACCCCCCTGGTATCATCGTCCAAAGACTCCCCAGCACATAATGCATCCAATGGAAAAACATCCATACCATTCATCGCAGGTACCAAATCATCATCAAGCTGTCCCAGAAATTCCATAATAATAGGTTTTCCTCCATGCTCTCCACATCCGTATCACAAACCGTCTTCACTTCATCACAAGTCTCTACCCCATCCTCCTCCCTTGTAGAATCTGGCAAAGAATCATCTTCAAAGCATCCTGTATCCAGCTCCTTTTCTTTCTTATCATCAGCCAATCCCAAGACATCATCCTCTTTACTTCCATGTGCATGCATGTCATCCAGATCCGAATGCAAACGATCTCCAATAGGACTTTCCAAATCACTGTCATGAGCAGCTATGACGTCCAAATCCAAAGAAGAATCCACTGGCAACTTCTTATCTTCACTTTGCTCCTTCATCTGCTTCTCATCCACCTTCACATGCTTTAAAGACTTTGGAAAAAAATCAGAAGGCACATAGAACATCCCCCTTTGCACCTGTATAGGCCTTTGAGGTTCCTGTCTAATCAAACTTTGCATAGGACTCTTATCCACCTCAACCAAATTTACCTGCTTATCCCTTGCAGACACAACACCTTCATATGGATAAATACCCATCTCCATCTGCTCCAAAATCTTGCCTTCCTTTTCCCTAGCAACCCTAACAGCATCATCAAATGACTTGGGATTCTTCAACTCAACCCTGACCTTCAAATGAGGTAACAAACCATCAATGAACAAGCTCTTCTTCAGAAACATAGGAGTAACTTCCTGCTTCAATGTCATACACCACTTACCCCACAAACATGTAAATACCTTCACAAATTCATCCAGTGATTGCCCATGAACCTGCTTCAAAATGTTCAACTCCTGCCAAAGCACACTAGAATCCTCCACTTGCTGAAAACGCTCCAAAAGGCCTTCTTTTAACCTGTCTAAGGTCAAAACACCATGTACCTCACCTGCCGCATCCTGTGCTTCAAAATCCTTAAGCCAACTTCGGGCATCTCCCTTCAAGAAAATCTTTATCAGCTTCAGAACCTGCTCTTTATCTGTCACATGATTGCTAATGCATGCCAACTCCATTTGCTCCAAAAAGTCAACCACATCTTCACCCTTCCTACCATGAAACTCCGGATAAGACCACATCATGACAAACCTGTCACTATCCTTGAGCTCTCCTCAGTGGAACATACGCCCTTCTAGGCAAAGAACAACACCAGAGCTATCCTCAGTGGGGGCACCAGAAGAATGTGAGGTGAAAAAAAGAAGAAAAGACCACTGCCTCTATAGCCCTTCACCTCCCAAACTTGGAAACACTAACACGAACGGGGGCACCACCAGCCACCGGCTGGAACACTTTCCACACTTCACCACCCAACCCACGCCAGAAAGACAGCACAAAATAGGGGAACCATAGACAAAGATAAACACCCAGCAATATATTCCAAATCAACACACTTCATACAAGCTTCTCCCGACACAGAAGCTTTACTCACACACCATACAAACACTCAGACCTGTCACTGCCGAGGATACACCACATCCCCAATCACCGCGAACCTCTCACCTGCCTGGTGTACCAATCACACCAGAAAGAACCTGGCCACTCTCACCCTTAAAAGGGCGCCCCACCAGCTAACCCTCAACTCTTCTGCAGCCCATCACTTCTGCATGTGTCGCCAGCAGCAGCTACCCAATCTCTCTCTCACTCTCTGTGCTGATCCTTTGTCACCTCACCCTCTTCCTCTTGCAGCTTATCTGCCGTGCTTCCGGCTCCACCAGCCTCTGCACATCCCTTGTCTACGGCCACACGTGCCCTCTCTTTTCTTCAGAGCGATCCTCCACTAGTCGCGAGCCCTCCTGGGCATCCAGCCTCTCTCACTTGTCGAAAGCCCAAGCGGCTTCCACCATTCACCTGCCCTTCAGCAGCTGCACCCTCTGCTCATACCTGCTCTCTGCAACCCACGCTAGGCCTTTGACTCCAGCCAGTCAACCATCAGCCGCACACAGAGGCCTTCTCCTCAGTCACGCTAGCTTCCACACGGCCCACACCAGCCACGTAGCTGCGTTATCACCTCAAGGGCACTGAAACTGTGTGTGTCTGCCGAGTCCAGAGCCTGCAGTTCTTCCGAGAGCTCCCTCCAGTCCCTTCACGACTGTCGCCAGTCTATCTCCTTTAACGCCAGCAGCTCGTCCTCACAAAACCAAGGCGGCTCTCACGTCGGCCCTCCAGTCGCTACACCAGTAGCAGCCACACTCTACGCCCCAGCGCTTCCCCTTGGCTCTGTCTTGCAGCTGCGCTAGAGAGCAAAAATAAACAAGGCGGCCACTCTCCTTTTCATCTGTAGGCTGCGCATCTCCCGCCAACTTTCCACGCTTCTGCAGCCTTCCAGAACTCCTCGCGTCTTCCTTTCACATGCTGGCCGTTGCGCTGGCCTCTACGTGGCTTTTGTTTTATGGGCCACGTTTATATCATTTTTTTCTTTAAGAGCTTCAATAATGGCTACCATAACATCCCTTTTCACACCATGTCCAAGCAACCTTGGCCCCTTCACCTCTAAATTGCCCATGCTTCCATACACTTGAATACAGCCTTTAATTGCCCACTCATATTTGGGACGCGTACACAACCAAGCTGCCGCGAACAGCTGAAACCATTTCCAACGAACTACATTCCGAACAGGCCTGCACGAGCTTGTTGCCAAACCGTTCCACCCTGTACACCTGGCAACACCCTCAAAGCCAAACTCTTGACACACGCCATGCATCCATATGTACACGAGCCCAAAAGATATCTCAGAAAAACGCCTAACAACGTGAATGCTCTGGAGAGGAGGGCCGCGGGGGCGGGGGGCGGGGGGCGGGGGGGCACAGAAGAAGAGGAAGGGGTAGATGGAGTGACTGCGGGTAGAGTCGGAGGCGAAAGGGGTGGGGGCGAGGGGAAACGAGAAGGTGGAGAGGTTGGAGAGGGACTCTGCTCTGCTGAGAGGCATCCATCGGAGGGGAAGGCTGCTGGGAAAGGCTCGAAGGCACAGAAGAAGAGGAAGGGGCAGATGGAGCGACTGCGGGTAGAGTCAGAGGCGAAAGGGGTGGGGGCGAGGGGGAGCGGGAAGGTGGAGAGACAGGAGAGGGACTCTGCTGAGAGGCATCCATCGGAGGGGAAGGCTGCTGGGAAAGGCTCGATGAAGAGAGGGTGGGGTCAACTTGCCCCAATGGGCACCGAGGGCCTGGAGAGGAGTCGCGACGAGGAATCGGCCGCCACATCGGGGGTGGGGGGGGCGTCTGCCGGGTGGGTGTTGTGATAAGTGCTCGTAACGGTTCTCTGACAGAATTGAATCCTCTTGCATGCTACCAGCTTGGCGCGCACGGCGGCGACGCTCAGCTTTGGTGCTCGGGCGGGGGCTAACCGTACGCTACTCTCTGGCTGGTGGGTCATCCATGGTCGAAACCTGGTGCTCCGCGGCCTGGGAACCTACTTCTCTCTTGGCCCCTTGGTGTGGATCTGAGTGGGAAGTAGGAGGGGGGACCACCGGGGGCAGTCTCCTAGACTGACACCGAGGGCAGGCTCTGGCCAAATGACCCATCTGCGTGCAAATGAAACATTGGCCTGGAAGGCCGGAATACTCCACTCTCTGAATAATGGGGTCGCCCCGAAGGCTAGGCAGTGGGAATAGATATCATGTGAGGCACTGAATCGGGTGAGACAACACAGATGCAGACAGATGAAATCCTGGTTGCTCGTGTGAGGGCCAAGCCAGTGGGGGGGGGATTCCATCACTCTCCCGATGGCACCACCTATCACTGGGAGAAGAGGAAGGTATTCGTTCCTGAGACCTAGAAACCAGACTGTCATGAGAAAGCCTGAACTCCGGCGAGAGGGTCGGATGCTGAGTCAAAGCCGTGCTGCCACCGTGCAAAGAAGGCCTGGGCCGTACGCAATGCAACGGGGCTCAGCCGCATGACAAGATCAAACGCCGCTGGTGAGTTGAACTCAACCTGGTAGTAGCCACACCCCAAAGGATGAATGTCAGTGATCTTTCCAGGTGCACCTAGGAGGTTAGCCTTAAGAAGATCCTTGAGTTGGCCATGCGCGGGGCGGCTATTGACAATCTTGCAAACCAGGGTGGAGGCCTCTAGTGCTGCAACAGTCGTGTGGTGAGGATCTGAAGGTCTGCATCGGAAAATGATAAGCAAGCAACGACGGTCTTGATTGGGGATGACGGAGCGGCTGCCATGGAGTCCTCCCGAGGGAAAGACCAGAAAAAGCCGAGATTTGCTAGAGAAAAACACCTCGAAGACTTGAAACAAACCTGTAGGGAACGGGAGAAAGAGAGGGTACGGAAAGGGGGGGGCGAGAGCAAAAAAAGGGGGGTTGGCAGGTGGGTGCAAGGACTGGGGGGGAAGTGCGCAGAGGGGGGGGGGGGGGGGGGGATGGATGGCGAAAAAGGGGGGTGGATAGGGGGCGTAGAAGAGGTGGGCAGGTGGCGCAGTGGGGGGTCGATAGGCGGCTAGGGGGGAGGGGCGCCAACTGCGCAGGGAAGGGGGGGAGGGTGGTGAGAACAGAGGGGGGGGGAGTGCAGGCATGTAGGGACGGGGGGGAGCGCAGAGTTTCCCGCACGACTTTCGATTAGAAAGACACTTCAATTACATAAGTCATCATTTTGCATTGCATCAATCATCATTCACCTTTTGAAGAAGTCTAAGAGTTAGTAGAAGAATGTAGAAGGCCAGAGGTCACCCCTACGGGGTAGACCAAGGGCCTAGAAGATGTACCTTGGTCTAGAAGATGTAGAGTCTTTTAAGCTAGCTCTTTGTACCATAATACAATAAAACCCTAACACCAACTCTCTAAAGAAAGAAAGAAAGATATATTAAGCGTGTAATAAAGACCCAATGGGCCTATGAGACCAAAGTGATACAATAATGTCTAGGGCATATCTCATCATGGAATGGAAAATAAAGCAGAAACAAAACATAAACGTAGCTATCTCAGTGGGGTGATACAAAACTGTCCATGGAAACTCATCATGGAATACTAGGAACATAGAAACATGAGAGCAACATCAGCTCCATAGTGGTTGAGTACTTTAGGTACGGTGCGGTATGATACATGTATGGTACGAGTACGTAAAGTACGCATCAAGATAAGTGCTTTAAGTATGTTCACGTTTATATATATATATGTGTATCTGTGTGTGTATAAAATAAGAAACATCTAATGTAAGGTCCCTCCCAAGCCATGTATGTATGTGTCCCTTTTAATATAGATTTCAATAAGGAAAGAGAGTGTAATTAGAGAAGAGTGAGACAACAAGGCTAGAAACATTAAGAAAGTGTTAGAATAAAAATATTAGCTCCAAAAATCCATAAGAACATAAGAATAGTTCTATTAAAAGATAAGTATTCCCAAAAATAGAATTTCGAGTTTAGGTGATAAGAGGTCATATTTAGAGTACTTTTACACATTTAGAGTCCATACATACTAAAAATGTGAAAAAACAATGTGTTTCTAAAGATGGCACGTTTGTGGCTATATACAGACGTTTTTGCCTATTCTACGCGCGTTGGCTTGTAGACCAAATGCCTTCCCGTTCTTTTGACTGGTTATATGACCATATTCTGAGTTTTTATCAGAGAGTTATGGCCGAAACAATTTGTTGTTTCTGTCAGGGTCTCTACACAGAGAAAACTGTGAGAAGGCAGCAAGTAGCCTCAAGGTAATCCTAGAGTTTGAGATGTATATATCCCTTCATTCTTATCTAATATCTTGGAAAAGAAGCTTAGATTTCTATGGTCTTTCGAAGGAAGAGACCAAAACTCCATAGCTTTTCTTGTAGAGAACGAATAGTAGACCGTAGAGAAGGCTATTTTGTCATAGACCTTAGAAAGAGAGAAGAGTCACAGTATGAGTAAGAGAAGATAAAGCTTGGAGATTATTGGATGATTTCTATCAAAAGACAAGGTATTAGAAGACTCTATTCTCATATGAAAGCTCTTGTTAATACGAGCAAAGACAACGATAAACGACAAATTTCTATAAGGTATATACATATTTTGTTTTTCAATTACATATCATTCTTATTAGGGGTTGAGGCATGGCCCCGGCTTCTCTATTATTGTTAATAGTGATCTATTTGATTGATTTACTATTGAAAGTTTGTATTCTTTTAAACAATAGCATATGCCTAAATAAAGAATGTCTTATCCGCAATCTCAAGTTGAAATGCAAAAATCTTTGTGAAAAGGATTGTTTTCTTAAGAAGGTAACATGGATTCTAGTCCTATGGTTTAGTTGAGTAAATGGATTGTTATCTTGGTTAAATTAAGGTACAGGTACAACTCTCCCTGCCTTGATGCTGCCCCGTTCTTGTGCTTGTATAGCCAGACGGCGGAGATATTAGTAAGGCCCGGAGTTTGGCCCATGGTATCCCTCATACCATTGGGAGAATGAGGTTCGCCGATTGAGGCAAGTGATTGTGATGCTGCCTAGTTCTGAGGGCCCAGGCTAGTGCGGTGAATTAGCCCACCCTAGTGCGCAGACATCCCTCTGAGGGGCGGGAGGATCGAGCGATGGAGCCTGAGAGGGCGACAGGCCGGCTTGAGTCCTCGCCAGCGGCCGACGATGAGGTGTATGGTCCCGTAGAGTTTTGCCCAGCATGTAGAGGCTGGAAGGCCGAATTCTAGATCATCGGCGGTATAAAAGAAAAGAATAAGAGAGCCGGTTTGGCTTGTATGAAATTGATTCATGTTTAAACTTTGTTTTTATAAATCTTGTCTTTGGTATGATTGTATTGTAGAAAAAGACTGTTTTAACAAACCTTGTGAGAAAAGGACCGTAATTAAGGGACATGTTTATTTATGTCAAACAGTGTGGTAGGATTAATTAGAAAACAAATTGACGCGTGAGTAGGGTGGAAAGTGGGAGGATGGAATGCCCCGACGGCACCATCCTACGGACGGGTGGACCCGATTAGTCGGGTAGCTTTCCAACAGATTAAGTGAAAGCCCTACGCTAGATAAATAGGTTCTTGGGTAACTCTATTCTAGAAGACTAGGCCAGCGGCTGTGCCTTGTATGGATGAGGAAAAAAGCGTTGCCTCTAGAAATCAAGTCTTGTAGTTACCCAATTTATGTGATCAATTACCCTATGGGTGATTTGATTTTAGAAGACCACGCTCCCCCTGCGGGATAGAACTAGGTCTTACCTATGAATCGTATCCTTGAATCTCTGTATGGTCAAGGTGTCGATGAGTAGGAAATTTTCTGTAAGATAAGACTTAGTGGACTATTTTAAGTGTTTCCCTTATTTTTGGAAGGGGGGAATCTTACATCTAACATCCATACTGAGCAATGACGAGGGACTAAAATAATTAAAAAACGGGCCAAATAAGTGCTGTACATTGAACCTCATATTTGGTACGAAGATCTTATCCGTACAAGGTACGGTACGTATGGAGTGGTACGGAAAGTACCGAAGGTACTCATCAGATGAGTACGGGTATGGAATGCAACTATGATCAGCTCCCAGTAGATGGTATACCACTCTCCAAAATATCAAGCATGGGGCTAATGAGTATGGCCGAGAGGTTTCCCTTAGCTATGTCACGTGGAAAGGTAGCTCGATGGCGGTGGAGCATGTCTTGGACCGGGAGTTGATGAGGGGATCGTGGCTGACGGCCAGGGGGCCGGGGGTGTCTGGCACGTTGGAGTACGGAGGCCGGGTCCGAGGTAACTCCCCTCGAGCGAGGAGAGAACAAAGCTCAAGCGAGATAATATTGCACGACACAATGAAGATTAGATTAGTTGCTTGAAAGCTTCATGAGTACATGCTTTTTTAGGCTGTAAGGGCTTGAGCACGAAGGAAAGAAACATTGACTCGTTCCGTGAAGCCCATGGAGGTGGGGCCCAGAAGGTGTCCGGTGTAGAAGCTGACAATGGCAGAGGTGAGGCTCTTTGGAATGTGCATGATAGACCTATGGACACATGGCCTGCTGTCCCTATGTGAATAGCCTCATGTATGAGTCACTTTATTAAAAAAAAAAAACTCTCTCTTGGTGCACATGGCTGCTGCTCGCTGCTACAGCAACGAATCATGGAGGGGCAGTGAGGCCGTGGGACAAGGAAGGCTTTAAGAAGCCTTAATTTGCTGCTGAGTTTTTTTTAATAAGGCTTTTGACAAGCCTTACTAAGGCTTAATTCCTGCTGAGAATCACCGTGGCCAGCTGCACGAGAAGGGGCAAGAGCTTTGCAACATGCCGACCTGGTCCATCGGAGCCAAAGAGTAGAATGATGTGTGGCCAGCACAGCTTCTCAGCGTCCTAAAGTCTCATCTGCTGTGCCTCACCATCTCTGATTTTTTTATGCTGTGTAATACACCAGCTGACTGTCTCTCGGCCGCTTTGCCCATGTCACAGACCTGCAGGGGCGGCTATTTTCTGCTACATTGCTCGTTGCTATGGAGGAGGCACAAACCTGCTGTAGATGCAGCGTGTGGGGAGTAAAGGTGCTGAATATTGCAGCTATGAAATTACGTAATAGAGAGAAGAGAGCGCAAGCATCCTGGTTCATGGACAGAGAAGAAGAGGAGGCTGAAAAGATACGAATAGGCTCTGATACCATTTGTAGACAGAGGCTAGGGTTAACACCGTATAGGAAGGTAGGCTATGGGGGATCAAAGATCTGCATGTGTGGTTTAGAGAGAGAGAGAGAGAAAGAAAGAAAGAAAGATTTTATTAACGTCTTCCAAAAGACCGAACTCAGCCTATGAGACAAATCAGTGTACCTGTGTGGGGTATCCTCTGTCATCCCAACAAAATGAAAAAGTACTGACCTAAAAAAGCTGAATCTGGGTGTGCAATAAGTACATAGCGAGAGAGAGAGAGAGAGAGCGCATAGCTCAAGAGAGAAAATTTTGCACGACACAATGAAGATTAGATTAGTTGTTTGAAAACGTTCATGAGTACATACTATTGTAGGCTGTAAGCCTTATCTTTTGACCCATATCAAATCACACATACAAACATACACATGACACATATATTAAAGCTGTGTTTTGGAAAGCTTTCTCAGAAAGCCGCATGAGGAACCAACTGTTAGGTTTATGATAGTCGAACTCATTAGTCTTCTTTCAGGTTTCACATGGGTGTCGTGGGGCGGCTGGCCTAACTTTCTCTTTAGTATAATTTCTCAATGTGAGGGCAAGTCTATGATTATTCGTTGTGATTGTGTTAATTACATGAGTATGCCAAGATTTGCTAAACTTAACTTGCCGTTCAGCTTACCGCTCTCTTCTCACTACACCGCGTATTGTTTTTTGACTGAAGATGGGGCTAGATTGCCAGTCACTATATGCATTTTCTGTAAATTAGCGCTGAAATTGTGCAACTCTTGCATAGGGATGAAACTTTTGCCTCTTTTTTTCAACAAAATATGTGTACTCCATCTTTGTGTGGCTGGCCTTATGCTCAGTGACTAAGTTCTTCATTTCTTGTTTGGGACACTCCTAATAATAGGGAACACAATAAAATCAACAATAGTGCTCCCGTCACTTTCATGTGCATACAAGGTGGATGAAACCGATCCCGTCAAGTGGGAAAGACTCAATTGGACACCTACACGTTTAATAGCACAACTTTAAAACCACAAATATGAAATGGACAACTTTAAACAACTTGAAATTTAAATGAACAGAAATGGAAAGATGGACACCAGCACTGGGGCCGGAACGGGCCGACCCCCCCCTCAATATATGATATATTTATTGGGAGTATTTAAAGAATACAATGCTCCATGGGTTCTGAGAACCAGATGATGTCCATGTACATATGAAAACAGTATTAAACAAATAACTCGAATTTTGATGTAGAAAAACTCGGAGCAGAACGACCACTAGTGTGGTCCAATCACTACGGTCCTGTGCTTTCACTGGACTCCGCGGAGAGCACCACACTGGTGTTCCGAGACCACGCACAGACAGGCGCTCTCGTACTAACGCCTGGCTCTCCCGATCTCAGCACCTTTGGACCGAGGTTCGCCCATATAGCTTGGACAACCCGGCACCGAACGGGTGTAGGCCGAGCGGGGCGAATCTTTTGTCAGATTTAAACATATAGAACTTTACTCAAATCTGAAAATCACTTACTTGTAGGTGGATGATAGAAGACCAAAACTAGTAGTGTTTGCTGAGGATGAAACCACCTTTGTTGGAGAAAGAGTTGTCTAGTGTGGAACTATCAAGACCAGCACCACCACGAAGTTCCACAGCCGCCTGCTGTGAGAGTAGGAGTGCCCACTAGCAAGGGGAGCAGAAAGAGTAGTATGTGTAGTTACCTTGCTGTGAAGAGCTGGCTGTCTTGTAGGAAGGGAAACGTAGCCCTCCAGAGGTGGCAGCTGCTGTGCAGGGTAGGCAGCCGACTATAGGAGAGGACGGAGGGAGTAGTGTGCAGCCTGCAGATAACTCCAGCACTGAGTAGGGGCAGCGCAGCCTATGGTGCAGTCGCCTGTAGGGGGGCAGTTGCAGCCAGCCTATGAAGGGGCAGTCGCCTCTTGTGTAGCTGTAGTATCCTGAAGCAGCAACAAGATGAACTCCAGCCGGTAGAAGAGCAAGCGCAGAGATGGTAGCCGCCTGGTTCTCCACGTAAGAGAGAAGCGATGCATGCCACGCTTGAAGAAAGGCCCTTTTTTTAATAAAATTAATGTGGAGATAACCTTAGCTTGCATGTGGGGAATTAGTGGGGGTTGGTGACACCCACCCCCACACTCACTTAAAAGTGAGGCTCCCCACCTTGGCCCCAAAGTGGGTGCCCAAAGGGGGTGCCCACTTTTAAGTAAGTGTGAACCCCTAACCTTATAACTCAAAGGGTTAGTATTTAATAACATTTAACAACATGTACCATATACTTACCACCTGTTCACATGCACTGAAACTCGTCAGAATACAGGGCAGACTTCACGACTCACTGGCAGGCGTCCCCGCTCAGTAAGTAACACGTCAAGCAGGCAAACACACGAATACATGTCATGCGAAAACAGTTTCAAGCATGCAAAATATGTGTGCATGTGCAAAAGTAACATGGACATATCTCCCGTTCATGGAACATGTACAAAATATTTGTCGGCACAAAACTGGCACGACATTTATTACATAAAAACCTGGTCTTCCTATGGAGTGACAGTCCCATAGGTAAGACACAGTTCCAGGCACGAGTTTCCCTAGGTGTGACAGTCCCATAGGTAAAACACGGCACGAATACTGGCTCTTCCATGGCGTGACAGTCCCATGGATCGAACACAGTCCAGGTCATACACGGGTGGCACTGATCTGGCTCCCGTCCATACGACACCATCCTGCTAACACACGGGTGGCACCAGTCTGGCTCCCGTCCATGTCAGCAAAATACTGGCCTCTTCACACGAGACACTGGCCTGGCCTCAAGTGAACGAGACGCAAAAATGTGGGAATGGACCAAATGGTCGGCCACTTGGTGACATCCCCCCGGGCTTCTAAAGAGTTGACCTCAACTTAAAAGCCTCAAGATATGCCTGCAGCAACTGCGGATAATCTGCAAAATAATCTTCATTTACCCATTTGGCATCAATAGGCAAATAATTTTTAAATTTCACAAGGTATCTCCTGGAAAGCTTTGCTGCAGGTAGCTTTCTCTCCTTGTGAAAAACAATCTGTTCTGGCTGGAGGATCTCCTCAAGCTCTTCAATTTCTGGCGGATCTTCTGTGACAGGCTCATCAGGATCTGGCCCCACATATTTCCGAAATAGACTCACATGAAAAGCATTGTGAATCTTCCAATGACTAGGTAAAGCAAGCCTGTATGACACTTCATTGATCTTGTGAATCACCTTGAAGGGTCCATAATAGCGAGGAGAAAGCTTAGGATATGATCCTTCTCGTCCTGGCCTCTTCCGAAGCCTAGCCTTCTCAAATTTCAGCAATACCCAATCACCTTCTTTGACTTCCATGTCCCTTCTATGCTTGTCAGCAGCCTTTTTATGCTTATCCTGAGATCTTGCAATGGCTGTCCGCACCTGACCAAAGGCAACATCCAAGTCACGAACATATTCATCAGCAGCAAAAATCTCATCCTTGGTACGAAGGATGGGTGGCAAGACCACTCTGCCATAAACAACCTCAAATGGAGCCTTTCCTGTGGAAGCATGGATTGTATTGTTGTAGGCAAACTCAACAAGTGGAAGATACTTCTCCCATGCATGCTTTTGATCTGCCACATAACACTTCAATAAATCCAATACAGCTGAATTCGCAGCTTCACTTTGGCCATCCGTTTGGGGATGATAAGCTGATGAAAACTCAAGCTTAGTACCCATATTATCAAACAAAGCCCTCCAAAATAGGCTTGTAGTCCTGGGATCTCTATCCCCAACAATGGACTTAGGTATACCATGATGCTTGAAAATATTAGCAAGAAAAAGCTTTACCATGTGATCAGCTTTAATGGTTTTCTTGACGGGCAAGAAGTGAGCTTGCTTGCTAAACCTGTCCACAATAGTCCAAATAGCATCATTCCCATGCTGGGATCTACGCAAATCCATAATAAAATCCATCGTGATACTTTCCCAAGGTTGCGAGGGAATAGGCAATGGCTGAAGCAAACCTGGAGGCTTTTGCCTGTCGAATTTTACCTTTTGACAAGTAATACATTCACGCACATAAGCCTCAATGTCTTTACGCATGCTTGGCCAAAAGAAATATCTCTGAATCATGCGAGTAGTAGGCATAATACCTCTATGACCAGCATAAGGTGGAGCATGACATTCGTCCATAACCTTTGGACGCAAATCCTTCACCACACATAGGCAATTATCCTTCATGAGATAACCCTCATTGATAACATAAGAGGCATGTGAATGACCAGCCATCAAATCAGTCCATATATGGCAAAAATCAGCATCCAAATGATACAAATCTCTCATAGCAGATAGATCTCCATGAGAGGCCACTGAGACTGCAGCAATATAAGGCCTCCTAGATAGTGCATCGGCCACTACATTTTTCTTTCCTGGAGTATGCACAATCTGAAAATGAAACATGGAAAGAAAATTCGCCATTCTCATTTGCTTCTCTGAAAGCTTGGTTTGAGATAAAAAGTATCTCAAGCTTTGATGATCTGTCTTGACCACAAATTCAGCCCCAAGAAGGTAGTGTTTCCAAATCTTTAAGGCGTGAATTACAGCCAAGAGCTCTTTCTCATAGATATCCATATGAAGCTCAGCATCATGCAAACGACGACTCTCGTATGCAACTGCATGCCCTTCTTGATTTAGGACAGCTCCAATGCAATCACCACAAGCATCACATTCAACCACGAATGACTTATGTAAGTCAGGAACAATCAATACTGGACCACATATGATCGCATGCTTGAGCTGCAAGAAAGCATCCTGTTCCTTTGAAGTCCATTTGAAAATAGTTTTCTTCTTCGTGAGATCATGTAGAGGAGTTGCAATCATAGCAAAGTGCCTTATGAAACGCCTGTAGTATGAACATAATCCCAGAAAACTACGCACTTGATGTACGTTTTGCAATTCGGGCCAATTCCGAATAGTCTGTATCTTTGCAGGATCCATTGTAACTCCATGCTTGGATACAATATGACCCAAATAATGAATCTCTGAAAGGAAAAACTCACTTTTCTTGGCATTGACGAAAAGTTTATGCTTCCGCAACTCTTCGAATACTGTGACCAAATGAGTTCTGTGTTCCTGCTCATTCTTGGAGAAAACCAAGATATCATCAAAGAAGACTCCTGTAAACTTACGATGGGATCGGAATATCCTATCCATCATACGATTAAAAGTAGCAGGAGCATTGGTGAGACCAAAAGGCATTACCAAGAATTCATATAATCCGAAGGCTGTCCTGAATGCAGTCTTATGGACATCTTGTGGCACCACACGTATCTGGTGATAACCACTCTTCAAATCAAGTCTGCTAAAGCAAGCTGAGCCATCAAGCTTATCCAAGATATCATCAATACGTGGAATAGGAAATCTGTTCTTGATGGTAAGCTTGTTCAAAGCTCTATAGTCTACACACATACGGAATGATCCGTCCTTCTTTTGAACTAGAAGCACAGGAGAGCAGTAAGGTGAGGAACTGGGCTGAACCAAACCTTTCTCTAAAAGCTCGTTAACCTGCTTCATAATTTCTTCTTGTTGTGCAGCACTCACTCGGTATGCGGGTTTGTTAGGTGGAGAACTACCTGGCACAAGATCTATACAATGATCTTCGGGCCTTTGGGGAGGTAGTTCACCTGGCAATGAGTCAGCAAAACAGTCTTTGAATGCATTAAGAAAATTCAGCCTATCATTAGACATAGCATCCACACTTTGATGATTTGGCACAAGACTATCACGCACAAAAATCAAGTACGCTGAAAGACTCTTTTTCATTGCTTTATTAATTTGGATGTGTGATACAACTGGGATGGAATCCCCTTCTTTGCCAGCATCAATAAAGTGCATGCGGCCTTTATGCATAAAAGAAATCATATTGGACTTGTAGTCTTTGCGGGGCTCAAGCCTATGATGCCACGGCTTGCCCAACAATACATCACATCCATTCAAAGGAGCAACTAAGAAATGCTCATTGTCAAGGTAGCCCTGTATATGAATACGCAACTTCCCAATCAAAGGGGTAACCTGCACCTCTTTGCCAATAAATGCAGCTTCAGCTTCAATCTGAGGTCCCATGTTTTCAACCTCAATTCCCAATGCAGCTGCCATTTGCATAGAGATGAAATTGTCAGTTGCACAGTCATCAAACATGAAGAGTGCGGGCTGATCCTTAACTTGCCCCCATGCCTTGCAAACCATTCTCTCCTTAGCATCATGACCTGTATTACCTTGCACATCAGGAACTGCATGAACATTTGCTTTGGTATGCTTGTCCTCGTGCTTTGGTTTGCGATCTGGGCATTGCCGGAACATGTGGTCTTTGCTACCACAAGAAAAGCATTTTCCATCCTTAGCATATTGCTCTCTTTGCTCCGGGGTTAATCCAAATTTGTTCTTTCTTGGGCCCTGTTCTTTATTTTCAGCTTTACCACCCTTGTAAGGCTCCCGGAAGTTCTTTTTAGGTGGCTGTCCGCCCTTTTGCTGATTTGGGGCAGCCTTGTCCTTCGCCTTGGAACCTCCTTGATCTTGCTTGATCTTGAGCACCAATTGCTCTGTAGCAAGGGCAGAAGCTGTGAGTTGTTGCAACGTATGTTTTGGGTGCAATTCAATACCCGATCTATAAGCAGGTTGCAATCCAGAACGAAACTTCCTCTTTCTTTCCTCCTCAGAGATTAGCATGAAGGGAGTCACTTCCAGCAACACTTTCCAAAATTTATTAACATACTGTTGCACACTCTCATTATCTTTTTGTTCCAGCCTATCCCACTTTTGAGTGAGAGTTTGCTCTGCATTGGGTGGCAAGAACTGAGCATAAAATCTGTCTTTGAATTCCTTCCAAGTAGAGATGGGATCCTTGGTGATCTTTTCGGTGATCCACCAATGGGCAGCAGTGCCTTTCAGAAACATACTAGCATGGCGCACCTTCGACTTTTCTGTAAAGTCTTCATCGCTAAAAGCAATGTCGAACTGTGCCACAAACGCTAGCACCTTAGAAGCATCATGTTCACCATGAAAGACATCAAATTTGACAGATTTATCACCTGCTTTGAACTCCTTGAGCTTCCTGGCATGAGGCTCATGGTCCTCTCTTTTTCTTTTCCCCTTATCCAACGGGGTAGCCCTGTCTGCATGGGCTCCATGGGCCGTCAAAGAAGCTTCATGGGGCACGGTGGCATGTGCTCCACGAACTCGAAGCTCAGATGCATGTGACTTACCTGCATATGGCATGGTCTCTCCATGAGACAACTCAGAAGGCAAAATTTTTCTGGCAGCAGACCTGTCACCATGAGATACATATCTTGCATGCATGTGACTTTCGTGCCCTCCATGAGCACTGGCATACATATTTCTGTCAGGCTTAGTGCCTTGGGGAGAGGATGCATGACGAGAGGTGACAGTCACCTCTTCCTTTTGCATATAAGATTTCAGCCTCTGGGATGCAGGATCTCCATGCTTTAAACGAGGTGGATTTCTGAAAATCAGCTCCCCGTCATCCCCCTCTTTGATATCACCTTTGCGAAGGAGATAGGCAAGTGCCAACTCCCTTGGTTTCTTGCCCACTTCACGAGCCATTGATTCAAAGGTTACATCAACCATAGCATCTGCCTTCCTGGCTTCAATAGCACTTTGCAGATGAGGATCTTCATGCAAAAACTTCAATTCTTGCTCTTGAGCCTGCAAAAGTTTTCTCATATGTTCCATTTCAGCCCTCATAGCATCAGGGTCTTGTTCAAGCATAACTGTCTTTCCTGGAGACAGTTGACCTTTGGATTCACTATCCATAACCCTTTCAAGGGGCTTGTGTCTACCTCGCAGGGCATCAGACCCACGAGAAGCACTAGAGGGACCCCTCGAATTTGGTACTTCCAAAGGGTTGCCTTGGCTGTCCATTGTGTTCAAAGTTTGCTAAAAGCGGGATGTCCAATACACAGGTTCGTTTCCCCACTAGGAAGAGGGAAACAACCGTGCTCTGATACCAATGAAACCGATCCCGTCAAGTGGGAAAGACTCAATTGGACACCTACACGTTTAATAGCACAACTTTAAAACCACAAATATGAAATGGACAACTTTAAACAACTTGAAATTTAAATGAACAGAAATGGAAAGATGGACACCAGCACTGGGGCCGGAACGGGCCGACCCCCCCCTCAATATATGATATATTTATTGGGAGTATTTAAAGAATACAATGCTCCATGGGTTCTGAGAACCAGATGATGTCCATGTACATATGAAAACAGTATTAAACAAATAACTCGAATTTTGATGTAGAAAAACTCGGAGCAGAACGACCACTAGTGTGGTCCAATCACTACGGTCCTGTGCTTTCACTGGACTCCGCGGAGAGCACCACACTGGTGTTCCGAGACCACGCACAGACAGGCGCTCTCGTACTAACGCCTGGCTCTCCCGATCTCAGCACCTTTGGACCGAGGTTCGCCCATATAGCTTGGACAACCCGGCACCGAACGGGTGTAGGCCGAGCGGGGCGAATCTTTTGTCAGATTTAAACATATAGAACTTTACTCAAATCTGAAAATCACTTACTTGTAGGTGGATGATAGAAGACCAAAACTAGTAGTGTTTGCTGAGGATGAAACCACCTTTGTTGGAGAAAGAGTTGTCTAGTGTGGAACTATCAAGACCAGCACCACCACGAAGTTCCACAGCCGCCTGCTGTGAGAGTAGGAGTGCCCACTAGCAAGGGGAGCAGAAAGAGTAGTATGTGTAGTTACCTTGCTGTGAAGAGCTGGCTGTCTTGTAGGAAGGGAAACGTAGCCCTCCAGAGGTGGCAGCTGCTGTGCAGGGTAGGCAGCCGACTATAGGAGAGGACGGAGGGAGTAGTGTGCAGCCTGCAGATAACTCCAGCACTGAGTAGGGGCAGCGCAGCCTATGGTGCAGTCGCCTGTAGGGGGGCAGTTGCAGCCAGCCTATGAAGGGGCAGTCGCCTCTTGTGTAGCTGTAGTATCCTGAAGCAGCAACAAGATGAACTCCAGCCGGTAGAAGAGCAAGCGCAGAGATGGTAGCCGCCTGGTTCTCCACGTAAGAGAGAAGCGATGCATGCCACGCTTGAAGAAAGGCCCTTTTTTTAATAAAATTAATGTGGAGATAACCTTAGCTTGCATGTGGGGAATTAGTGGGGGTTGGTGACACCCACCCCCACACTCACTTAAAAGTGAGGCTCCCCACCTTGGCCCCAAAGTGGGTGCCCAAAGGGGGTGCCCACTTTTAAGTAAGTGTGAACCCCTAACCTTATAACTCAAAGGGTTAGTATTTAATAACATTTAACAACATGTACCATATACTTACCACCTGTTCACATGCACTGAAACTCGTCAGAATACAGGGCAGACTTCACGACTCACTGGCAGGCGTCCCCGCTCAGTAAGTAACACGTCAAGCAGGCAAACACACGAATACATGTCATGCGAAAACAGTTTCAAGCATGCAAAATATGTGTGCATGTGCAAAAGTAACATGGACATATCTCCCGTTCATGGAACATGTACAAAATATTTGTCGGCACAAAACTGGCACGACATTTATTACATAAAAACCTGGTCTTCCTATGGAGTGACAGTCCCATAGGTAAGACACAGTTCCAGGCACGAGTTTCCCTAGGTGTGACAGTCCCATAGGTAAAACACGGCACGAATACTGGCTCTTCCATGGCGTGACAGTCCCATGGATCGAACACAGTCCAGGTCATACACGGGTGGCACTGATCTGGCTCCCGTCCATACGACACCATCCTGCTAACACACGGGTGGCACCAGTCTGGCTCCCGTCCATGTCAGCAAAATACTGGCCTCTTCACACGAGACACTGGCCTGGCCTCAAGTGAACGAGACGCAAAAATGTGGGAATGGACCAAATGGTCGGCCAATTGGTGACAGTGGAGCCTTTGGATTTGAACCAGCGTGTTTTGCCATTAAATATAAGCCATTATGCATTGTACACACTGCACAGTATGTGTGGTTGTGGTGTCTCGGTGGGTGGAGGAAAATATCAGTGGGGAAGAAAGTGTTGGATTTGTGAAGTTTTTGAATCTCTGCGATTTAGTAGTTGATTGTTGTTGCACAATGATCTTATTCAAAGGTTTATATAGAAGTTTAGAGGTCAAGAAAAATTTCTTGTCAGTAATATCAATTTTATGCATTTTTTATTTGGCAGGAATTGTCTGATCATACAACTGAAGTTAGTGTTCAGCATGAGCTTCTGGACAACAATTTTGTTTTTTATGACGTGGCCAAGGCAGAGCTCAATATATATCAGGTACGCTTCCTCTGTGTGCTGTGCTGCGTGCGAGCACAAGCGTGTGCATTTGTTCATGTGCATGCTTTTAGAGTGTATGCATGAGGAATTTCTGCAAGTGGAAGAAGGCCACCATTTTGGGTACCATGGAAACAACTGAGGCAATATTTTGATATTTGCAAGCTCAACATCCAAGCATTTTTTAAGTTTTCTTTCACCTCTTTTGTGTGGTCTTTTGATAAGATGGTGGCTCGGAGCAAGGGTTCCCAATGCACTGTCTAAAAAGAACCGCCGATCTTTTATTTTTCCTTGTTTTTGGTATCCACCATGCATGATTTTTGCAAATGTTCTGCCACCAATAAAGGCATTGTGTGGTTTAGATCAAGACTTCTTGCCTTGAAACTCGCTCTTTACATCCTCTGGAGTCTGGACCAGAGGCTTCTATTCTGCTGCATTGTGTAATCCAACTCCACAACCGATTCCAGCTCTTAGAAGTGCCCAGATTCCACTCCCCATTGTCAGTAAAGAAATTTCAAAAATAGAAGCCCCAGGCTCTACAGCTGCATGTAATTGAAAAAAAATGCACCTGAAAATTTTCCATTACAACACTGGTATGTGTAGAAAGTGGGTGAAGATGTTTGAAACAGCTGGCAGTCAAATAGCATGTTTCAACATGCACTGGAGTCTAAGCTTTGCAGGAAATCTGTTTATAAGGGGACGCCATCACCTTCTATTACAGTGCTAGCTTTGAAGTGGTGGCCTTTTTATGTTCCCATGCAGACGTAAGCTTTAGGAAGTTAGACAATGGCTCACATGGTGGTGTATTGACTCTTGAGGCCTTGTAAGGGACGTACATGTATGTAACGAATAAATACTGTTTTTTTTTAAACTTTGAGAGTTCTCAATCCCATCAACCAACCAACAAACCACCCCCACCCCCCCCCCCCCCTTTCTGGCGGGCACGCACGGGCCCGCCCCGCTAAAGGTTCTTTCTAGCCGCATCAGATGAGGCTCGAACTCACTCAAGCTTGCTATGTGATATCCCAAGCCTTGAGCTGATGAGTGATTTGCTTTACTTGGACTTGGCAGGTTGCTAGCGTTGCTTTGGACTTGGTCGTCCTGGTGGCTGTTTTGGCATACTTGTTCATACTTTTTGTTTTACTTGTTGTCACAACCAAGGTATCAAGTCCCAATTTCAATATTCTTTTCTAAATGAGCATACAAATTCAAATACCTATACCTCTTTGTTCTATCAAAGAGGTTAGGATATGTTGGGAAGAAAAAACATAATTCAACTTTTTTTGTCTGAACTTGCAGAGTTTTGACGATCTTATTGTGGTGTTTCGCCGGCCTCCTTCTAAGAAGGTCAAAGCAGCCTAGGATTGCCAAGGCCTTTGGAGAAGTGTGAATTATCAATCACTCTCTTGCTTTTTAGCACCTTAACGTTTTTGTAGCTCATTCAATAGGAGTTATTGAAAAAATATGGTACAGTGCTGGGGGTGGACTTCATTTCAGCTTTTTAGCACTGCCTTGATGATGCAGAGTTTGTAAACCTGCTTGGGTTTTACAAGTGATCAGCCCTGCATGAAGCTCAAGGGGAAGTAGGAGAAGGTAAGAAGAGTTTTATTTCAGCAGTCTAAGGAAGAGAGAGAGTGGAGAAGAGTTTCTGTACTTCTGTGCATTAAGTTTTGTAGGAGAGTGGGTAAAGTCACTTTTGTGTAGATAGATGTTTTGCAACAGGGAGCCACGAGGGTGAAAAGGCAAAACACTTTTTTTCTTCACTCATTAAGTATTAACTTTTTCTCTATTATGTTCTGTTTGGTTATATCGGTGACAACACCCTCAGCAAACTCGTCCCAAGAGTTTGCTTAGGTTGATAATAAGGCAAGGAAGCACACATTAATAAACATAACTAAAAAACTAATCATAACTTTTCACATTAACCCTTTCAATGAGGAGTTCTAGCTTTAAACCCTTGAAATCTAGTTTCTATTGATAAACTAATTCACTGAACCAGCTTGAGAAAGCAAGCGTGTGGTTGGTCACCTAGTTTTCTCGAAATGCAATTATAGGCCTTAACGTCATCTCAACGAGCATTATTATTGGATTTTGATATTTGTCAACCACATGTGCGCTCCATTTTTCTGTCCTTAAAAAGTGTGTTACATTAGTCTGGCAAATTGCTGTGTTTATGTGTACATGTTTAAGGGCATTTCTAAGGGGATCTTGCGTACACAACGTTGTATTTTTGGGTGTAGCTTGTGCAATACGTAAGGTTCATGAAAAGTTATAGCTTTTTATAAGAGCAACTGACGATTAAGATGAAGGCCGTGATACTTTGGGGACTGTAAAATCCTTTCTAAAAACACGTTTCTTTTTTTTAAAAAAAATCATCTCCCTCTCTTTACCTACTTGGTTTTTTCGTATAAGGTTGATGACTTGGTATAACTCTTTTTTTTCCCACCTTCACACTATAACCCTTATATTTTGTGGTCTGTCGTTGGAAGACCTTTTGAGAGAGCACATAGAAATTGTGCATAGGCTAACTTTTCTGCATCTGCATCATAGAAATCCTGAATACCACATTGCCAATTCACTGTAATTCTCCTTGATCACCTTTACTACATTTTCGTATTTTTTACTTTACTTGGGGATTTTCTCCTTTTCCTTCAAAAAAAAATAATTTATACTAGCGATCAGTTCTTTGTACTTTTGTTTAATGCGACCACTATAACATGTGGGAGTGGCAACTCACACCTGCCTTCCCAAATGATGTTGGAACTCTTTTTTGGATGGTGGTAGGTAACAACCACCTCTTATAGAAATATATTGTCCTTTGGCTCGATGAGTTTTTTTTTTTTGGGTTGTATTTTTTATACATGTTTGTTACTCAATTAATAATTTCATGTCATTTTCATTTTTCCTTTGGTGGGGGCGTCCACAAAAACTTCTCTCGTAACCTTCGTTGGTTACACATAAGGTACATCATTTGTGAAAATGATTACATAGTCTTCTGACTCATTCTTTGCTCTCATTTTACCTCTCTCGTTGAGAGAGATTGTATTGGGATTAGTCTTGTATGGGCTAAAGCCTCTCTTTTCCGTTAAACACCATGATCTTTCGCCTCTTAAGCCACTTTACTTTTTTTAAAATCAATTTTTGGTGATTTCTATCCCTTGCTTCCTTGGTCTTTGATGCATGGCTCCTAATAGCGGGTCGTACCGAAGTGTACGAGCTTCTAGGACTAGTAAAAGGTAGGTATACCTAACATTATATCGACCAATTATTACTACCTTGAAGACTCGTATACTTAACATTATATCGACCAATTATTACTAGATTGAAGACTCTAAGAATATACCTACTCATGTCCTTTAAGGATTTTTCCATTATATAGTATAGCTATAAACTCCAGAAAAAATTCTTATCCTTCATAGTTTTTGAAAATTCAAGTATTACCCTATAAGTGCATGTACCAACCTTGTCATAGGCCCATTTCCTAGGAAAGAACTAGAGCCTAGTTCATACAAAAAAGACATGAATCTATAAACATGAGCTTGCGGATGTGAGCTTGAATGCATGAGTCCAGAGGCATGAGCCTGAATACATGAGTCTAGACAAGTAAGCCTATAGGAGGCAAGAAACTAAATACGTGAGCTTGTTGACGTGATCCTAGGGACACGAACTTACACACATAAGCCTAGTAAAGAAAAAAAATGTGTTTGAAACCATTTTCAGACCAGCTACAAAAGCACTAAAGATCTTTGATGCAAATCCTTAGACTAATTGTTGGCCAACAACAATATGATCCAATGTAGTGCATTAAACCACTTGCTTAAACCCACTTGCATTAAACCACTTGCTTAAACCCACCAAGCCTTCGATCCCAGTAAATAACCAGCAGTCAATAAAGTTCTTCTCTTTTAAGAAGGCTAGACTCCTTTGAATCTACCTTAAGTGAGGAGATTTGGGAAGAATAAAACCCTTGGAAATCTTGGAAATAGGAGGTGCTACGATCATTTATGCTCTAGATTTATCAATTGTCTCTATAAACATCACCATCATAAACTTCGTGATAGGGCATTAAACCATCCTATTTTTGGGCAAAGCTCTAGCGAGAAGAAGCAGGAGCGGGACCAGGAACCTCAAGGTTTGGTACATTAGGAAGCAGTCAAACCATAATGTTTCAATCATTTAGTGTCGATTTTGAGCTTGGTTTATCCCAAGCTGACCACGACCAATAACAACCGTGTATGAAAATTGGGACATGTCTCTTTTCTTGTCCCACTAGGGAAAAGTGTTTCCCAACCAACAATAAGCACACACATCATAAACATGAGTCCCACTCTCCATAGGAGCTTAATATAAAAGCATCTTTACCATAGAACCAAGTTCTAGTTCTTCTCCATTTGGACGAGGAACATGGAACGCAAGGAACGATAAAGAGACAGCATGTGGGATCCACGAGAGCAATGCCATAACATGTTTTTAGCCACAGCAAGCATATAGCCTCTAAGATAGGTTGAAAATCACACAGTCCAATCCCATAGAGGAAAAGAGAGCACGTATCAGGGTTTCATGCAACCACCTCCTTATGTCCATTGCCCATATGAATACACAGAAACCATGGTAAGAATGGCATTTGAAATGGGAAGGGCGGTTGCAACCAATACATGGCACCTAGAGGCTCAGAGCTCGAAAAAACCAAGCTAATCCACATCTCAAGTATGATGATGACCAAATTTGATAGAACTAGAGATCTCATTCAATACCTAGAGAAGTTTGATCATATTTGTGATGAAGCTAAACTTACTTGAATTGAGGCCACCTATGAGGTCTTGAGACACTTTCATTGTAGGATTCTTGCCCAGTGGAGTTAGATTTCCCATTGCATAGATATATAACTTCAAGCAAGAGGAGAGAGAAATAATACAAGATTACATTGTTAGAACTAAGTATCTCTATATGAGATATAGCATCTGGCAAAAGGCATGTGATCGATCTCAAGAGATATAGCACCTAGAAAAAGGCATGTGATTTATCTCTCTCATTGATTGGTCTAAAGATCATGAACATCTCTATATGAGATATATCGGTCTCAAGAGCAAGAGGCTTCACGACCATCTCTACATGTCTAGCACTACATGTCTCAAGAGCAAGAGGCTTCACGACCATCTCTACATCTCTACATGTCTAGCACTACATCTTTAATGAGTGTTGTCATGAGGTAATAGACCTAGTAGATGATTTGCAAGATCAGGATGTAGAAGTCATCCACCCAAACTAAGAGATAGGAGATACATCATCCAAAGCCTCATCAACCAAGGGTGCCCAACCAGCACTAGCTAGGGTCCTAGTCAAGGAAATGAGCATGGACAAGTTGGCAGAGAATATGTTGAACCGTTTTGGCTAGTAGTGGTAGGGCCACAGCCCTAAGGGCAACCTCAACAATGAGCACCTTAAGTAGGACACCCACACCTATTCACATAAAGAGATATGGTTTGGTATGAAATTTACTACCAAAATCATACAAGCAAATAGTGTCCAATGTTGAGGCCTAGATAGCAACAATTTCGTGCTTACTACCAGCACCACAAGAACCATAACACAACTCATTTTTGTTGGAACCAAGGAAACTCAGTAGTTTTTGTGAACTCTAGCATCGTGATAACCATAACACAACTCACTATTGTTGGTACCAAGGAAACAACCATTGGCCTTGCCAGCTTCACAAACCATTGCTCAGCAACAACAAGCACAAGCTCCAATGCATACTTATCAAAACCCCTTACTGAGACATATGTATAGAATGCCCATGTTGCCATATCCACCTCCTGTACTACCACCTCAACCCATTCTCCTCCAAGGAATCACACACTAGTATGACAATACTCGGTGAAGCTACCTATAGGGATAGAAAGTTAGGAACAAGAGAGCTAAGAGTCTTATAAGCAACAAGAACCATATGCATAGCAACACTATGATCCCTATAGGTATCCTGAATAGGCTTCACGTTGTTAGGTATTTCAAAGTCTCTTGTGTCCTGTATGTCCCAACATGTATACCTTTTAGTGTGTGTAACCATATATATGTGTTTGTATAGGTGTGGGCACCCCATGTATGTGTAGGTGTGCTTATGTGTGTGTTGGCATCCACTTATTTGGATAAGGTAAGTGTATGCCATGTGTTATGTCCCCTTATGTGAGTGATTTGTGTGTCAAAAGATAAGGTTTGTAACCTATAAAAGCATGTACTTGATTGTACTTAATATCACAACTAATCAAGCTATCATTGAGTCATGCATTATTGGTGTTCTCTCTCTCTCTCTCTCTCTCTCTCTCTCTCTCTCTCTCTCTCTCTCTCTCTCTCTCTCTCTCTCTCTCTCTCTCTCTTTGTCTCTCTCTCCATAGTTTTTCTTTTCTCTCTCTGCACCATGGGGTTCCATTTACCAAGGTCTGGCGGCTACATCCTAGCACGCAAGTGATCCCTGCAACTGTCACTCTAGTGTTCTACTTGCCGCACCCCATGGTGCTGTGGTCGCGCCATCCCGTACGTGGATTTCTTTCACCCGTGCCTCTATCTTTTGCATGTTCATTATTCCTTTCAGTATTAACTATGTCTACTACAGCTTTGCTCCACACAATTCCAGGCTCAGATAGCTCTTCCCCACCCATAACATAGTTATCTCCCTAAGAAGATTAGGAGGCTTCGTGATCTGGGGATTTCTAGGAAGATTTGGGAAAGGGAACTTTTATATACAAATAAAGCTTTCCAATCCATTTGAGTGTGTGATGTAAATGATTTTTGTATATGGAGAGGTTTACTTGAGAGTAGTTGTTCTCTTTGAAGCGCTACTAACTTTTGTATATAAGTAAAGCTTTCCAAGCCTTTTGAGTGATGTAAATGATTTTTGTATATAAAGTTTTTACTTGAGAGCATTTATTCTCTTTGAAGGGCTATTAAGTTAGCTAAATACCTTTATACTCTTTTTGTAAAATCAGAATCATGCCAAAAAAGCCAGTGGAGTTTTTCAAGGTGTTGTACATGATGACCTCTGAGATCTCTTACACAAAGTGTCCCAACCTGGGACATTCTTAGATGAAGGCTCCAACACAGGGGAGACTTTGGGCATGTGCATAAAATCCATGAAAGATTATTTTACCATGGCTGGTTATAATGAGAACAACAAATCAATCATGGCTTGCCTAAAGCTATGTGAACCGCCCAAGACTTCGTAGAAGACTTGGTGGAAGTCTACATGTCAAATCCGGCTTATCAATGAAAATAATTGTACCTTGGTAGTGAATCAAGGCCATTGTTAACCTTGTTAACTTTCTAAGTATGCACCTCCCTTTATTGAGGCATAAACAACGGCTAAGGTGATTCATCACTATCCTGGTACATTCACTTAATCATTAGGGCCAAAAACGTTTAAAAAAGGGACACCTTTTAATCACTTGTACCGGATTTAGATTAAGCTTTGGACTAATAGAAATGCAACATTCAATCATAAATATGACATTAATATCTACTTTTCACTAACTTCACTAGTTTTTGCTATTTTAGAGGGGTTATCATCACTTAATGTAATCTGGCACACTATTTTGATGGTTTCAACTTCAAAACCGACTCTCACTTACCAAATGTCAGTACTTAAGAAAATAAAAATTTGAAAATTAAGTTCTCTCCAAAATAAGTCATATATTTGAGTAAATGCATTTCAAATTCCCTAGTTTACAACCTAATGCATTTCAAATGCATTAGGTTGCACCTCTTTCACATCATCTTTCTACATCATTCTCTCCTCTATTCATCATCACAAACAATTTTGACACAACAGTCTAACCCAAGGTACACTCCTAATGCCATTTCATCGTGCATTCTTCACAATGTTAAAGATAATCATAGTGTGTGAAAAGGCATAAACTTTAAGCTAAACGATTGGGTGACTATGCAACCATCATGCAAAGGTCCTCATAAGATAAAAATGCAAAGAAGAGGATTAATACAATACCATTGGAAGGGGCGTATCTTGGAATTCAAAATAGCAAAAGATAAAGGTACATGTGTACACGATAGGAGATATGCACGTGCATCCTTCTACTCTAGCATCTGCATTGCAAGCACATTGTAATTATAAGATGGTTTTTTTATAATTTAACTTATGTTTTTTACGATTCTATGGTTTATTCACATGTGTTGTATATGTGACAGATTTTTATTCATTAACAAGCATCTAGTGGCAACCTGTGGAGTCATTCATCGGGATCTTGGAAAAGTATTTTTTTTCGATCAACCATCTTCTTTGTTAATTTAAGAAGTAGATATTTTTGTATAACATTAAGTATATTATCCCTACAAGACTATAAGCTTATAGAAGACTAAAGAGTTTGCCTATACCAAGCCTAAATTCTTTAGATTGGGATTTTCTAGATAAAGGTACTCTATTAGCATTTAAATCCAAGATTGTCTTAGATATTCGAAAGTCTATGAAATAAGGAAGGATTTCTAAGAGAATTAAGCTATCATGGTTTATACCTCTTTATGTATTTGTGGCATGTTTTCGAGAATCAAGCACGAAGAGGACAAAAAGAAATATGGCTCTCTAGACATACGTCTGAGTCTAACTTGGATAATTTACTTGGAACGAAATGGAAAATGAGTTAGAGTGATTTTATAAAGTGTAATTCTTGCATTGATTCCATGGTGATGGTATATAACATCTCTTGATAAACCTTGTACATTAGCTTAGAGTACAAATGATGCAAAAAGAGTACAGGGACTTCGATGCCATTGGATTCAGAGGAAAAACTTGTGTAGTATGACCTAAAGATCAACTTGAGTAATGATGATAACAGAGTTATCTTTATGAATGAAAAATGGACATTGAGAGATGTACGTGAGTCCTTGGAATTTCTATTAAATAGCATATCATAAAACTTTAAATTTAAGGTAGATGGTATTACGGTGGAAAGAAGATCCGAAAATACTTTCAGTTGTATGAATTGTCTGTCTTCTATAACCATAAAGTTTAATCCTTAATATACAAGATAATTTTGCATCCATTTTTCTTAGCTTATGGATTTATTTCCTAATAATATTATTTATGATATTTTGTATAACATTATTAATAATATTTAAGATATAAAACAAGATGACCAATGTTAAACAAGAAACTGAACTCAATATCAAATATTAATCTCATATATATATTTATTCCGATGGTATCTATACAAGTTGGTTAGATATAAAGCATGAGAACAAAAGTCCTTTTTACTCCTTAGGCTCTTGCTTTGGCTAGTCAGTGTCCATGGAATCTTTGGTGTCCTCATATTCCTTGGTTGGTTGGGACTTTGATGGGCTGTTTCTCCTTAGACTTGGATTCCTTTGGATTGGAATTCTTACTAGACTTAGACTCCTTAGTATCCTTTGGCTTAGCCTATTTTTCCCTAGGCTTCTCTCCTTAGGTTGTTTATGTTTTTGAGAAGCCTTTATCTTCTTCTCTGTGTCTGTCATTTTTGTTCTTTGAGGATGCCCCCCAAATTTCAATGGAGATCTCAATGAAGACACTGTGGGCAATCCTTTTTTTTTTAATGTCTTCTTTTTCTTTTTAGGTGGGGTTGCTCGTGGTGGCCAATGTAAATCTTCAGGAATGCCTACACGATTGTCGAGTATTAATCTAATTGCCTTCATCATATGTATATGTCTGTATAACATGAAGTTGTAAACTACAAAGAAATTATGATAAACCACTTGAGACTATCATGACTCTCATTTGGTACTACAGCTACCTCTAGGTACCATAGCTCCATCTCTGACTGTGCACTATGTAATGGCTAGTCTCCCTTACCTTGAGTGTAATTTAAAGATATGTTTATCAGTGCTATACTAATTCTTTCCATTTTTTGATATTTAAGGATTTGATCCTACTTATTGAAACCTTATCACATGTCTCCACCACTACATCAGGCTTGACCAAGTCATGCAAAATTCCTGCCAACTCCAAAAGCTTGAGCATTTCAATCAAGTCATTGTTTTTGATAGCAAACTTGATTATAGCAATTCTACTATAGAATTATCTAGGAAAAAACCTCCCAGACTATTCATGTAGCTTCGGGCAAGCTTCATCCATTTCTTCTTAACAACCCCAAGTGTTTCTACATCCTCCTCCTAGAAGTGGATAATCAGATGCTGGAAAAGGTTTCAAGGCCCCTTGGTTTGAGATACATAATACCCCTCCCTCCTTTTCACATCATACTCTTGAACTTCTTTGAATAGTGAAGGAGGAGAACCGATGCTATAAGTGTTTTTGATAAGAATCACAAGGTGTGTGATGTGGGAGACCCTTGACTTTGACTCTTCCTTCAACCGATAAATTGACATCCATCCATTCCCTTCAATCAACTCTCTCCCCAACCTCAAAATCAATAGGGCTAGTGTGAGTAAGTAGCTCATCCAGTCACTCTAGAGGATTAAGAAGAAGAAGAGGCCCATGTTCATGTAGCTATGGAAACTCGAAGGCCAAACATCCATCCATTCCCTTCAATCAACTCTCTCCCCAACCTCAAAATCAATAGGGCTAGTGTGAGTAAGTAGCTCATCCAGTCACTCTAGAGGATTAAGAAGAAGAAGAGGCCCATGTTCATGTAGCTATGGAAACTCGAAGGCCAAACACACAATATTCATTGAGATTTTGGCCACCCTCAAAGGTATAAGTTGACAACCTTTCATTGATTCAAGTATTTCACATTCATTTATGTCTCCTAAATGTCTAAAGATGCTTGGTATTAAGGCCAAAAAATTAAGAAGTCATTAAAGGTAGAAATGGCTAGTGGGACGACGTGTGGAGAGATTCCATTTCTCCTTGATGGTGGCCACCCTACCTCTCAAGCTTTTAAAGTTATTTCTTTGGAAATATTTCATGGCATCTTGGGTATGGATTGGCTTACCAGGAATGATGCTAACATTCATTGTAAGATAGGACACATGTCTTTCTTGGATGCATCCTCCAACAGAGTGTACAAAGAAATGGGGTTCATGCTAAGGCCATGTTGCATGTGGTTAAAGCTATCCATTTAGTCAAAGGCCTTTAAAAAGGGTTAGTCTTATATGATGTGAAACCGAATAAAGCTAATAAAAAGTCTCCATGGGAACCTCAATGTCTTAGTGAGTATGTAGACCTATTCTGAGAGGAGCTTGTAGAATTCCCTCCTTGTAGGGAAGTTGATCATGAGATAGAGCTAGAGCTTGACTCACAGCTAGTATCCAAAAGAGCTTATAAGATGTCAGACCACTAGAGGCAATTGAGCTTAAGGAGAAAATCTCTCAACTATTTAATCGAGGGTTTATTTAACCTAGTGTACCACCTTGGGGAGCACCCATTCTCTTTTAGAAGAAGGAAATATATGGCACCTTAAGATTGTGTGGATTATAGAGGTCTTAAACCAATACACTATCAAGAATAAATATCATATTTCTTACATTGATGAGCTTTTTGATAGGTTGTAGGGTGGCAAGTACACTAAAATAGATTTTGGTACTATTAATTCAGGATGATTCGAGAGAAAGGTAGTCCGAGAGCAGTTGGATGACTTTGTGCTTGTGTTCTTTGATGATATCTTGGTGTATTCTAAGGATGTACAGGAGCATGAGATACATGTGAGGAAGGTTCTAAACACTCTAAAGGCAATGCAAGTTATATACAAGGAAGAGTAAATGTATCTTCACAAAGTTGAGTATCTTGGTCATGTAGTTTCAAAGGAATGGTTGAGTCTCGATCCTACTAAGTAAACGAATATGCCAAGATAGCTGCACAGATTATGTCTTAGCTCAAGAAAGAGCTAACATTCCAGTGGTCACCTAAATGTCAATATTTTTGAGAAGTTAAGGTGGTACTTTCTTGTCAACCTATACTAAAGCTTCCAAACTTCAACAAACAATTTGAGGTGTTATCGATGCTAGAGATATTGCTATTGGTGTTGTTTTGATGTAACATGTCTTGATGTGCAACAAGGCCATCCTATTGCTTATGAGTCTTGAAAGATTTAGCCTTATGAGAAGAATTTGTTGTGAGAGATCCACCTCAAGTAGTGTAGATATAGGTGACACGCCAAGATGATAGCTCTAGACTTATGAAACTAGTGAGGCAGTCCGAGGCGGGCAACAAGAAGAGCAGCCTCTAAGCACTCCTCAAGGCTCCCGTGTTGCTCAATC
Organism: Cibotium barometz; assembly: GCF_041138505.1. Classification (NCBI taxonomy): domain Eukaryota; kingdom Viridiplantae; phylum Streptophyta; class Polypodiopsida; order Cyatheales; family Cibotiaceae; genus Cibotium; species Cibotium barometz. Next base: position 54,310,820 of record NC_141055.1, read on the forward strand.
GGCTTGGGGCACAACGCAACACAAACATAAGAACCCCAAAACCACACACCCAACAAGAAAAGGGGCACCACCTAGTTATGTGTGTGAACTAGGACACCAAAGATCTTTCCTTGTAGCCAATCAATACATGCTAACCATATACATCAATCAAAAGACACACACACTCTCAACAAACACTCATAACATATGGTATTATATGTGGAGGAGACTAGCATAACACAAATAGATGCACACCAAACTTGGAGAAGAACTTAGAGAGACAATATAAGCTTGATTTTGTTGTCGCTATGCACTTGGTCTTAAGGTTACGGGAGCCCTCTCACCATACAACCCTCTTACCATGAATTGAAAGGCAACAAATCAAAAACAAGCCCTCAAGCCTCCAAGCATAAAATCACACCACAAAATACAAGGATCAAATTACCTTAAATCAAAAATCGGACCGCTTCGCTAAATAAACTTTGGAGATGTAGAAGTCCAAGATTTTGTACACAATTGCACCCAAACTACTAATCTTATTGATGCACAAAGGCAAGATACAATTATGATAGGGAGTATGGCATCACTCAAGCCCTCACAATGACATAACTAGCTTCAAGCTTCAAGCTTCACTATCTCCTTACACACTAGAGTTAGGAGTGGTGTACAATGTGTGTAATCTCCCTCTTTTACAAGGATGGGGGGCTTCGACGCAGAGCAGGGTGCCGAGTGAAGAAGAGACAGAGACAGGTGTTGCTGCTTGGTGGTGGGCCGGTAGCAATGGAGGGGGCTCTATTTATAGGTTTGAGAAGCCCCAATTAGGATTAAGCCTAATCAATCTTATTATGGAAAATCATAGATTATGGATTTTTTATTTTGAAATGAGAGTGGGCCTCTTCTTATCCCTTGAGTCACATGGATGTGGGCTCAAGGTGAGAGAATTATTGAAGATGAGAGGAGAGTGTGATGTAGAGGTTTGAGCAAATAACTTGTAGTAATGCCTACTCCAAAAGTAGTAGAGTGGGTGCTTATTTACAAATATTAGTGGTTAGTAGTTAGTAATCACTATAAAAGGTTAGTAATACAATGTACAAAATGAGTGTGAGGAGTAAAGATTTGGAAAGATCCTTTGTGTGGTTGAAAGCTCGAAGAAGCTTGGATTCTCCCATGTGTAGATCTTTAAGTTAACCGCCGGTCTCCTTCTTGCATTTGACGCCACAAAAGTTGATTGAGGTGAAGAACATGGGGATTTTTATAGATGGAAACCCCATATTTGCAGAGGTTAATATGATACATTCATGCTGAATTTTTATGTATTTTTTGAGATTGGAAAAATAATTTAGTAATATGGGAGTAGTAGGGAGAGAAATGGAGATGAGGTATGGGTGTAGAGTAGATATGAGAGCAAATGGAGAGGGAAGGAGAGGGCAAAGGTGGAGAGGGTGAGAGAGGACATGAAGTTTGCAGGTTTGATGGAGTGAGAAAGGAATGAGTAAGTATGTAGGTGATGAATGTGTAAGGGAGGTGAGAAGAGACTAGGTGTACCTTGCCAAAAAGTGGGCAGATTGGGGTCCAATAAAAAATTCATATCTCACCGCCATTAGCTCCAAAAATTCTCAAAAAAATTGAGCATATTCTTGAGCTCCCGAGCTAACTTTTGTCTTTTGATGACCGTCCAAATTCGGAGTGGAGGCGGGCGCAAAAAATTCAGCAGAATCATGTATTTTCTGAATTTTTAAAATCTTTGTGTGGGTCCCCATTGGTGGAATTTCTTGATAGCTCCAAGAGTGAGCCCCCCAATACATCATACCCTGACCTTAGAGACTCAAGTGTATGTGGACACTTGCATGGAGGAGATTTTTTCTATTTTATAAAGGATTTACATAATAAGAAAAAACAAGCTAGTATTTAACTAGTCAACATATCATGACAATATGGTTATTATGATAGGAAAATAAAATAAACAAAGAGATCTATTTGTGAATAAAATATACAAAAATAATTGATATATGAAAAAGTATTTAATGAAAATATATAAAATATTTAATAATAAAAAATATATACAAAAATACTAAACTATGGAAGTCAAAAGGGAGGGAGACCCTCATTATTTTAGGGTAGATGAGAGAATAAAAGATGAAATAGTCTAAGGAAAAAAGTGATTTGGGTAGTAGGCTTTCTACATGGTGTGGGTGGAAATGTGAGAGCATAGGAGTTACTTATGCATGGTGAAGTTGAAGCATATGTACAATGATGGTCCAAAAGTATTATGAAGAAATAATAATAATAATAATAATAATAAATAAAATATACTTAGGTTTTGTAATACACACACCTAATGAAGTATTTACATATTTGACAAAATAGAGACCCCCATATTTAGGCCCTTATATGAAAAGAAATATTTACACAAAATGGGCCGTAATAATTTTATTTATTTTTGATGAGTAGCTAGCAAAAAAAAATTATATAATAAAAAAATATATAAAAGATATGGGTAAACTCCCTAACGCACACAAGACTATTTACAGTGAAAAGGTATTTATGACAAAGAGTTTATGTGATTTTCCTTGGCCGAGGTAGCTCCTTATGGTAATGTGGATAGCCAAAAAAATGGCTATCACTAGCATGGTTAATGAGATTATGGTTGATATATTACCTATTAGTGGGTGAACCACTCCTAAGGGTTCACCATTATGGACTACTAGCTCAACTCTAGTAGCCATGATAATACCATAATATTCCATGATGATCAGGAGTGTCATTACTAGAATAACTATCATTTAGGAAATGGGTAGTACTTAGTTGAGCTAATATATGAAGAGGAAGGAAAAAGAGAGATGATGATAGATTCTTGAGTCTAGATGACAGTTTTATGGCATTTTATTGATTCCTTGCTAAATGAATGTATGGAGGTTTTCTAGTTTACTGATGTGTTAATAAGTGAAGAGGTTCCTGTGTTGTTTAGGGTACTAGGCCACTTAACTATTATCTAGAATATACGTATATATGAAATCTCTTCTTTTTGCAATTTTAATGACCCATAGTGTGCAATTTCCCTCTCTCTTAATGTTTTAGAAATCCAAGTGTGGATGTTGTCTGGTCCCTAGTCAAGATGGCTTGTTATCGAGATTCTGACTGTGATACTCTCTAAACAATGCTACCATCTTGACAAATCAATAATCTTCAATCCATAGTGAAGATATCTATATTAGCCTCGCAAGTTGACATAATTCTTTCAATCCTCCGCAACCAATGTGGCGACTTCAACACATAACAGTTCAATAAGAGTCTATATTAGTCACTTCTTGTACTTCATGTATATCTGCTTCATAAGAGCACTTTAATATACATAAAAGCATAAAAAGCACATGGAAAGAAGCATGCAGGAACAAGTCTTACTCAACAACATTTCAAAAGAATCCTGCCACACAAAGGGACTTCACGAAGGCCAATTTCATAAAATGATGAATGTCACTTCAATGAATCAAATGAGGAACTGAGAATCACCATCTTGTTTTGATGATTATGTCTACGTTCCTTTGGATCCTTCTCTCTCTTCTCTCCCATTATTAACATCTCTTAGCATCTCCACTAAGATAAATCACATATAACCTTGCTTATGATTGCCAAAAACAAAGTGAGCAAAAAACACCCCAGCCCTCCACCCCGTTAGGAGTTCCCAATAATAAACCACTAACATTTTCATTCACTAACTAGCTTTTCTTATTCCTTCCGGAGAGACAAAGACCATTGAGCGTCATTTAACATCAAAGCCATCAATGAAGCTTATCCATTCTCCCCACACAAAAGTCTTAAACACGATCACGAGGACGCAATTGCCATCAGGAAGGGGAGAATGTTAATCCATTATCTTATATCAAGGAGTCAAGATGGATACACCAAAAGGTCATACATTCAAGCTATGAAGCAATGGTGTGCAGATCTATAGCTTGGATGGGCGCTTGTAATGGTGTGATGGAGTAATTATGGCAATTTCCACTTCAAGAGCATGTGGTAACATGTAAGATAAAGTCCCAAGTGATGTACTTCATGGATATATTCTGAGAGTAGTCATTGTCATAGCATTAGGCCTCTTATGAGCCTAAAGTACCCAGTCGGCCACAATTTAAGTGAGTGTGAACACTTATGGCCATGTATATAAGTGAATTTCTCTGATAATACAACATACTCTCCCATTGTGCAATTGAGTCTTACTCTTGCTAATCTCTCTCTCTAATGCATGCTAGTGAGTGTGTGTGAGTGATGTGAGGTGAGAGGAGGGACGAGTACCCTTAGTGCAACGCGGCAGTGTGACACCGCTCGCTGGAGGTGCGGTGGAATTGCTTCTCAAGGAGTTGTAGAGCTTGGAGACCTCAAGGGTTACGAGCTCAGCCACCATTGGAAAGATCCTCAAGATAGTTGCGGTTCACTAGGTAATCTCTCATTGGATGTGTTTCAAGGGGGGTTAGGGTGAGCCATAATAGTGATGTTTGGGTTGTTGAGCCCACTATTTGAGATGTATACTCTTGGTATGCACTATGATATTATGATTGGCAAGGATCTAGCAAAGATGTATGCTTTTAGAAGAGAGAGGTTACTTGGAAAAGCAAGAGAATTATTTTATTTTCTTAAGAGCAGGGACGTGTCCTCTTAGAGTGCACTCATCCAAGGATATGCTCACCAGCTTCATACCATAATGGAAAAATAGGAGCGACACGATGCATCAATGTAGATGGAGTAGAGTCTACTAGAGTTGCATTTGATTTTCTCTACATATCCATGTAATGGAGATGGAGTAGAGTCTACATGAGTTGCATACGACTTTCTCTACATATTCGTGCAATGAAGTAGATGTTCACGGGTGCAGGTCAAGGTTCGATGTGTGGTACTCTCTCTCTCTCTCTCTCTCTCTCTCTCTCTCTCTCTCTCTCTCTCTCTCTCTCTCTCTCTCTCTCTCTCTCTCTCTCTCTCTCTCTCTCTCTCTCTACATACCCATGTAATTAAATGTATAGTGTGTGTGGGGTAACAAGTCCTGCTCAAGGCTACAACCATGAAGGCTGAAGGATCTAGATGCCTTCGATCAAGCCAATAGGAGGTTTCCGGGTGCAAACTGGGAATGCATACCATGTGTGTAGAATGCGGCACTTCAGGGTTTGGAGAGAGAGAGAGAGAGAGAGAGAGAGAGAGAGAGAGAGAGAGAGAGAGAGAGAGAGAGAGAGAGAGAGAGAGAGAAGATGATATGGTGTGTGTTTGTGTGTGTGCACACATGTTTGTTTGTGCTCATTGCAGGGATGTACCCACTGGAACAACACTCACTGGGGGAGATACCTAGCAAGGGTAATGTCCAAATGCTTTGAATTATTTTGCTTTGAGTGCACTCATGGCATGATATGCAGATTAGGGGTAGAGGTAGGGTCAAAATGCTTTGAGCTATTTTGAAAAAATGCCACATGATGGCTTTTTTTGCTAATGCACTGACCTTTCCCTACATTGTGGAAGCATTTGCAAAAGCAAAATATTTGCTTTAACATGCATAAGAGCAGGGTTATACTCTTATGACCTGCACTCATCAAAGCATATGTTCAACAAGGGCAAGGCCTAGATGGTGTGAACTCTTGACATGTATGAGTAGGGATGCATTCTCTTGGACTACACTAATCAATATATGTTTCGGATGGCCTAATGGAAGCTTTGAACTATTTTGGAACCTATCTATCAAATGTACACCATGTGTGGTGTGTTCACAGAAGCATGGCGAGTGCTTGAGGAGCTTGCTTCTTGCTTGGATGTTATCTCCAATAGGGCCAAGGTGAGCAAGCATTAGAGTGTTTTGAACAAATGCAGCATGAGAGCTCCTTTTCATATGCAGGCTCTCTTTTTAGATGCAAAGACCTTTTCTCGCATCATGAAAATACCTTTGCTTGCATCGTGCAAGCCTATGGTAGCATAGTAATAGGGACAAGGGGAAAGAAACTCATGACAAGATTGCTAGATAAGCATTTTTGGCAAATAGTATTGCTTTGGTGGATATGTATGCCAATTGTGGTGCACTCGCAAAAGCACGACAAAGTGCTTGGAGAGCTTCCTTCTTGATATGTTGTCTCTTAGGATGCACTATTTGTTGGATATGTCCAATAGGGCCAAGTAGAGGAAGCAGTGGACTATTTTGAACAGATGGAGAGGAGGGGCCTCTTCAAATGCAATGACCTTTTCTTCCATTTAAAAGCCTATGGGAGCTAAGGAACAAATGACAAGGGGGAATAGATTGATGATGTAATTGCATGATGTAGGAAATAATTTTTTTCTTGGCAATGCACTATTGTGTATGTATGCCAAGTGTGGTGGGGTTGCAAAAGAACACCAAGCACTTCAGGAGCTCCTTTCTTGGGATGCTATCTCTTGGAGTGCTCTAATACCAGGATATGCCCAACAAGGCCGAGATGACCAAGCACTCAATTTTTTTGAATAGATATAGGGCAAGGCCTTTGTCTAGGTCCGTAGTAGATGTATTCCCTTGGGCTACATTCATTGTGCAAAATGCCCTACAAAGGGCTGGGTTATGATACTTTAAACTGTTTTGAATAGATCCCACATGAGGGCCACTCTGCAAATGTGCCAACCTATGCTTGCATCTTGAAAGTCTATTGTAATATTTGAAAAAGAAAAAGAACCACTTGACATGCATAAGGATGGGGATGTACTCACTTGGGCTGCACTCGTTGCAGGATTTGCCCAAGCAAGAGCAACGTCCAAATGTTCTGAGATTTTTTGCTTAACATGCACACAAGAGCATGGATGTATTCTCTTGGACTTCACTCACCCAGTGGTATGTCCAACTGAAGTAGGGTTAGGATGCCCTGAAGTTTTGAACATGTCACAGGAGGGACTTTGTGCAAATGAATTGACCTCTGCTTACATTATGGCAACATTTTCAAAAACAACAAATCTGCATAACATGCAAAAGAGGAGGGTTGTGTTATTTTAGACTACACTCATTGGAGTATATGTTGAATAGGGGAAAGGTCCACATGATGTGGACTCCTTTTTATGAGCAAGGATGTATTCTATTGGATTGCACCCATCCATGCAAGATAGCAATTGTTGGGAACCGGTATTTGGCCATGCTTTGGTGGATATGTATGCTAAATGTGATGCTCTTGCTAAAGCATGAGTTCTTCAAGTGCTCTATGCTTGAAATTTTTTTCTGTTGAAGTGAACTAATTGTAATATATGTTTAGCATGGCCAAGGGGAAGCTTTGAACTATTTTGGAACATATGAATCATATGTATGCCAAGCATGGTGTGCTTATAAAAGCATGACGAGTATTGCTCCAATATACATAATTGTGAGAAAGGGAACCCTTAGCACCAATTGCAAGAGCTATCTAACAAGGCCAAGATGAGCAAGCACTAAGATGTTTTGAAGAAATGTAACAAGAGAACTTCCTATTAGATGTAGTGACATTTGCTTGCATCTTGAGACTACGGCAACATAGGAGCGGACAAGAGGGATCAAATTTTGATGATGAGATAGCGAGAAAGAGGTAGTATTACTTTGGTGGATATGTAGGCCAATGTGGTGCACTTGTAAAAGCATGACAAAGTGCTTAAGGAGCTCCCTTTGCAAGATGTTGTCTCTTGGGATGGACTATTCATAAGATATGTTTAGCAGAGCCAAGTAGAGCAAGCACTAAGCTGTTTTGAATGGATGGTGTGGGAGGGCCTCTCTCCAAATGTAGTGACCTTTGCTTGCATCTTGAAAGCTTATGGCAATAGCATAGGAGCACTTAGTGGGTATGCCAATGTGGTGCACTTGCAAAAGCACGATGAGAGTGTAAGGAGCTCCCTTCTTGGGATATTGTCTCTTGGAATGCACTATTCACAAGATATGCCAAGTAGATCAAGCACTAAACTGTTTTGAATGGATGATTTAGGAGGGCCTCTCTCCAAATACCGTGACCTTTGCTTGCATTGTGAAAGCCTATGGCAGTAGCATAGGAGGAGTTGACAAGGGAAAACGAATTCATGATTAGATTGCTAAATGGGAGTGGAGAGACAGAAAACTGTCTCACTTGTAGCAAGAGTAGTATGATCCACACGTAGCTCAATCCAATGGGATTTGCATCCCTTTCGGAGCTAGGGATTCAACCCGTACCTATCCATTTGATGGAGAGAATGCTAGGAATACTACTACCATTGACATAGACTTAACACATACACAAGCTCAATCTTGCTATTGCTCACTCAACTCCACATTCCACTCATCCATGCATCCAAACAAGAAGAAAGCTTAGCTATTGCATACACAAGATCAAAGCATTCTTCATTCTCAAATACTCATTTCCCTAGCATGCACACAACCCTTGAAGCTATCAATAAGAAACATGCACATTAGAGAATAGACATGAGAAGAGAGACAAATATCAACTCATTGCATTGAATTAACAAAAATAGAACTTACAACAATGTAGATGGGGAGAGAGAGAGAGAAGAGCTTGCACCTCTATGGGAAAAGAGGGAGAGCTAGTCTCAAGAGAGCTCAAACATGAGTTTGCCCAATGTGTCCATAAGCTCTCAAATGAGCCACTTTTTATACAAAAACTCTAAAACTCCCAAAAGTTCCCATGTTGGATTATTGTCAAACCCACTCCCACACTCATCTACAACTTGGAACTCTTTACAAGAGCCCTAAGTATCTTTTTGTTGCATCCTTGCATTGATCTTCACTCGTCATGCAACACTCCCCCCTTCCTATTTTGCGCACATCCTCGAGCGCGGTAGAAGCAAGAGCTGCAAAAAACAATGGATACAAGTAAAGCCTTTTATTGAAAAAAAGAAAAGGAAAGGAAAGAAAAAAAACAGCAATGACAATTTCACACGTGAGCATACAAGTGAAAGGCTGATTAGAGTTTTAAAGAGTACTAAAATAGGTGAGTAAAGACTAGTCAAAGTGAGACTAAGTGGTAGATAGTGCTATGCAAAGGCAAGTGTGCTTGCACACCACAGGTTATAACCGCAGTCTCAATGTCCTACAAGTATTTAAGTTATTCCTAAGTGGCAAACCTACTCCTAAATATGAGCAATGGTGATTGGACCTCTTTTTTTGTTTTTTGTTTTTTTTGATGTGTGTGTAGAGGATGATAAAGATTAAGATTCCATCCCAATGAGACCCAAGCAATGGTCAAGAGACCTCCGCCAAGAGAATCTAAAGGCCGCTAAGTATCTCAAAGGCGACATACCCTTTCCTTTCTTTTTGTCATAAGGTGTACCCCATGAAGATGAGGGTATCGGTCTCGAGGGCCCATAGTGTACCCCAGAGTCCTACCAACATCTATCAAGGCGATAGATTCCTTGAAGGTCTTTTTCTGAAGTTTTTAGACGTCAGTGTTCACCCCATGGAAACCAAGGCATCAGCCCCAAGGTGCTAAGACAACCCCAGGTCCTACCAAGCATTCCACATGGCTGTAGACACGTCATGTCTCGATTCACTTGTATATATTTTTTAGGGCATATTTTCGTAAATTTTTTATTAATCCTAGCACCTAGCTCATACCTAAGAGGTAGCTACCACTAGGAATAACTAATATACCTTGAAAGCATAAGAACTTGGCATACTCCATTGGTATATATCCTACACTGTCTTTAAATAGAAATATCTTCTACTAAGTCCTCTAAGAATCTAGAAATCACTCACCACATTTTAACAACTAATCTAAAACTTAAACCAGCCAACTGTGTGTGAACATGCAAACCATATATCCAAAAGTTAAAAGCACATAAAGAACAAAAGACTATGATTTGAATACACCTATTGTAGTGCTCCTTGATGTTGTGTGTTTGCATTGATTCATTGCTGATGCTGATTGCTTCTTTTTGCTTCTTGTAGACATTGCATGTCTCCCCCTTCCTAATTTGTGTGCACGGTAGGTGGACTGTTGGGGCGTGTTTGATGCTCTTGTTTAGCTGAGATCTCTGCAAAATGTTTATTAACAAACAAGAAAAGAAAAGAAGGGAATAAAATTTGTTATTGGTGCCAATCACCGAATATAGCCAAGGGGAAAAACCCAATGGGAGAAAAGTGCCCTAGCTTGTCGATCTTATTATGGAGTCGCTGAGCTTACCCTTGCGCTGGTGGTGGATCGGTGTCCACGTCTGCTGGAAAGATGGTATCAATTTCCTCAGGATGTAGGGACAACCCTTCACAAAAACCGGCCTCTGGAGAAGGTGGTAGAGGAAGGAGTGCTTCCTCGCTAAAATATGGCATTGGTTCTATGGGAAGGTTCAGCAGACAATTTCGATTTTGGAACTGCGCAATATAGGTACTCATATTGATCCAATATTGACATGTTGAGGCTTGGGGAAGGAGGGCTTGCAAGATAGGTGGTTGCAAGTCATTTAAGCATGTATCCCTCCATTGTTGTGCTTGAACCTCCTCAGGTAATCTACATTGATTTGTTCCTCTCTCTGGTATTCTCACATTAAGAAGATTACGGCGTTGGGGTGTAATTCCCACAATTTGTTTGATTAAGCCCGTGCCATATCGTCTAAAGTAAGAGCGACATATCCAACAAAGGTGTGAAGCTTCTCCTAATACAAGTCGTGCACACTCTTGACAATGTGGAAATGGGTGATGCTGTTGATAGAATATCGTGACAAAGTGATGCCCACAGCAATTTTCACCTAAGGGAGCATAGAAGTACCTAGAATGTGTTTGAAAAGGAGGAGCACTATAACCCCCGCGATGTTCATGTCGAGTACTATCAGGGTCAATGCATGGTGGACATGTATCTCGCCAAATATCCATCAGGAGTTATTTGGACGTAGAACAATGAAATTTAGAACACTCATATCCATCATTACAATCCCAATCAAAAACAAGATTATCTCAAAAAGAACACAATCCTCTAAAGGCATAAGGAACCACACTATTCAAACACTGATCTACCAAAAAGCTTCAATTGTAGTGTTAATGCCTTATCTTTGGTTTTGGGTATGTTCTTCTTAAGAGGTGGGAATTTTATCAATTGTCGAGGAATTTGAGCAAGATAAGAGGATTTAGGCATTGAAGTGCTAGAATCTATGCTCAAATGAGACTCATTTGGACTTGTCTTAGGTACACAAATTGATGGTGGAATTGTGTAACAAGGAGAAATTGGGACAACTGGTGTTTCAATACATGTTTTAGGAAGATCAACACAAGTAGATTTGTAGGTGCTATCACAGCCACCTATCCTATCTTGAAGAGGTTGTGTTGATTTCTTTTGCACCCCCACTGATATGGAAAACCAAGGGTGGCTTTTGGAATCTTATTGATACACTCTTTTACCCCTAGCAAACCATAGCATTTAGGAAGCCAAATTGCCGTTGCACCCTCATAATAGCCTTGTGCTTTAAGAACATGCTTTGGGACCCAACGAGTAACAATCTGAGGTTTAGGTTTGGCATAGATGTGCTTTTTAGGAGGCTTTGCAGCTGTGCTAGATGGTACAAGTTTGTACGCATCTTTGGGTAGCCAAATAGATAATCCCTTCTTGCCTGGCCTTCTTTGAGCGGTGACTAAAGTAGTTGGAACATGCCAGCCATGGCCCTCACTTGAGTACTCATCAATTATCCACATCATTTGTGTTGGAGCTTCAAGAGCAGATTTTGAAAGTGGGTTGTGTAAGGTAGAAACACCACCCTTTTGACATGATAAAGGCCGTGGAGTAGCAGATCCCAAGATGCAATCCATATCAATTTGCAACTTGTATTGTCTATTCTTCCAATCTAATGAGCAATTGGTAGCACTTAACCATGATCGACCGAGAACAGCCTCTACCACTGCCTTGGACTTACTTGCCACATAAAAGGGCACTGACATCTGGTGATCCTGAATGGACATCATAATGACACATTTTCCCTCTATAGGGTTATCTTCACCTGAGAAACTTCGTAAGTCAACAGGAATGTGCGCAAGTGTTGGTTGTCCCAAGGCTATCCATGTGTCAAACGAGATAACATTATAATCTGCACCAGAGTCAATTAAGGCAGACAAAGTAGGTAGTCTCATGAAGATGAAGGCACACTTGAATATTGAAAGGATCGACATATGGTTCATCGGTAGTCAACTGTAGGGCCAACATAGAAGCCTTGCGACGCTCCTTGGCTTTTGCAACTCTAGCTTTAGCCTCTTCTTGAGCCTGACGTTTAAGTAGGTCAAGTGCTTCTTTCCGTGTTTGTGCAGCATGCATTTATTGAAGCATGGCTTCAGTTAATGGTTCATTGTATTTCTTGAGACGACTTCCATTAATGAAGTTAGGCATTTGCTCACCTTCTAGTGTCTCTAAACGCACTGCACCACTTGGAGTAAGCTCATTAATCACAAACGGTCCTAGGCCACGTTTCTTGAGCTTTCTCTTATGCTTCTTAAGTGTGTACAAGAGCACTAAGTCCCCTTTTTTGAATCGGCCAGTTGTTACATTTCTATCATACCATTGTTTATGTCTCCTCTTCTCGGCATACATCCCCATTACCGCCAATAAGCGGGTCTCATCAAGCTTTTCCAATTCGTCAATGCGTTGTGAAAGCTCATGACCAGTCCAATCCAATTGTTTGGCAACTCGTAGAGTAGGTACTTGCCGTCCTTGCCCCTCTTGTAGAGTTGGCTCTCTATCAGCATATAGTTTGCCGCTTCAACTTTAATAGCACACTTTCGATGTTTAGGAATTTTTTGATCAGTCTGACCATGCTGAAGATAGTCCACAATATACTTACTCCAACTTGGTGTAGTTGAAATTTGGACTAATGTGAGATTATGAATTGGCTGTTGAATTTGACATGAAGCTTACGAACAAATTTTTCAGCATCCGCATGCATGGTAGGCCACCATTGCCCATCCTGAGATATACGTCGCACACAAGTAGTAGCTAATGCATGGATTCCACCGATACCCACATGTGCCCATTCCAAGATTTCCTCATATTGATCAGGGTTAGGTATAAGCCTCAACACTCCATCATTACCCTGACGATATAATCTCCCTGAGATTAACTTGAATGGTCGCCATAGGTGCATATTAGGACCCGCTAGTTGTATCTGCCCACTTGTCAAAATTTCTAAGATGGGTTCAGACCATCTAGGAGCTGTCTCTACAAGAAAAAGTGTTGAATCTAACATATCATCATCCACACCCACCACAGGAGCTTCGCCAGAGGTGATTCAAGACAAATGATCTGCTCTAAGATGAGTTGTTCCTTTTCGGACTGCCACTTCAAAATCAAACTCAAGAAGGATGATAAACCACCTCACAATCCTTCCGGTTGCACAAGGCTTATTCACCAAATATAGCAATGCTTGATGGTCCACAAAAAATATGAATTTGTTTGCCAAAAGGTAATGGCAAAACTTTTTCACTGCATATATCATGGACAAACCTTCTCTTTCTGTTGTGGTATAATTCTTCTTAGCATTGTTCAACTGTCGACTAGCATATGAGATTGGGAAATCCTTATTATGTTCTCCCGATTGAGCCAAAATACATCCAATTGCAAAGTTTGAAGCATCAATATGGACATGAAAGATTTGGTTCCAATCTGGTGCCCGTAAGATGGGTGCAGTCACTAATGCTTGCTTCAACTTTTCAAAGGATTCCTCACACTCATCAGTCCAATTAAACTTTACAAGAAGAGCATATAATGGTCAGGCTAGGACAGCGTAAATGTAGATGAATCGACGATAATAGCCACAATGTCCCATGAATGTTTGTATCCCCTTAGGGTTGATAGGCAGAGGTAATGAGACAATGACATCAATTTTATCCATATCTGTTGAAATCCCATTGCGAGAAACAATATAGCCCAAGATTTTCCATTGTCTTACCATGAATTTGCACTTGTCAGGATTCAAGCATATACGATAAAGTTGACACTTTTGAAACACAGGTCTGAGGTGTTCTATATGATCATCACGCTCTTGTGAGTGAACACATAAATCATCCATGAAGATCTCAAGAAATTGCCTAAGGTACTCCTTGAATACATGACTCATTAACCGCTGAAAGGTTGCTGGTGCATTTGTTAGACCAAATGGCATAACACGATAGGCAAAGATGCCATCTTCAGTAGCAAAGGCTGTCTTGTGTTGATCCTTTGGATCAATTGACACTTGATTGTAACCGGAGAATCCATCCAAGCTTTTTCCCTGCAACTCGTTCCAGAACATGATCCGTGATTGGAAGTGGGTAATGGTCACGTATAGTAGCTGCATTTACCTTCTTGAGGTTTACACATACTCGAAGTTTTCCATTTTTCTTGGGCACCACTACAATAGGGGAGACCCATTCCGTGTGTTCAATCTCATAGATAAATTTTGCCTCTAAGAGCTTGTCTATTTCTTCCTTTATCTTTCGTGCAAAATTCTCATTGTAAGTACAAGGACGTTGCTTGGAAGGCTTTGCATCCTCTCGCAATGGAATTGTATGCTGACATATGCTTGGATCAACTCCTTTGAGGTCTTTATAACTCCAAGCAAAAACATCGCGATACTCCTTTATTGTTTGAATTAATAACTTCTCCTCATCTAAGGACAAGTCTGTGGCAATCCACACATAGCGAGGCTCTTCTCCTGGCTTAGCAATGTCAATCTTTTTTGCATCTTCTGGACCATCATATGAAACCCCTAGCATGCTTGGTTTTTGTCGCATGGGCTGTTGAAGAACAATCTTCCGATCTTGAAGAGTGTACTGTGTGAAGTTGGGGGGAACATTGAGACCTTGTTCTTGTCCACTTGAGTCATCACTCATTGAAGACCATGCGGCTTTGAGCTCTCCTTTGCAATCTTGCATCGGATTTTTTTGTTCAGCCGTTGTCTTTGTACTTCCGACACTCTCTTTTGAATCGGTTTTAGACTTGAGTTTTGGTTTTTGTTTCTTCGTTGTTTTGCGATTTTTGCTAACAGTTTTTAGCTTTTCTCCTGCTTGGAATCCATCTTATCGTTTTACTTGGTCTTTGATACTATCTTGTGCTTGGACATAGTATAGATATCCGTTCTTTCCTGAGAAGTGAGGTGGTGGTCGAGAGTGTTCATTCTTAACCTCCTCCTTTTCTTTTTGTATTCTCTCACTTCGTTCCCTCTCATCTTGTTTACGGATTCTTTTATGGCTCTTACAGCATTTACGTTTAGGTCGGCTTCTAGGGATTTCTACTTGAACCTCCCTTCCTCTCAAGAGTAGGCGTGCCTTTCCTAACTCTTCCTCAGGGATTATCACATTATTATCAAAATCAGAGTCCCATCCATCTTCCTTATCAGCATCATTAGCAGATTCGAGTGTTAAATCCTCCACTGAGACTTCCTCTACCTGCAGAGCTGTTGTGGATGCATCCCCATAGTACAAATCATCTAGAAGGTCACGTGGTTGTACCATTCGTATAGGAATAATGTCATATCCATCTGAGTCGTAAAATTGAATTGGCTTAGGTAAAGCACAGGTCGATAATGTTGCCCGGACATGACTCCATTCTAGTGGATCAATTAAATGCTCAGGGAAGGGTTGTGGAATGTATGCCTCATTTGATACACTTCGATTACCCTTAAGTCTCTCAGTGTTGAAATCCTTACATGAGGCTCCACACATCCACAGATCTTCTCGCCCATCTGACAATGTAACTCTTGAGCCCTCAGATGAAGCAGAATTAAACTCATCTATTGGAGACCTTGTTACATCACGATATGAGTGATTCTTTAGGTTGACCCTTGTGATGACAGAATCATGTCGGAGGTACAAATAATTGTATCCCCAATCTTGAATCATTTGAAATTGTCACATGAATGGTCTACCCAATATCACTTCATAGTTTGGATGTTTTCCAAAATCCACTACTGCAAAGGTGTGCTCATATTCAATCCCACATGTGGTGACCAATATGTTCTCAAGCAGCCCAAGGGGATGTTCTAAGCTTCCATCTGCTAGCTGCAAGCGCATCCTGGTACTCCTAATAGCTGGTTTGCCCCACTTTTCCCAAATGGACCTTGTCACAATGCCCACTCCTGCACCACTATCAAGTATTGCAGTTGAAGCTACTTTTCGCACTTCTAATGGGAGGGTAGCATTTCCCTGATCGTCCTCACAAAATTTTCCTACTTTGTTGATAGGAACTGGCAAAACATGCTTTGTCTCAGGGTGTATAGTACACTCATGGTGACCCTTTTGTAGCAATACCTGCTCTGACAAACATGTGGCAATATCATTCCACAACTCTGGTCGAAGCTTTATCAAATCAAGCAAAGGTAAGGTACAAGCCACTGGTGCTGACAAAATAGCTTGCACAATACCCATATCCATCTCCTTTGTCAACCTTTTATGCATAGAGGGTATCCTCAAGGTTTGAGAACAGTTCTCATATTCTCCCAAATATGATGGTAAGGTTTTCATTGTATGCTTGCTTCTAGGAGAAACAATTGTTTGAACTTCCTCCTGGATGCTTGGGCGTCTAGAGTTGTTTTCCGTGCCCGTGGTAAAATCCACCTCAGAGGATGGAGGTGAACTAATAGAGGACATATCCTCATTAACTTTCTCGTGAACTGCTACCCACATCTCATTTGCCATGTCCTCGTTAGCATCAATAACTTCATCATTGCATGGGAAGACAAGGCTAGGTTGTGGCAGAATTCCTTCTTTCAATGGGGTGTCAATTGGTGCAGACCTCTCGCTATGAGATTGTGAGATGAGCTCACTTCTCATTTCCCGACTTGATGACACTTCTGGTATGGTTTCTAATGTTGGCTTAAGAGAGGTTGGGCCCCGAGGAATAGGTGGTGGTGGTCCCTCAAGTATTGACTGAGCTTCCCTAATGAGTTGCTGATGTACAGCTAGATTGATCTTCTCCTCACGAGGGTTTGGGTATTCTTGAAGCTTCTTGGGTAGCTCAGATAAAGCTGCAATGCGACTTCTATGAGCATCAATGATGGCATCTAGAGTCTCATTCACTTTATCCACAAAAACAGAACCCCCAGAACTATCCTCAGTCGTACTAGCCTCATCTTGTTTAGCACTAGGCCCAGGTTGAGGTTGATGCTCCTCATGCACTTCTTGGGATGTAAAAGTTTGATCCCTCATGTTTTGTTTAGAGGCTTCTTGAGAACTAGTGGATGCACTTTTAGTTCGCTTGTTGCGGTTCTTTTTCCTCCTAGTGGTCTTTTTTCTATTGGACTGTAGGGTCTTGTCCACTAGATTTGCCTTTGCATCCCTAGTTCGAGGTGTCTCATCAGTTTGCATTTCGGCATTTCGTGTCTGTGATCTAGTCACGACTCTAAGTGGCATGACATCCTCATTCTCAGATGAAGGTGGTGATGGAACTGCCCCTACAAGGTTGAGTGAGACCTTCGGTTGAGAGGTGCCTTCCTCATGTGGTTTCAGCAAACAATCCTTTGGGAAGTGTTCTACACAACACCCTAGACAATATCTTTCAATTGGTGGAAACTGTGGTACTGTTGTATTGGATCGAGATGCTTGCCTTGAGCGATGTGGACAATCACGAGCCCAATGGGGTTCTCCGCACTCATAACAGGGGCCCATTAGTTTGGCTTCTACTTTCCTTTGCTGCCATTGACCTGAGGGGCCTGGAGTCCTAGGTTGGTAGCTGCCTAGCAACATCAAAGAATTTTGTTCCCCTGATTGAGTGTCCAGTGCTTGGCTTGGGTATGCGGGACTTTCAAAGAGATTTTCCTTGGATGAATATGATGCATATTCCTCCTCCACATAGCCTGGGTTTACCAAGTCTCTACATATATTTGAATTGTCGTAGTCCACAACCCTCACAGGAGCAGTCCCAGGAGCAGGAGGTTGAGCTCCAAGAACAGGTCGTGCTTGCTCTTGTGCCATCGGTGGCTTACGTTCAAAATTAGTATACTGTTGATACATTTGTGGAGCCACTCCACCCCTTGGCTGCTCACGCTCTTGTCTCATTCTTGCAATGCGAGTACATTCCTGTGTGGTGTGGGTAAAGTTCCAAGCACAGGCTTGGCACCACTTCTTTGTGGGTTGGTTTGTGACTAGAGGAGAAAAGGTATTACATTCTTCAGTTTTATGGTTACCGCCACATGCTCCACAAAGATGAGGACCTGTAGGTAGTACACTCCTCATTCTCTGCTGCTGTTGTTGTGGCTGCATGGGTGGGCGATAGGTCTGTCCCAATCTCCTTAGTACTAGGTTAGCTATCTGGTCTGGATTGACTAGCGCGCTAGACCCTGAACTTTGGTCATCACCCCACTGATCTCTAGGTTTCACCTCAGGGCCAGTATCATCTTGGAATTTGAAGTTATCGGTGAAATCCATAGCATCATGGCAACACTCATTGAAATTTGTATGCTTCTTTGCATAGAGATGTGTATGCAGTGTTGAATTTTTGAGTCCTTTTAAGAAGAGAGAAATTAATCGACTTTGGGCGGGCTTCTCATCTTCTGGGCAACGATTAATGTACTGCTTCATTCTATTTACACAGTCTCTAACACTCTCATTCTTGCCTTGCTTGAAAGAGTAGATGTTTGCTACTGTGTCATGTTGAATTCCCATCAAGGAAAAAGCAGCAATGAATCTCTCTTCCAAAACTCGTAAAGAAGATTTATCTGAAGCCTCTAGTGCCTGAAACCAAGCAAGGGCCTTTCCCTCAAGAGTGAGCCCAAATCCTTCAATTTGAGTATGCTTGTCAGCCACTTGCTCAGCTCGAACTGCTTGCCTAAATGCTGCTACATGGTCGTATGGATCTCCCGACCCTTCATACTTCTTTACCAGTTTCTGAAGAGTTGATGGCCTTACTTGTCTTGAATACTCATCATAGGGCCTACGGCCTCTCACTCTCAGTGGGAATTGTTCCTCTCTTTGGTAAGATGGTCCACATGCATCCCAAATTGGTGTGGGTCCCCTATTACCAGCCTCACCAACCCCCTCCAAAGACCTTGTTACCCGCATTTCAGGAGGTGCATTTATGGGAGGCCGAGTTGGCTCACCTACCCTCCGATTGTCATAGTGAGAAAAATGTTGTTGTGTTGTGATCTGTGGTCGCACTTTTGGTGTCAGATAATGTCTTGGTGCTAGAGTTGGGCTACTAGCAGTGGTCCACTTTGATGTTGAGGGTCCCTCTCTAGTGAACTCTCGTAGGGGAGGAGCAACAGTTTCTCCAAGAAAGGCTGTCTCTCCTGGTTTAGCTGTATTTGTTGAGAACACTTCCATGAATAATGGTTGTCCTTTCCACGTGAGCTCCCGAATCTCCTTCCAATCTAAGGTTCGGTATTCATTGACCCATTTATCAACGATTCGGTTCATGTGTCCTGCAAGCTTCTCGACTACCACCACAAGTGCTAGAGGAAGATCTAGCTCTGGCATTCTAGTTGTGGCATAATATCCCTCTAAAGAGTCCTTATAGACCTCTTGAAGTGGGTCATCCTGTAAGACCTTTGTCACTGGAATTTGCCATACAAACTCCCATTGGTTCTCAGCCCCCTGATCCATTTTGCTCTTGCCTTTCCTATCCCTTTCCAAATTTAGATCTACAAGAAGTAAATCATCTATGGATGGCTTTGAGGCCTGGGCATTGGATGGTCCTGGCATGTCCGGCTCAATGAGCCAATCATCTATAGACTCCCTTGCTCTGGAAAGCTTCGATAAGTCTAAGAACTCGATTTTAGAGAGCTCCCCTAATTTGTCTAAATTCTCTGGATGGTAGGTGACTTCATAGCGAACACCATCTCCACCCATGTACATGTTACCCTGGTCATTGACTAGAGGTGCTCTATCAAGTTCTGAGAAAAAGTCGGCGATCTTAACAAGATACCGTTGTTGTGGATCCCTAAAGATCTCAGCTCCTTGAGCATTCGTGTAGACATATTGGAGTCTCACATTGAGTGTTAACCCCATGGTGTTGGCTTCAAATGGATTAAAAGATCTTGTGGGTGTCCTATTTGGGGCTAAGGGATGACTATTTGACGGCCCTAGATTGTCCATGGACAATGAGCTAGTTGTTCTGGAGGAAAGGGTATCGGATTGGGATTCGGAAAAGGTTTCAGCAATATCTGTCAAATTTTCTACCAATTGGGTCCCGCTTTCCTGCGTAGGTACTCTAGAAGGTGCCCTAGGCCCTATGGCAGAGTCTATAAGACGTCCCGACCGCAAGTGCATAAGGTCAAATTTTTTTCGGTTTTTGTTTTTGTTTTTTGTTTTTTATGTTTTTTTCTTTTTTGTTTTGTTTTTGTTTATATATATATATATATATATATGTATATATATATATATATATGTATATATATATATATATATGTATATATATATATATATTACCCTACCTAACCACTAAATGCAACTAAAATGAATATGTGTATAAATACCTATCCTATTTTTTTGAATTTTTTTAATGATTTTATTTTTTTACTTTCTTTTTCTTTTTTCCTAATTACAAAAAATATGAATCACACTAAAAAAATACTAATTATGCACAAAATTACAAAATTTTAAAACAATGCAAGTACTCTAATTATGCAAAAAATTACAAAAATTTTTAAAAAAAATAAAAATTACAAAATATGCAAAGAATATGGACTTCTAAAAAAAACACATAATTTACAAAATTTTTTCTATTTCTATTTCTTTTCTTTTGTTTTCTTTTGTTTTCTTCTCTTTTTTTTAAAATAAATTTCTTACTAATTACACACAAGCTCAAAATTACAAAAATTTAAAACAATGCAAGTTACTCTAATTATGCAAAATTTTACAAAAATTTAAAAAAATGAAAAATTGCAAAATATATGGACTCAAAATACAAACACAAAATTTGTTTGTTTTTTTTTCTTTCTTTCTTTCTTTTATTTTCTTCTTTTTTTTAAATAAATTTATTGTTTTATGTTTTTTTTATTTCTTTCTTTTATTTTCTTTTTTTTTTTTAAAATTTATTGTTTTATGGTTTTGATTTCTTTTCTTTTATTTATCTTTTTTTTTATTTTTATTTAAAAAACAAAAAACAAAAAAACAAATTTAAAAAAAATACGAACCTTAACGTTATCGGCTCCGGATTCTTGGCCGCCGCACCCACGTGCTTTCTGCAACGGCTGCCCCCACGCGGCTTCTTCAACACCTCCACGTGTTTGTCTGCAACGGCTGCCCCCACGCGGCTTCTGCAACGGCCTCTGTTGCCTCTCACCGCTTTGTTGCCAGCCTTTCAGCTACTGCGCCACCTCTTCGATGCCACTGATTTCTTCACTGGCGTGTTCCACCTTCTTCTCTTCTACTGCAGCCCACGCTACACTGCAGCTGTGGCCCTCCTTTTTCTTATTCGTCGGCCTTAGCTGCCTGCTTTTGCCTCCCAGCCTTCGCTCCCTTCTACACTGCAGCTGTGGCGCCACCAACTGCCAGCCGCTTCGACGCCACCACACACGGCCTCCTTCCACGGCCACGTCAGCTCTGCAGGTGCTTGCCTGCCTTCACGTCTCCCACACGCAGACCTCCTTCCACGGCTACGTCAGCTGTGCAGGTGCTTCTGTTCGACGGCCTCTCCACGCAGGCCTTCTTCCACGCCTTCAGTGTATATATATATATATTTTTTTTATTTTTTTAAATTTTTTTTTCAGCCGCCTTGAGCCTGACGCCTTCGCTTTCTTCTTCTTCTTCTTTTTTCTTTGCTGCGCCTCACCGCCCCTTGGTCCCCACCTTCTTTTGCTCTCACTGTTTGGCTTCGCCTCCACCTACAGCCACTCTCCACGTAGGTCGGCTTCCACCCACCTTTTGCTTCTCTTCCTACACTTTGGTGAGCCCGCCTACTCTCTTTCCACGCGGCCTTTGCGCCCCTTTCACTCCCTTCAACACCAAGATCCCAACGGTAGATTCCATAAGCTTAATATGATTGCACTAAGCAGTGGACCACTTCTCCTTTGAGAGTAAAAGGCATCAATAACATGAATAACAAAGTGTTATCTATGCTGCAAACGGCCCTGGGTGAACATTTTTTTTTCTTTTTTGGTCATGCCTACCGAGATAATGAAGAAACAAGTAATCCTTGGCCGAGCATTATTTTTTTACTAATTACATACATGTTAGCGAAAAGCATGAAAGCATGAAATGACCAAATGTAAGCATAATGACGGTACTTGAAAAGGAATAAAAGCAATAAAACATAAAAAACAATGCGGGAGAAACCTCAACCATTCAATGGTTTTTTTTCTTATCCTAACCTTATCCACTCACATCGGGATCGCACACCCAAACTTAACCTAATCACTCAATGGTTTTGCAACCAAAAGAGGAAATAGTAGTGGTTTCCACACACTCTCAACCGGATTTGAGTCTTCTCCCCGGCAGCGGCGCCAATGGAGAGACGGAAAACTCTCTCACTTGTAGCAAGAGTAGTATGATCCACACGTAGCTCAATCCAATGGGATTTGCATCTCTTTCGGAGCTAGGGATTCAACCCGTACCGGTGCACAAAAGCTTATCCATTTGATGGAGAGAATGCTAGGAATACTACTACCATTGACATAGACTTAACACATACACAAGCTCAATCTTGCTATTGCTCACTCAACTCCACATTCCACTCATCCATGCATCCAAACAAGAAGAAAGCTTAGCTATTGCATACACAAGATCAAAGTATTCTTCATTCTCAAATACTCATTTCCCTAGCATGCACACAACCCTTGAAGCTATCAATAAGAAACATGCACACTAGAGAATAGACATGAGAAGAAAGACAAATATCAACTCATTGCATTGAATTAACAAAAATAGAACTTACAACAATGTAGATGGGGAGAGAGAAGAGCTTGCACCTCTATGGGAAAAGAGGGAGAGCTAGTCTCAAGAGAGCTCAAACATGAGTTTGCCCAATGTGTCCATAAGCTCTCAAATGAGCCACTTTTTATACAAAAACTCTAAAACTCCCAAAAGTTCCCATGTGGGATTATTGTCAAACCCACTCCCACACTCATCTACAACTTGGAACTCTTTACAAGAGCCCTAAGTATCTTTTTGTTGCATCCTTGCATTGATCTTCACTCGTCATGCAATAGGGAGCTATTGTGCCAAATAATATTTTGCTTGGAAATGTGTTGTATTTGTGCAAAGTTGCCAAATCACGAGGAGTTTTTTCCTTGGATTGTTGTCTCATGGAATACATTAATCACATAATATGGGTAGCATGGCAAAGGTAGAGAAAGCATTGAATCATTTCAAATGGAAGCGGCAAAAGGCTTCTATTTAGATGCACATATGTATTCTCTTGGAGTGCACTCATCACATGTATATGCCTAGCAACAAGGGAAAGGTCAAACAAATGTCACATGAGTCTCTCCCAATGCGACTGCATTGGGAGAGACTCATGTGAACATATGCCACTGTTTTAGTAAGTTCAGATGTTCTAAATTTTTTCAAACAGATGTCACATGAGTCTCTCCCGATGCGACTGCATTTGCATGAATCTCGAAAGGATGGTACAATACTTGCAAAAGCAAATGAATTTCTTGACACACATATGAGGAGGGATGTTCCCACTTGGACTGCACTCAACAGAGGATATGCCCACCAAGGGCAAGGTCCAAATTCTTCGATTTTTTTTGGGATTATGTCTATTTGTGCAACCTTCTTTTTTCTTTTACCTGTTGTGGCTTGGTCATGCCACTCTTTACATGCATTGACGTTGCAAAAGTTTTAAAACGTTTGTGGAAGCATGAGTAGTTGACAATATGTGCTACCCCTTACATGTCTCATTCAATTCACTGATTCCAATGTGAGTATGTGTGTGCGACATATGTTCATGTGGCTTTTTTTTGGTATGCAAAGATACCTCCTTGGCAAAGTTTTATTTTTAATATGGGCATTATTATTTTTTGGGTTGCCCTTCTTTTGACATTTACTAGAGTACTCCATACTTCTTTTTAGTTTAGAATTAACAGGCCTTCATATGATGCCATTGAAGCCGTCAAATCATACCGTTAGTTGAAGCTTTGCGGTCTGATAAATAACATTACATGCGATCCCAAACCCACAGCCCCTCTCTCTACGCGCGCGCGGTATACAATCTAAGCACCAGCTCCCTTTCCTTTCGATTGCTTTTGGGCTTAGCAGAACTCGTCGTCAAGTTTGCCTTCATTCGGGCGCGCTGAGCCTGGTTCATAACTGAGTCCTGGCTGCTGCTGCTGCTGCTGTTGTGATGAATTCGGATGTGGGAACTGCCTCCGCCTCCCAGACTGCAGGAACATCCACGAAGAACTCCAAGCGGCCGAAGGGTTAGTGTTCAACCCCATTTTGTTTTCCTTCCCGTAGTTAAGCTCTCGCCCATGGCGATGCCACAGAGGAAGCACCTGCTAGTAGGTTTTTGAACCCAGGACCTCCTGGTCCTCAACAAACACCTTTTTAGGATGATGTGATGAGATAAGTTCACTGATAGCAAAGAACAGCTGATGTGCACACGGTTTTCATGACTGAAGGATGGCCTAGATCCACAAAACTAGAGGCGCTGCAGTAGGTAGGCAAAGGGCACCAGGAGCAGCAACCTATATTCTTGTGTGGAGATGGCATCCAGCAATGATCAGCAAGAGAAGGTCACATGCAGGTCGAGTAAAGTGTAAAGCTTATAAATAAAGCAACGGCCAATAATACCAGGGTGATTGTTATAAGTGACTTTGGGGGCAATTATGAGTTATGAGACGTATCCATACGGCAGACATGAGAGCTGCCAGGGGCGTGCAGGACCTCAAGACCATGGAGCCGCAAGCAGGTGGCTCGGCTTGGTGGCATGAGAGGCTAGGTTGGGGTCATCTGGCTCATGGCAATCAGATTTCAGTTTGGGGGGTGGTTCAAGGTATTGAACCTACGTTGGGTGGTGATTCACTAGCCACAATTCTTCGTGGTCACTCGATGCGTACAACATCGGGTCTACAAAACCCTTGTTAGGGTTTCTTAGGTGTGTGGGTCTAATCCTAATCTGTGTGGTTCTATGTCCAATAATCCTTGGTTAGGTCTATGGGGACCTTATGTTCGTGTTTTTCTTGACCTTTCAGGGGGGTAGGGCGGGGGGTGAGGGCGTGTTTGAAGACTTGGCGTGGTGGCGTGTAGAGCTTTTGATCTGTTGCGATTTGCTCCTAGTTCTTTGCAACGAAACCTTTGTCTTTCTTGCTTTCTCCATAAACTATTTAACATAGACTATTTAACAAAACTTTGTCTAGCTTGCTTTCTCCATATACTATTTAACATGCTACATCTTGACAGTATGCATGTGAATAAACTAAATAGCATTGGCTAGTGAAAGCTAGCCATGACAAAAGGCTATGTTTAGAATGGAAGGATACTATGGTCTGAGTCTAAAATATACAAGACATATTGTATGTGTCTATCATTTGTGTATGCGTTTACATACATGTATGTATGTTTGTACAATATTAAGACGAGTTACTTGAGAAAGGACTCAGATATCTATGTTCAAGTGTAATTTTTGCTTGTAGGTGCAGAGTCACGCTTTTTACAGCAGGAGTTGCCTGCTTGCAAGCCATTGTTAACACCAGGATGGGTGAGCTAATGCTAAATTGTCTTTACCATGACTGTTTAAAGTCTTTTTAAATCACAATCTCTCATTTTTGGTAAGTTATGTATTATATATTTACATGGGGGTTTGAATACATGACACCCCCTTCTTTCGGTGTGGTGCAATAGCCACTGTGGCAAGGGCCCACTGACATGTTTTAGATCAGATTCTTATTATATCAATGTGCAGGTTATCACAATCTACATGCTAGTTGGAGTGGTATTCATCCCCATTGGCGTTTTCTCATTGCTAGCATCGAAGAGTGTATGTTTGCTGCCCTCTGCTTCACCTAAAAAACAGAAGAAAGTTAAGGCACAGTGAAGAAACATTCTTATGAAGATTGCGTGGTGTGTGCAGGTTGTCGAGATTGTATATCGATATGATGCTGTGTGTGTGCCCCAAAATATTACAAACAAAGTGAGCTTTATCCAGAGTACCAAAATGAACAAGACATGCACCAGACAGATAATTGTATGTTCCAAATTCTTAAAATAGAGAGATCAGATGCACGAAATTTGATTTTTAAAAGGAAAGTTTTTGGGGACTTGATGCACATTTAGTTATTAGTCATGAGAAGGCTAAAAATGGGTCATTTCTCCATCTTATAGGTTCCAAAGCATATGAACTCACCCATATATGTGTACTATGAGCTGGACAATTATTATCAAAATCATAGAAGGTAATATGAGATTTCAACTACTGCATATATATAGTGGCTGGTCATGGTTATTGATATTATTCATTGTGCATTCTTGAAGTAGCCTAGTAAAGCCAATGTGTGAGCCCTAGCAGCTAATTGGTGGCCCCAGAAAAACTTCAGTAGAGCCCTTAGCTCTGATACCAAATGCAAGGCTACTTGCATGTCAATTTAGAAACAGAGAAAAAGTGTAAGACGAGCAAGGTTACTCAATTTTTTTGAGGGCAATGGCAATGTCCCGTGCTTCCACCCAGAGGATGCAGCATTGGATTTGCAGTGAGGTGGGATGTCTGCTCTGGGTCATACCACTGACATTCACTGTGGCACTGCTACTATCCAACACCCAGCCTTGAGTTTGTTCAATTGGTTTCACACCAGTTCTCTATCGAGGTTGACATAGTCCCTGCAAAGTGGGTAGTTCACATCTTCTTCAAAGAGCAGGTTCAGATGTTGAATTCCTCGAGGTTTGAGAGGATGATGAACAGCTATAGCTGCATCACTACCCAAGAATGGAGACACTTGGTCGAATCCTTCAACAGTTGCTAAACTTCACATAGTCATGCTCATCTTATGTCGTACATGCTTGAAAACTTTACTTAGTTTGATTTCTTTCTCATACAACGATTTCCAAGTGAGGGTTTCAATTCAGAAATTGATTCATTGAATGGTCTCACAGTCAATAGTCCATCAAACTTTCACTACTTGCGAGTACATGACTACTTCAGGCAGTAATATCTGTGTGTGTCTCTTAGACTACTTTTTCTAATAGCTCAGATAGAGAGGTGAGAAGCTATTTCCAATTCAGAATCTCGAGCTTTTTGTCAAGGTGAACTCCTCACCAACATTGAGCTGGCCTGGAAATTTTTGTTGTAAATTCAACAAAAATTTCTGAAGGTCAATATGACTCCATTTGGCCTCAAATTTTTATCAGGTATCTAGTCTTGTTTTTATCTCCAATAAAACAATCTCTTGTCCAAACAAGTGGGATACATTTTCTTTTGCATTGTCCATATGGTTATATAACCAACTAGTCCAACTTGTTAGTTACTGTTGTCGGGTAGATCAACTGCCGAAGCCCATTAAATATGAAGAGATGAACAACAAGCTTCTTTTTTGTCGTTGTCTTCTTCTCGGAGAGAGTGGAAAAATCAAAGTCTTCAAATTGTAGACTGACCTGTTTTGAATCTGAGAAGGTTTGCTGCTCACCATGTGCGTGCTAAAGGGATGACTGTCTAACCAATGCAGCCATTCACCCTGCAATACGACCTGTTTGCATGCACTTTCAGATGAATGTGCAGCCCGATTGTCATAGGTTTTCCCACTCTTCCAAGCTTGCCTTAGAAACCAAGGTGCCAAATCCTTGTGCTTCCAAGTCTGAAAGACCCTAATTAGTCATCCCTAAACTGTGTCTGATTGTCTAGATCGTCGGATTTTTCAAGGGATATGCTTGTTATCTCATGCATAAGTTCATGAAGCACCACATCCACATCCTCACTTTTGCTCTCTTTTAAGAAATCCAATTCCCCATTTGAGCTTGCACTCTTTGAGGGAGGCAAATGTACAGGCCTTGATTGATGAGTGCACTTTTCAGAACCCTGCCAAGAAAGCTTTTAAGAACACTTGTAGGTTCACTGAACAAGATCAATGCCAAAAATGACCGCATCCATATTAGTTGGAATAGAGAGGAAAAACTAGTATGCAGTCGGATCAGCAGACTCGCAATCATCACCTACATCATATTAAATCTAGAATGACAAACGGTTCTTTGTAATAATTTTGGGCTTGATTCAGGAGTTCGGATCTGAATCACAATGGCACGCTGAGACGTTCGCACTCGAGTCTACTCCTAGTTGGTATAGGCATTGATCGCCTTACGGTGGTGGTACTCACTCCAATGTTTACTCTCAACGCTTGCTCAAACGCTGCATCGCAGATAGCATCTACATGACCCGACCCACCACCTTTTTGCTTGCAACATGCCAGCCTTCATCCACCGGGATTGCGGTGTTGGGTGTTGTGGAAATGAGTACCAGCTGGAGCAGAGGGTCACAACACAGTAGCTACCAGTAGTAGGCAGAGGTCGGGGATCTCAAGTGCTCAATCGGGGCAAAGCAATGGTTCTAGAAGCAACGAGACTTGTGGGAGACCATGAGGAGAAAGGGCGAGCAGGAGAAGAAGCTCCAGGCGAAGCTGAAGATGCCACAGCAGGTGTTTTAGGACTGAGTATTTTACCTCTTTTTCTTAAGCATTGTGATTATGTTTAATCCTATTTAGCATTCACTAATCATGTTTAATCCTGTATATGCATGTGTAAGTTTGTACACATGTATGGATGCAGATACATGTTTGGTGTGCGTGTGTGCATGTGTGTGCATGCTTATGTGCATGTATATGTGTTTTTTTTCTCTTACCTTGCTGCAGGTGTAGCAGTTTCTCTCTCAAGACTGTTTGAGGGTCAGCCCAGTCAACAGCTGACACGTGGCACAACCACATGGCACTGATGGCAGGCAGCTGATGTGTGGTACCTGGCTGCAGGCAATGAGGATCGCAAGGCAACTGACGTGGCTGCTGGGCTGACAGGGTCGCAATTGATGACGTGGCAGCTGGCTGCAGGCGCTGAAGCAGTCGTACACGCGGCTGGCACATATGGCTAGTCAGCTGAAGCAGTCATACAGGGGCACCCAAACAAGAGAGAGAGGCGAAGGCGGCAGGCATGCGCTCACAAGCAAGAGAGAGAGAGGCGAAGGCGGCAGGCATGCGCTCACAAGCAAGAGAAGGAGAGGCGAAGCGATTAGCAAAACGCCCAAGGAAAAGCACGATGTAGAAAAGCGCCGGGCAGCCCAGTTTTCGAAAAAGAAAACGCTAAAATGCTACTTGTGTATTTTTTTGAAAAAATACAAAAAGAAGAGAGGAAAAGCTATTCGAAGAGTTCTTTCTTTTTGGGAAAAGCACTTGTAGTAGTTTTTTTTCTAAGGGGGAAAAGCACAGCTTTTCACCCCTAAACTTGTATAAATAGGGGGCCAAGGCTCTTGTATCCCACAACACAAACTGGGTGAAAGTTTGAGAAGATCTCCTCCACGTGAAGCAAGGAGGCATCTTCTCGGGAATTGTACAAGGGCTACACCGACCTCGAGTGATAAATAAATACCTGTGGGGGTGCCACGCTTTGGGGCCAATTGGTCTTTTATGCAGGAGCACTCTAGTTGCACTTATTCTTTTTCTTCTTCCTCCAAGTTTATTATTCCAGTTCGTAAAGAGTTTTAAGTGTGCTCACTGCCCGTCAAGTTTTCTGAAGGCCGGTTTCATGGTTCCATTGCCGGGATTCATCGTTAACTTTTTCAAGGAGCGAGCCTGTGGTCGACACATTTAATTCTATGCCTGGAACCAGTGCGGAGATGAAGGATTTATCTTCAGAAGAGGATGACTACTTTGAAGAAGATGAGGAAAGCGAGTAAGAATTACCTCTTGATATGCCAGAATTTGAAGATGATGATGTCACCTATGAAGCAAAGATGCAGAGCTTGATGGAAGGATTAATGGAACTCGCGAAGGATTCACGTTTTCCTTAAAACTTCAAAGCTGATTCTAAACCACGGAAGCAAGGGTCTGAGAAGAAACCTAAGCCTCAACATTCGGCTCCCATCTACCTAAATTTTTAGCCATACCCTGATTCTTCTTCTTTTCCCCCACCTACCCATGGAAACTCTTTCTTCTCATCCTGGTTACTTTGGCGGAGGCTCTGTCTTGCATTCCATGACGGGTGTACCTAACATGGGCATGGTGGCGGAAGTGCTTTTGGTATGCCTGGTATGGGAGGTGGTATGATGGGCATGGGATCTAATGCTGTGGGCAATTCTTTTTTCAAACCACATCTCTATGATAATCTTGTTCCGAGCGAGAAGCCAAAAGATTATAAAGAGGGTG
Source organism: Cibotium barometz (assembly GCF_041138505.1). Lineage (NCBI taxonomy): Eukaryota > Viridiplantae > Streptophyta > Polypodiopsida > Cyatheales > Cibotiaceae > Cibotium > Cibotium barometz. Next base: position 54,340,961 of record NC_141055.1, read on the forward strand.
GTGTTGCAGTAAAGTTTGATACTTTTAGTGGTGCAAAGGATTGTTTGAAGGCTCTCACCTTCATTCAACAATTTGATGCGGCATTTTCTGGTGGTAACTTCACAGAGGCATCTAAGGTACGGAAGGCACCTTCTCTCCTAAAGGGAAATTCTCTTCAATGGTGGTCGACACTTCTTCATCAAGGAATAGCACCTAACACTTGGGTGGAGTTCAAGCAAATCTTCCCTTCTTTATGGTTGACACCGACTTTTGAGGTGGATGTTATGACAGCTTGGCATCGATTAGATTCCAGAGATTGTAGCAATCTGAAAGAATATAACAAGAAATTTTGGGATGCTTTGCTATCGGTCACATCCTTTAGGCCCGTGTCACTGGTTGAGCAGGTAGAGACATATTGTTGTGGGTTACCTAAGGAGCTTCGTGATTATTGCATTAAAACAAAGGTCATTAATATGACTCAGATGATAGAAAATGCTCAGATTGGATATGCCATGCTTACTGGTCAGATGTCAGGATTTAAGGATCAACGCCTCTTTTCAAAGAAGGCATTTAAAGAGGCAAAGGAGTCAAAGGACAACAAAGACATTGAACCACGAGAGAAGGGGCAATCCAAGAAGAGGAAATTTCAGCCCTTACCACAGAGAACGAATGAAGAAAAGAAAGAACTTATAGCTGCCAACAAATGTTTTTCTTATGGAGAAGAGGGGCATCGGTACTATAGGTGTCCGAAGAGAGCACTTAAAAACGCAGATGACTCACAGGAAGAGCCTAAAGCAAAGAAACAGAAACCGTCTACTGGACTAGTACCTGACTTGATAGGGTTGAAGCACGGGGATGCATCTTCAGAGTTGTGCAGAGCATGGGAAAGACTTCGAGATCATGAAGTTTTGATCTTTTTCGATCCTGGGGCTCGTGCAAACTTCATCACCTCTGAGCTTGCCGCAAAGTTGGGCATCAAACCAGAGGAGATGGGTGTGTTGCATGAGGCTACTTTGGCATGTCCTGGACATTCGGTTGAGGTTACACCGATCATTGGAAAACTACGTATCAGTGTGCAGACCTACATGGACAGAGAGGGTGATTTCTACATTATACCTTTGGAGGGTTGTGATGTTTTGTTGGGTATGCCTTGGTGCCATAAAGCTAAAGCGGTAGTAGATGCTTTCAACAGGAAAATCTCTCTCTCACTCACAAGAATAAGGAACACACTCTTGATGTAAAGCTTAAAGGGGAATCTATTCCTGTTGTATTGGCCTTGGCCATTTCTCGTTTAATAAAGAAACACCTTTCTGTTTACTTAGTGTTTGTTAAAGAGAATCAGGATGCCACAGATTCCAACCTATCTGAGTTGGACAAGGAAAGAATGGATTTTCTAAAAAGTTTTCAAGATTGTTTTTCAGAGGCTTTGCAAGAGGAGTTGCCGCATGCTAGGCTCGAGGATCATGGGATTGATTTGATTCTTGGAAGTTCACCACCGAATAAGCCACCCTATAGGGTGAGTGCAACCCACACTCACCCAACAAGAAGAGATTATGAGCCAAGTGCAGCCCAACAAGAAGAGATTATGAGCCAAGTGCGAGCTCTTTGCCCTATTGTTCACCAGTGCTTTTGGTACAAAAAGAAAGATGGTTCTTGGCAGATGTGCATTGATTACAGGGCACTGAATAAGATTACCATCAAGAACAGATTCCCTATACCATGAATCGATGATATTTTGGATCGGTTATAGGGAGCAGCTTATTTCAGTCGCATTGATCTGAAGAGTGGATATCATCAAATTCGTATCAGGCCAGAAGATGTGCACAAGACAGCTTTCAGGACAACTTTTGGACTTTATGAGTTTTTGGTCATGCCTTTTGGTCTTACGAATGCTCCAGCGACCTTCAATAGGATGATGGATCAAATTTTCTGACCCCACCGTGCTTTTGTGGGCACCTTCTTTGATGATATGATTGTGTTTTCTCATTCAGAAAAGGAGCATCGGGAGCATTTGACCAAAGTGTTTGAGGAACTCAGAAACCATAGGTTGGTTGTCAACGGAAAGAAGAGTGAATTTTTTATGGAGGAGATTCACTTTCTTGGGCACATCGTGTCTAAGGATGGCGTCAGGATGGATCTAGTGAAAATTGAAGCAATAAAGAATTGGCTGGATTTGCAGACTATACATGATGTGAGAAGTTTCTTAGGACTTTGTTTATATTATTGGAGGTTTATCCGATTCTTTGGAGAAATTGCTTCACCTTTACATCACCTGACCAGAAAGGATGTAAAATTTCGATGGACAGAGAAGGAAGTGGAAGCTTTCAACAAGCTTAAGGAAAAGCTAACCACTGGTCCAGTTTTGGTCTTACCGGATCTTCATAAACCTTTTGCGGTAGAGTGTGATGCATGTGGGAATAGCATTGGAGCGGTTCTTATGCAGGATGGACATGTTATTGCTTATGAGAGTAGAACTTTGTCACAGTAGAAAGGAATCTACAAGTATATGAGAAGGAGCTTCATGCTCTCTCTACTTGGAAGCATTACCTTCTTGGGGCTGATTTCATTGTTCAGAGTGATCATCAGACTCTACGATACTTCCTTACTCAAACGAAGCTCTCAGAGAAGCATATGAGATGGGCAAACTTTTTGTCCATGTTTCACTTTTAGATTGTTCATGTGGATGGCAAAAAGAATGTGGTTGCGGATGCCTTGTCTAGAAAACCACATGTGGCGGCTGTCTCTATTATCGTTCATCATGAACTTGATGATATGCAAGAACAATATGCTCATGACACAGATTTTGAGCGGATTTTTGATCGTTGGATTGAAGGAGAGCGAGTTGATTATTATTCTCTCAAGGAAGGATTTTTGATGATGCATGATAAAAATTGTCACATCTCAGTTGAGGCAGAAGGTTATGACAGAATGCCATGCTCCGCCTTATGCATGCCATCGTGGTATTGAGGCTACAGTAAAAGCTTTGGAGGCATTCTTTTATTGGCCTACTATGCGCAGGGATACCGATGCTTTTGTTCGTGGTTGCATCATTTGTCAGAAGGTGAAGGATGACCGTCAAAAGACACTTGGGTTACTTCATCCTTTGCCGATTCCAGATAAACCGTGGGAGAGTATTGTTATGGATTTTATCTTTGATCTTCCTAGGACAAAGAGTGGGAATGATGGCATCTGGACTATTGTGGATCATTTCAGCAAGCAGGTCCATTTTATTCCAGTCAGGAAGAAGATTACTGCAGAGCAAATGGTGAGGATATTTTTGACAAATATCTTCAAGTACCATGGGATGCCCACATCTATTGTTAGTGACCGAGATCCTCGAATGACGAGTTTATTTTGGAGAGTATTTTTCGAGAACATGAAGACTTCGTTGAAGTTCTCATCGTCTTTTCACACACAAATAGATGGGCAATCGGAAATTGCCATCTCAGTTGTATTGGATCTTCTAAAGTGTTATGTTTCGGATCATAAGGAGCAGTGGGAAAAGTATCTTCCTTTGGTCGAGTTTGCTTACAACAACACCATTCACACTTCAACAAGTAAGGCACTTTTAGAGATTGTGGAAGGCGGGAAGAAAGTACCTCCGATCCTGCATACAAAAGATAAGATCTTCGAGGCAGATCGTTTTGTGGAGAATATGGATGAGGCTTACAAGAAGGTCAAGGTGGCGCTTCAAAGGACTCAAGAGAAACAGAGGAAAGCAGCAAATCTTCACTGTCGATCGCTGGTTTTTGATTTGGGTGATTGGGTGCTTTTGAGATTTGAGAAGGCTAGACTCAGGAAAATGAAGGGTAAACAACACTTATATCCTAAACTGAGTATGCGGTACTATGGGCCTTTTCAGGTGACTGAGAAGATGAGTGATGTTTCTTATCGTCTTCAGCTACCGGATCATTGGAGGATTCATAATGCATTTCATGTGAGTCTTCTTAAACCTTTCAGAGGTGAGGTGCCTACAAATCAAGTTGATGAGACACAACCAGAAGTCCAAGAACTAGATAAGATTCCTCAACCGGAATAGATTTTGGCACATAAAGAAAGAAAAGTCAGAGGAAAAGTTTCACGTCGATATGAGGTGAAGTTTGTGAACTAATCACCTATGGATTCGAAGTGGATGGAGGAGGGTGACTTGGCAGATTCACCGAGGATACTACGACTTCACCTCGAGGCTTTTGGTTTGGGGCCTACCTTAGAAACAGGTTTAGCTGTGGATTCTGGAGTACTACATGTTACTCAAGAGGGGGGTGACTCCGCTCCCTTGTCACAGAGTTCACTTGGATGAGATCTGGAAGTCGCTTGGTGTTCTTATCAGCACACTCGAGATACTGAACTGACAGTATATCTGTCTATGGGATTTCTATGATATATGTGTACTAGTCGCATGGTTTGATTCATGGATATACGAATCTTTTGAGAGAATGGGGATGCCTATTCTAGACTCTCATTTGATATGCATCAGTGTTTACTCATGTTCATGATGTACTGCTCATCGTGGGTCCTGTGGTATGGCCTTGAGCGGAGCAGGTAAAGCATCTAGGGGGACATGACTATTCACGAGGTGGATGCTCTTGATTTATGTATTCAGATGTTCTGTTTCAGTTGGCAGGACATAGTTTTCTCATTGGTCTCTTAGGTTCTGTTTCAGTTTTGGCAGATCCTTTGAATGAACAATCGAGGACGATTGCTTTGTTTTAAGAGGGGGGTATGTTACAGGACTGAGTATTTTACCTCTTTTTCTTAAGCATTGTGATTAAGTTTAATCTTGTTTATCATTCACTAATCATGTTTAATCCTGTATATGCATGTGTAAGTTTGTACACGTGTATGGATGCAGATACATGTTTGGTGTGCGTGTGTCATGCTCATGTGCATGTTTGTGTTTTTTTTCTCTTACCTTGCTGCAGGTGTAGCAGTTTCTCTCTCAAGACTGTTTAAGGGTCAGCCCAGTCAACAGCTGACACGTGGCACAGCCACGTGGCACTGATGGCAAGCAGCTGACGTGTGGTACCTGGCTGCAGGCGATGAGGATCGCAAGGTAACTGACGTGGCTGCTGGGCTGACAGGGTCGCAGTTGATGTGTGGCAGTTGGCTGCAGGTGCTGAAGCAGTCGTACAGGCGGTTGGCACATATGGCTAGTCAGTTGAAGCAATCATACAGCCGCACCCAAGCAAGAGAGAGAGGCAAAGGCGGCAGGCATGCGCTCACAAGCAAGAGAAAGAGAGGCAAAGCGATGGGCAACCAAGCAGCAGCAAAACGCGCAAGGAAAAGCACGATGGAGAAAAGCGCCGGGTAGCCCAGTTTTCGAAAAAGAAGAAAACGCTAAAACGCTACTCGTGTTTTTTTTTTAAATTTTTTTTAAAAAAGAGAGGAAAAGCTATTCGAAGAGTTCTTTCTTTTTGGGAAAAGCACTTGTAGTAGTTTTTTTTCTAAGGGGGAAAAGCGCAGCTTTTCACCCCTAAACTTGTATAAATAGGGGGCCAAGGCTCTTGTATCCCACAACACAAACCGGGTGAAAGTTTGAGAAGATCTCCTCCAAGTGAAGCAAGGAGGCATCTTCTCGGGAATTGTACAAGGGCTACGCCGACCTCGAGTGATAAATAAATACCGACGGGTGCGTCACGCTTTGGGGCCACTTGGTCTTTTGTGGAGGAGCACTCTAGCTCCACTTATTCTTTTTCTTCTTCCTCCAAGTTTATTATTCCAGTTCATAAAGAGTTTTAAGTGTGATTAAGTGTGCTCACCGCCCGTCAAGTTTTCTAAAGGCCGGTTTCAGCAGGGGCTCATAAGGGCCTAAGCTAGGCGGCCTAGAAGGTGTAAGATGGGCTTACAAAGGCATAGGACGATGTGATGGCATCTGGAGCGAGGCCCGGAGACGAGGCAGAATCAGATGCTCATACAACCGCCGCGCAGGAGCAACGTGGGGACTCATACGATCGCCGCGCAGGTACCACGTGGGCGCAATACCCGTCTTTAGCGAAACGCTGGAAACCAAAAATGCAAAAAATGGGCCCCTTGCCACGTAAGCCACAAGCATGGCATGGCTTGGCGGAATCGGCGATGGGAGTCTAGACAGTTGTTCGCACAGTAAAGGGCAGAGCAACAGCGTGGTTGGCAGAGAATGGTCACAAGGGTGGAATGCACAGGATTGTGGGGTTTGTAGACAGGAAGATAGATAGCTCTAATACCATTGTAGGATTAGGGTTAGGGGGGAGAGTAGATTAGGGTTTGGAGGGATTAGAGAGGGGCAACACGCAAGAGATTAGACATAAGCAAGATTATAAATACATTAACCCTAAGGTAAAACATGGGACACCTTGAGGGCTACATCTTGCTCAATCTTATTGTATATTCACATAGGGGTGGCTATTATATAGCCCAGAGTACAAGATAAGATAAGTATGCCTAGTTATACTGGGTGACATCCCTGCTTACATAATCCATACAAGGGGTGTTTCACATGCCCCTACTCACACACACTTCTTTACATTGAATTTTCCCAACAGGCAGTAACTTACGGGACATGTAAGCTATTGGATGGCCATTCAATTGTAACACAGCTCGAATTGCGATGTCACTCGCATCGGTGATTACTCGGAACGGCTCATCCCACGAGGCAAGTCCTAGACGAGGAGCTTTTGACAAAGCCACCTTGAGGTTCTTGAAAGCCACCAACGCTCGTGGAGTCATTCGGATCTGCTGCCTTCTAGTCTTGACACCCTTAAGCAGATCTATAAGATCCGCCAAGAGGTCAGAGAATCTGTATGTGTAGGTGGAATATGCTTGGCATATGCCCACAAAGGATTTGATGTCGTATGTGGTCTGTGGTATCTCCCAATTGACTATCTCGGCCACCTTGGCCGGATCAAGTCGGATGCCCTCAGCACGGATTATGTATCCAAGGTAGTGAACCTCGAACATATAAAATTCCAACTTCTTCTCATTGACATAGAGCTCATTGCTTTCCAGCAACTTCAAGTCTTTCTCCACTTCAATGTCATGCTGCTCAACCGTAGCTGAAAATACGACTAGTCATCCCAAAATATGAACACATACTTTTCAATTAAGTCCTTGAAAATCCGCATCATCATGCGGTTGAATGTGACTGGGGCGTTCGTCAAGCCAAAAGGCATGACCACAAATTCGTAGTGAGCTCGTTTTGTACGGAAGATTGTCTTGGGGATGCCCCCCTTAACAATCCCAACCTAGTGGCACCCACTCTTCAAATCCAGTTTCGAGAATACCTTGGTCCCATTCAGCTTCTCGAGAATGTAATCTATTCGAGGATCAAGAACTTACTCTCGATAGTCAGCTTATTGAGTGCACGATAATCGACACACAATGGGGAAGACTTATCTTTCTTCTTGACGAACAAGATCGGGCCTGTAAATGGCGACACACTGTTGGAGGAGAATGACTCAAACACAAGAGCTTTAGCCAAGGAAGTGCAGAGGAGATAGAGAAGAGTGAGAGTGAGAGAGAGAGAACTCACACAATGCTCAAGAATATCTTGAATGTCTTATTGAGGCTCAAGGGAGACCTCGTATTTATAGTGATACAAGGGTATGGGCGGGCGCCCAACTTATGGGGCGCCCGGCGGACCAAATACAAAGAATGCCGTTACAAGGCCCAAATGGGGGCCAAATGTACAAGTAAATATATGGCCGCGAAGCTCTCGAAAAGAGCTACGCGATGATCAAGGTCCGGAGGCGAAACTGGGACTTTATACCCAACAACCTCCCACTTAAAGGGCCAGTGAAGCTCCTCTAAGCTATGTAACTCCCACCCGCTGTAGACACATATCAAGCTGTGCTTTTGGCAAACTTTTGGTGAGAGCATCTGCAGGGTTCTCATGAGTGCCAATCTTGACCAAACTGACCAAACCATCATCTAGCACCTGTCTGATGAAGTGGTACCGTACATCAATGTGTTTGGTACGAGCATGAAACATGGCATTCTTAGCCAGGTATATGGCACTCTGGCTATCACAACCAAGGACCGGAGCCCTCTCTGGCAATCCAAACTCCGTGACAAGGCGTGCTAACCAAATGGCCTCCTTAGAAGCCTCTGTGACGGAGATGTACTCGGCCTCAGTAGTAGAAAGTGCTACTATCCTCTGGAGTCTAGAGCACCAAGAAACAGCACCACCTGCAAGAGTATAGATGTACCCACTAGTAGACTTGCGGGTATCAGAATCACCTGCCATGTCTGAATCACAATAACCCTGCACCTCAAGTGGACCTATACCATACATAAGGCATTTCTTCTGTGTCCCCTTCAAGTACCTCAAAATAGACTTTATAGCATCCCAATGTGCTTTGCCCGGGTTGGACATAAAACGACTGACTACTCCCACTGAATGAGCAATGTCAGGCCGTGTAGCAACCATAGCATACATAAGAGATCCACAAGCAGAAGCATAAGGGATCCCACGCATAGTACTGGCTGCATCATCATCTTTTGGGCAATCATCCTTGGATAGTTTAACATAGGGCTGCAATGGAGCACCCAAAGGCTTAGAATCAGCCATGTTAAATCTATCAAGGACTTTCTGGATATACTTCTCTTGCGAGAGGAAAAGCAACTTCTGTGCTCTGTCCCGTTTAATCCGAAGACCCAAAATATGTTCAGCTGAACCCAAGTCCTTCATAGCAAAAGCTGACTTCAGCTGGTCCTTAAGAGCTTCCAAAACGCTCTTATTCTTCCCGGCAAGAAGCATGTCATCAACATACAGCACAAGTATCACTGGGCTGCCATCTGCATCAGTTTTAGTATACAAACAATGATCTGCATGGCTACGATTAAACTTCTGGTTAAGCATGAAAGCATCAAACTTTTTGTACCACTGCCTCGGGGCTTGTTTCAGCCCATAGAGACTACGCTTCAGCTTACAAACCAGATTTTCTTTGCCCGGAATGACAAAGCCTTCAGGCTGCTTCATATACAGCTCTTCATCTAAATCACCATGTAAGAAAGCTGTCTTTACATCCATCTGATACAGTTCTAAATCCAAAACAGCAGTGAGAGCAAACAAAACACGAAGGGTGGTCATTTTGACCACAGGAGAGAAGACCTCCTGAAAATCAATCCCTTCCTTCTGAGCATAGCCCTTAGCAACAAGGCGGGCTTTATACTTAGGCTGACTGTCAACTGTCTTGACTTTGTACACCCACTTGTTAGGAATAGACTTCCTTCCTTTGGGCAACTCAACCAAGTCCCAAGTGTCATTTGCATGTAGAGACTTAATCTCCTCCTGCATAGCATGCTCCCACTTGTTTCGGAGTTCACAAGACTTAGCCTCTTTGAAAGTAAGAGGCTCACCCTCATCTGTAAGCAAAACATGTTGCAAAGAGGGATCAAAACGCTGAGGTTCCCTCCGAAAGCGAGTAGACCTCCGTACCCAATGATCATTGGCTGGTTGGGGGTCAATATCGGGAGGAATCATAATTTCAGCATCAAAAGGCTGCGGGTTTTCACGAACAGCCTGATTTTCAGCATATAGGGGTTGCTGCCCTACACCTCCAGGAGCATGAAGCGGCTGTCCAACCTCTTCTGGCTCAAATATCACGGACTCATTATCTTCAGCCCTTTGTGAAGCATCCTGGGGCTCATTTTCAGCATCAATGGGTGGCTGCCCTTGCTGAAATTTGACCTTTTTCTGATCACCATGAGAGGCACAAACATTACGGAGCAGCTTTGCCTCATAAAATACAACATCCCGGCTGCGAACCACTTTGTTGGTTGATGGCAACCACACACGGTAGCCCATCTCACCTTCATCACCGTAGCCAACGAAGGTGCCCTTTTCGGACTTAGCATCAAGCTTGTTCCGGTCTTCCTTGCGGATATGCACATATGCATCACAACCAAAGATGCGTAAGTGGTCATATGAGGACGGTTTGCCAGACCAAACCTCCTCAGGGATTCCACCTTTCAAAGCTGTGTGTGGAGATCGATTGCAAACATGAACTGCAGTTTTCAAGGCTTCTCCCCAAAAATCCTGAGAGAGATTAGCTGTGGACAGCATGCATCGAATTCTTTCACACAGTGTACGATTATACCTTTCAGCCACACCATTGGAAGAGGGGCTATAAGGGGGTGTAAGTTCCCTCTTAATGCCATTATCATCACAAAATTTCTGAAATTTAGTACTAACAAACTCACCCCCATTGTCAGTGCGTAAGCATTTAATCTTCACTCCAGTTTGAGTATGAACAAATGCATAAAACTTTTGAAAAGCAGCAAAAGCATCATCCTTAGATTTCAACAAAGTGATCCATACTTTTCGTGAGTGATCATCCACAAAAGACACAAAGTACTTTGAACCACCTTTAGATTTAATGGGCATGCTGCATACGTCAGAGTGGACCAAGTCCAACTTTTCAGCCTTGCGAGAGGCACGAGAGGAGTAAGAACTCCTATTCTGTTTCCCATACAAGCAATCATTACAAAAATCAAGCTTGCTTCCTTTTGCATCAAACTTGTTCAAGGAGGACAAAATGGAGAGACCCTTATGGCTCATGTGGCCAAGTCTCTTATGCCAAAGCTCCATGTGGGAGCGTACCTCTGCAAAAGCAATAAACTTACCAGACAAAGCCTGACCATGAAGGCTATATAATGTTCCTTTCTTGCATCCTTTTGAAATCAGCCTTGTGCCTTTGGTCAATTTCCATGTGCCATTTCCAAATATGGCCGTGTATCCCAAGGCATCAAGCTGGCCCACAGACAGGAGACTGGTTTTCAAACCAGGCACATACCTCACATTTGGCAGCACAAACTCACTACCATCCTGCAAAGTCAAATTCACGGTGCCCATACCTTCAATATTGCAAGCATGATCATTCCCCAAGAACACCTTTCCTCGGGAGCCTGCAGTGAAAGTTGCAAAACACTCCTTGATAGGAGTTACATGAAAAGAGGCACCCGTGTCAATAATCCAAGTCTGTGAAAGCACATCAGATTCATACATCAAGGCATGAATAACATCTGGTTCTGTGACATGCAAGTTATGAACATCAAGTGCATTAGCAGAAAAAACACATAGCACATCATCTGAGTCAGACAGTTCCTCTATGACAACACCAGAGGCCACATTGGCCTTGCTCTTGTCCTTTTCGAACTCTTCTGCTTTGCTGGAATTACTCTCTTTTTCCTTCTTTTTGTCATTTGAATGACTGGATTTCTTCTTCCGGTCTTGCTCCATCTTGTAAAACTTGCAATCTGGCTTCTTGTGGCCTTTACGACCACACTGGTAGCATGTAACATCAGATTGCTGGCCCTTGCTCTTGCTTCTACCCTTTGAATTGGTAGTAGTATTTCCCCGCTTGGTCGTCCTCCCTCGTGAGACATTTGCAGAACCGCTAGTCTCTGAGGTCTTCCTCCGGATATCTTCATTGAGAATAGCACCCCTGACTCCATCAAAAGTTAGGTTGGGATTTGTCCCAAGTGACACCACAAGTGTTTCCCAAGAGTCAGGCAAAGTAGTGAGCAAAAAGATAGCTTTCAACTTATCATCAAAAGCAGGCAATCCAGAATCCTGCATCTGATTAAGCACCCCTGTGAAAGTAGTAATATGCTCTACTGCATTCTTAGAATCATCAAGTTGCATATTCATGAGTTTCCTGATGAGATGTACCTGGTTCACTGGCGTGGTGATCTCATAGGTGCTTCTCAGCTTCTCCCAAACGGCATAGGCTGTTGTCAGCCCTTTGAGGTCTACAAGAACCTCATCAGCAACAGCCATCTGGAGATAGGCAACGGCCTTTCTGTTCAGGATTCCCCATTCATCATCTGTCATAGCAGCGGGTTTGAACTGCTCAAGTGCAGTATCACATTCCCGCAGATAGAGGATATTCTGAATCCTCACCTTCCAAAGATCAAACCCAGTGCCTGCAAACTTCTTAATCTCTAGTAGACCCTTAAGATCACTTGTAGACGCCATGACTTATCAAACTGACACTTCAGAAAGTAAGCAATAGCAAGATGTTATGTACCAGATATGGGTTGAATGTAGGATGCTCGTAGATTGATGAAACAACTTCAAGTGAAGGAGACGGCGGAAGAGTATCACCGAATGTCGATGTAAACCCGAGGGGCAGTATGTTGCTGTCTTTTGAGGGTTGCTCGAAGATCCTGGCTGCTGGAGGCGACGACGGCTGCTGCTAGTGGCCGTGGGGCTGCTGGCTGCAGCCCGGACTGCTTGTTGGTGGCCTTGGGGCTGCTGGCTGCAGCGTTGGCTGCTGCTGGTGGTCGTGGGGCTGCTGGCTGCAGCCCTAGCTGCTGCTGGTGGTCGTGGGGCTGCTGGCAGCAGTGTTGGCTGCTGCTGATGGCAGCCGTACAGCAAGGAGAGGACAGAACAGCAAACGCAGCAAAGAGGGGCAGCAGAAACGCAGCAAAGGGGGGAAGCAAGGGAGAGGAAAAAAAAACGCAGCAGAAGGGCAGCAGGGGTGGAGCAGAAAACGCAGGAGAGGGAAGAGCAAGAAAAAACAGCAAAAAACAGTCTCCTGCGTTAAAAAAAAAGAAGAGCAGCACTCTAAAAAAAACGCACCATCTTGATGATAGAAGGGAGGTGTTTGACGATCCCGTAGTCAAGTGGTGGAAGACACCTCTAACTCCATAGCTTCTGCATACAGCTTCCCTCCATAGCTCTGATACCAGTTGTTGGAGGAGAATGACTCAAACACAAGAGCTTTAGCCAAGGAAGTGCAGAGGAGATAGAGAAGAGTGAGAGTGAGAGAGAGAGAACTCACACAATGCTCAAGAATATCTTGAATGTCTTATTGAGGCTCAAGGGAGACCTCGTATTTATAGTGATACAAGGGTATGGGCGGGCGCCCAACTTATGGGGCGCCCGGCGGACCAAATACAAAGAATGCCGTTACAAGGCCCAAATGGGGGCCAAATGTACAAGTAAATATATGGCCGCGAAGCTCTCGAAAAGAGCTACGCGATGATCAAGGTCCGGAGGCGAAACTGGGACTTTATACCCAACACACACTAGGTTGTATGAAGCATGAGGCCAGATTGCGACAGTTCTTGGAGTTAGCGGTCCAACTTCGATTCCATTGCCTTGGACAGGCGGTATGGAAACCTGATTAGTGGATCCGAGCATGGGAGGAGGTCTATCTTGTGGTCTACCAGTCTAGATAGGGGTAGTTGGAGAGGGAGATTGTCCTGAAGAAAAATCTTCTGGAACTTTTCATGCAGAGCTTGGTACTTCTCTGAAGCACAATCAACAGTCTGGGCAGTCTGGATATAAATCATCACACATTGTGCGTCTTTCTTGATTTCTAGGTGGCTGAAAGTTTGGGATTCCTGGCTCACATTTAATGGTCACTGGGGCTTTGGACACATTCCAGATAATCCGAAAAGTATGTCTGTCTCAATCAATGTTTGGCTGGAACTTTTGAAACCATTGAATTCCCAGAATTATGTCTGCTCCTACAAGAGAGGCAACCATAAAGTCTCTCACAAACTCTATGCCTTGAATCACTAATTTTGCACCTTGCGCTTCAAACTTGGTGCTCATTGTCGTTCCTGTGCTAAATTCCTTAACCTTCTTGTCTACCAAAGTCAGCAGGGAACGGGCTTGCCGAGTGGCCTATTCTGTGACCACATCCTCCGTGTTGCCCCTGTCAAACAAGACGACTCTCTGATGACCTATGTAGCCAAAGGTGTTGAGCAATTCGTTGCGCTCATATTCCTTGTCTTGGGCGCCCTTCTGCTGATCTTCAAGCTCCCGGCTAATGATTGCACCAACCGAAGAATTGGGATCTGAAGAACTAGGGACGACTGTTGGGTCTATGTGGGAGACAGGCTCACCACGGAAGCCGTGGACGCTGGGGTGGTAGTCTGCTGAGTGGTAGTCTTTTTTGGACAATCCTTAGAAGTGTGTTCTTTTGTGTGATAAAAGAAACACCTACCCTCCTCCTTGTACTGAGCTGTCTCTTCTGCACTCAGTTTCCCACCAGGCGTGCCTACCTGAGCTTTTTGGTCTTGAGTAAGCTTGTCACGTGCATCCCGCACTTGGATGCCACGTAGACATATCTGTATAGAAGGTGCAGGACATGGGGTGGAAAAACTGGTTAATTTCGTTGCGACAAGTGAGCTGATTTCTGAGCATTGAATTTACCGTTCTCCCCCAAAGCTTTCGCATGTTACAAAGCTTGGGCGCATAAGTCGAGTTCTTGGAGCCAGAGGCTCGTCCTCGGGAAGACCCCCCTTTTTCCCCTCGAGGCGGGTGCCTTGGGAGTAGAAGGCTAGAAAGTCTTGGGCTTTCCACCATTGTACTTCATTTCAACACTCTGCGCAAGCGAGAGTGCATCCTCGAAGGTGGCTGGCCGAAACATAGGCACTTCCCACTGGATTTACTTGTCAAGGCCATAAAGGAACTGTCCTTTCTTGTCCTTGTCAGATATGCCCTATTGCAAACATAAGTTCGAAATTTTATTGGCAAACTGTAGGACTTGTTGTGCGTTTTGACGTGCCTCCCTGAACTTGTCTTCGAGTCACTCAAGGTAATGGGGTGGTAGAAACTGTTGCTTAGGATCGAGGAAAAACTCATGCCAGACATAAGCTGCTATACGTACCATGTTGTGGGCATGAGCCCACTGGGTACACCAAGGAATGGCCTCACCTTCCAAATACCAACTAGCCAAGATCACTCTGTTAGTGTATCATTCTTTCTAATTGCAACAAAATAAGCTTCAAATTGACGCAACAAGGAGGTCAAGTTTACCATTATACTGAAGTTTATCCTCTTGGGAGGATGACTCGAGAAAGCGCTAGTGTCGCTCTCGTGTCTAAAGCCACAAGAAATCTTGCGTGCCCCACACGTCGCGTGACGTCTTCTTGTGCAGTAGCATGGGATGCGTCGCCTGACGTCTTCTTGTGTGATAGCATGGGATGCTACCGCACGGCCTTCTATCAATTGAATCTCTAGTGCTCGCATTTGTAACTCGAGGGTCGAACTCAGTTATAGTCGTAATCCTTCAAAAGGGTTATCTAGTAGAGGATCTGCTATCAAGATGTGGACAAGAGAAGGAGAGAGGAGGAGATGGAGAAAAAGGGGCTGAAAATGGGTTCTTTGGGTTCTTTCTTCCAGGGCGAAGATTTGCACCTTTTTCTCTTCCAATTTAGTGCTTTGGTTTGCGATTGCTTGCATCATCGTTTGGAACATGTCGAGCACACTCATGTCTGCCGCCCTCAAAGGATTGCCTAGTGCGCTTTGTTCCGAAGTTCTTTGTTCTCTCTCTTTGTTGAAGCTTGCCATACCGAGAAAATGCACTTCCTTTCTAGAATGCAATCTGACCATCCACTATGCGTGTGGGAGACTTTTTGGACGCTAAAAACCATCCTTCTAGGGACAGGAGTCACACCGAAAGGGGTGGTCCACCGGAGTGTAGAAACCAACCACACAAACGAGAAAACATTTTTCTTTCTTTTTTTTTGGTTTTCTGGTTGAATCTTCACACTTGAAGAAGGCTCTGATACCAATGTAACATGCGGAAGCTCGGTGGAAGAATTGGTAATTTCAATGTTCAGAAATCAGCAATCGTTCGACGAAGATAACGCACAGCATAGAGAGAGATGTGCAGAAAGAGAAAGATATATTAAGCGTCTACTAAAGACCCAATGGGCCTATGAGACCAAAGTGATACAATAATGTCCATGGCATATCTCATCATGGAATGGAAAATAAAATAGAAAGAAAACATAAACATAGCTATCTCACTTGGGTGATACAAAACTGTCCATGGAAACTCATCATGAAAATACTAAGAACATAGTAACATGAGAGCAGCATCAACTTTGAGTAGATGGTATACCACTCTCCAAAATATCAAGCATGGGGCTAATGAGTATGGCCGAGAGGTCTCCCTCAGCTATGTCACATGGAAAGGTAGCTCGTCGATGGCGGTGGAGCATGTCTTGGATCTGGAGTTGATGAGGTGATCGTGGCCGACTGGGGAGGGGGGGGGGCATGAGTGCGGAGGCTCGGTCCAAGGTAACTCCTCTCGGGCGAGGTAGGTCTAGAGCAGCTCGTGGAGGGTCCACAAGATCCACTATATCGGTCTCCTCCGCCTCTTGTGTCCGAAAGAAACTGGTGATGGTTGGTTGGCGAGGGAGGGGGTTCTCTCAAGAAGGTGTCCCTGTGTCTGCGGGGCTCAAGCAGGAAGATGCCTAGGCAATGCTGGTCCTGGAAGTCAATCCAAGAGAGTGGACCAAATCCCTCACGAAATAGACAGTGAAACCTCCTGCAGATCTCATAGTATACTGGGCAGCGGCATATGTAATGCTCCTCCATCTCAACCTCTGTGGGGCATAATCGGCAGGTCCTCTCCTCTCTGGGTCTCCGTATGAGCTTCCCGGCTGAAGATGCGCTCAGCTCTACCTGTCTCCACTCTGAGGCGGTGGGATGAACCCGTATCTGGCCAATCGCAATCCGCATGGCATGCGACATGTGAACACTCAAGTAGCCCGGTTGCTGGATGAATCCATCCTTAGTGAGTGTGAGGAAGTAATCTCTGTAGAAGTGCATCTTCGGAGGGAGCTCCGAAGGTGTGATCCATGTGCAATGGGTGTAGAGGCCGAGAAGATCTAATCGGATAACCCGGTTGGTATCCTGGTGAGAGAGCCGGAGAAAAGGGGAGTTCAAACTGTATTGAAGGGGGGTTAGGCGGTCCTTGTGGAGCCCATATATTGAGAACCAAGTGGAAACTAGTGCATACCATACTCTAGAGTGGCCCTCAAGTGCTAGCTGTCTTGAGGACTCCAGGGCAATCCCTGAGTACCTGTGGGGATCCATGTGACTGATGCGATGGAGGTATGTGACTATCTGGAAGAGTGCATCAACTACCATCGGGGCTGCAGCAAACTCTGTCTGGATAATCTGCTGTGGGACTGATGGTTTGCTACGGATCATACGGGAGAACATCATGACCTGGGGCCTCTCAACTCACTGCCAATCCTCATCGGATAAATATAGCCCCTAGAAGGCTTCTCCATACATCAAGGTTGGTGTGACGAGGGTGTCAAAAAGCCAATCCTTCGTCCTGGGCTCCTGGAAATGTGCCTAGAAGCACTACCGCTCAAGTGAGCTCAAGGCTGCATATCCCCGTGTCACTCTGGCATGTGCTGCGGGAAGCATGGTGAAGCGTGGGGCAGTGAAAGTGACACCAAGGTAGACATAGGATGAGACAATCTCCACGGGATCCCCTCTATATGTGAAGCTCAATTTGGATGTGAAGGGGCGAGAGGTATTGAAGACCAGTACCTTGGTTTTACCAAGGTTAACACAGAGGTCCTGCCGAGTGCAGAAGTCCTACAAGGCATCCAACTGTCTTTGAAGCAACTTCAAGCCTCTAGGCTGAGTTTGAGAGGAGGACGATGTCATCTGCATAAAGTAGTATGGGGATCAATATGCCTACCAGTGTGGGGCCCGCCCCACCTAATCCGTCAATGAAGCTTGAGATCTCATCAATGTAGAGGCCGAAAAGAGTGGGTGATAGAGGGCAACCCTGTTTCACCCCAATAGTGCTGGAAATCTCATGTGATGTACCTCCTGGGGCTCTCACTCGTCCAGTGAGACGGACTCATAGAGGGCGATGATGCTCCAAACCATGTTAGATGGGACTCCTATCTCCTGTAGATGGTGTAGGAGGTGGGCTCGGGGTACAGTATCAAAAGCTTTGCGAAAATCCACAAAGCAGCAGTAAATTCTTTGATGTCGTGCTCTACCCTCTTCGATGATGGCACGGAGGGTGAGGATGTGTGTCATGTGCATCACAGATGCCATGGACATTCTCAGGGCTAGATCCAGAAGAGGCAAACAGATAAAGACCATGAACCAGTAGAAGATAGGTAGAACCAGAATGTAGGAGCTTCAGGTGTAGCATCTGAGGTGAGCATGGAGCAGGACAAGTGGGATCGTGGAGGGAAGCAGACGGCTGAAGCACATGAATCCAGACAAGGGCTGTCGGCTGCAAGAAAGAGGATGTTTGCCAGAATAGCTGTCGGCTGAAGTCAGCAGAGTGGACAGCAGCAGGCGCATCAAGAACATGGATAAGGTCCAGTCGGGCTGCATTAAAGGGACTTTAATGAACTTGTAACTGGCCGACCAGCAGTCGGCCAGTTCACCATTTATTCCAAGGGGCTATAAATAGCCCCCCTTGCTCAATGTCTTATTCATTCAATCCCACTAGGGGTTTGGATCCTTAGAGGTCCCATAGGGGACAGATTTTAGGGTTAACCACCTTTTTATGAAGGCAGCCCATGGCTGCAGATATGTACCCTTTTTCTACCATAGTATATACTGAATTTCCCGCACTCTCTCCCTCTACTCTCTCTCTACCTGCGTTTTTGCATCAGATGGTGCGTTTTTGCATCAGAAGGTTTCCAAGAGTGTTTAGGGCTGAAAGAAGACTACCCAGAGCTTCCGCACGTTACATTGGTATCAGAGCATCAGGCTCAGCAAAGCTAAACACTGATTCAGTCCCAGATGATGGTGTACAGGTCCAAGGTACAGGAAAGTACACGGATTCGAAGCCCAAGTCGGGAACACAGATCGGGAAGAACTCCCAGGAGGTTTGTTGGTGGTGTTCCACAGTGCTAGATGGGGATGGCAGTTCCGTGAGCCAGATAGGTTCTCAGGTAACGGTCCCAAGGGAGGTTGATCCTCCAAGGGTGATGTGAGAGTGCCAGACTCAGTTCCAGGAATGAAGACCAAGACGGTGTTCTCAGAGTCAGGGCAGGAATGGATTGTGGACTAGAGGAAGACCAGATGCATAGATCTACATTAGAGATAGAGTGGTTTGGAGAACAGGCCGCATTTTCAGAGAAAAAAGTTTGCCATGGATGGATGATGACAGAGGGACTTCGGGACAGGATTGGGATGATGACAGTCATCCAAGAGCAGGTTGGATTCCCGTCATCAAGTTTAGCAGAGGGGGATGTCATGTGCATCACAGATGCCATGGACATTCTCAGGGCTAGATCCAGAAGAGGCAAACAGATAAAGACCATGAACCAGTAGAAGATAGGTAGAACCAGAATGCTTCAGGTGTAGCATCTGAGGTGAGCATGGAGCAGGACAAGTGGGATCATGGAGGGAAGCAGACGGCTGAAGCACATGAATCCAGACAAGGGCTGTCGGCTGCAAGAAAGAGGATGTTGGTTGCCAGAATAGCTGTCGGCTGAAGTCAGCAGAGTGGACAGCAGGCGCATCAAGAACATGGATAAGGTCCAGTCGGGCTGCATTAAAGGGACTTTAATGAACTTGTAACTGGCCGACCAGCAGTCGGCCAGTTCACCATTTATTCCAGGGGCTATAAATAGCCCCCCTTGCTCAATGTCTTATTCATTCAATCCCACTAGGGGTTTGGATCCTTAGAGGTCCCATAGGGGACAGATTTTAGGGTTAACCACCTTTTTATGAAGGCAGCCCATGGCTGCAGATATGTACCCTTTTTGTACCATAGTATATACTGAATTTCCAGCACTTCTCACTCTCTCCCTCTACCCTCTCTCTACCTGCGTTTTTGCATCAGATGGTGCGTTTTTGCATCAGAAGGTTTCCAAGAGTGTTTAGGGCTGAAAGAAGACTACCCAGAGCTTCCGCGCGTTACAATGTGGTCAAGGGTAGAGTAGTTCCTCCGAAAGCCAGCCTGTCCTGAGGCTCTGCATCGCTGGCTCTGTACAAATGAACTGAGCTCAGCCTCTAGCACTGATCCATAGAGTTTGGCCAATGTGTGGCCAATCATGATCGTCCTATAATTATTAGAATCAAGTGGATCTCCGGCTTTGAGGATGGGGGTGATGGTGTTGGTGGACCAAGAGGGTGGAAATCCTTCACAAAGGGCTCTATTGAACATGTAGGCTAATAGGGGCACCGGGGTATCATCATGTGAGATGTACTCAGTAGTGAGTCCCTCGTGATCCTGGGCTCACCCATTGCGTAGTCTACGAATGGCCTTGAGGACCATGCCCTTTGTGAAGAAGGTGGAGCTGGTGGGACGGGGATCTGATGGTTGGGGTAGGGGTGGCTGATGGGGGATATGATAGAGGGAGTGTGCATAGGAGTGCCATGTGTCCGGGCAGGTGATAGGTGTGGGAGGGCGATGTTCTTGGAGTTTCCTCTAGGCCTCTTTGCAGTTCGGCCCTAAGAAAAGTCGGTATAACTCATCCTCTTTCCGAGCATAGAACTCCTGTTTTTTGTGTTGGGTGAGTTGTTGAGAAATCCGTTGCACTTGGCGCTTCGTGATTTGCCCAATCCGTACCTCATGCTTAAGACGGGAGCGTGTGGCTAGACATTCATCATCATACCAACAGTTCTGGGGCATGGAACCGCAAGGTGGCTTGGCAGTAGACCGCCGTGTGCAGACGAAAGAAGTGGTGGCGGATGTGTGGAGTATGGTGGTGAGCTGTGATGTGAGGGTGGATAGGGGGACAATAGGTTCCACATCTTGGAGTTGGCGGTAGATGTGGTTGGAGTAAACAAGGTCAAGCTCTAGTGCGATGCATGTGGGAACAGCATTGGGGCAGTTTCGCATTCAGGAAGGACATGTGATAACCTGAGTGTAATGTGAGATGGGGGGGGGTGGGCGGAGGGGCGGGTGGTGTACAGGTACGTGTGAAAGAGAGGTAGGCATGGTCAGCCTCAAAGGGGGGTGGTGGGATGGAGAAGTCAGGGAGAAGGTGTGCCAAAGCTGGAGATCCCATAAGGTAGTCCACTTTGCTAGTACCTCATGAGTGAGGGAAGGAGGTGAGGGCGTCGGAGGAGGGCCATCAAGACATCCCATTATAGATAACGAGACCATGTGCAGCTCCTAGTTCTAAGAAATATCTCCCATACACCATGACCTCCTCACGGTCTTGTGATGATCTTTGTAGCCCTGTGTCAGTGATGTCCAGCTCCTGTAGTCTGTAGTCTGATAGGGTCATCCAGATTGAGTAGTGGAACCTGCTGACTTCCCGTCCTGGCGTTGAAATCCCTGAGCAGCAGGACTTCCCCCAGCTGTGAGAACTCCATAATATCCCCATATAATGGTAAGTATGGTGACTGGCCATGCTGTGCAGCGTAAGGGGAGTGGCATGGTGCAAAATAACACAACAATGTGGATGACCCTGTCACTGCTAAGCTGTAGCCGCACCCAAAGATACCGTGCATCTTCGTCCTTTTGGATGATGCTGAGAATCTGTCGAAGATGGGATCTAAAAAGGACAGCTATGAGAGAGAGAGAGAGAGAGAGAGAGAGAGAGAGAGAGAGAGAGAGAGAGAGAGAGAGAGAGAGAATGAAATGAAATGATATATTAACGTCTTCAAAAGGCCAAAATGACCTATGAGACCAAAAAGGTTACAACAATTGGTGGATCTGATACAATGTCTGTGTAAGGAAAGCTAAAAACAACTAAACAACTAACTGAAACTGAAACAACTATGAGGAAAAGTACGGTACCAGGAACTCCTAATGGATAACATCTAGGAGGAAAACTCTAGCAACAAAGGTAAGCATCATACACATCACTATCCAAAGATGTCTCTCATCGGTCGATGGCGGATATCCTCAATGTCCTCCATGGTGAGTACTCTGACTGGACGTCTCCCATGCCGTGGACACAGTATTGGGTCCTGAATACCCATGTAGGGCCCCCACCACGAGTGGTGTACTTGCTTTATTAGAATGATGCAAATTCTGCAAATAAAATCCGGTTCTTGACCTGCACTCTTCACCTTGGCTGTATCACTCCCCTTGGCTGTCTTGGCCCTTGGTTTGCACAGCAACCCTTTGTGAATTATGAGATGCTTTAACTGATTTTTGGCTGGGCTTTTTATACCCCTGGAGGCATAGAATTCCCTTTTGTAGACTAAATGGCTCGTTGGAGTTGCAAAATAGACTGGTACAACTTGCAAAGGAATGCTTACTATCCCTTATCACAGTAGTGAATTGATGCCTGAGGGCAATGCAGCAGAAGAACAACAGAAATGTTGCCAGCTCTTCCACAAACCTCATCTGCCTTAGGGCAATGCACAGAAGAGCAACAGAAATGTTGCCAGCTCTTGCACAAACCTCATCTGCCTTAGGTGGCAACCTCAAAAAGCATAGACTTTGTCACCCAGCAAATTTCTTCAACACCAAAAGGTGCCAAATCCTTGTGCTTCCAAGTCTGAAAGACCCTAATTAGTTGTCCCTAAACTGGATCTGATTGTCTAGATCGTCAGATTTTTCAAGGGATATGCTTGTTATCTCATGCAAGTTCATGAAGCAGCACATCCACATCCTCACTTTTGCTCTCTTTTAAGAAATCCAATTCCCAATTTGAGCTTGCACTCTTTGAAGGGAGGCAAATGTACAGGCCTTGATTGATGAGTACACTTTTCAGAACCCTGCCAAGAAAGCTTTTAAGAATAAGCATTGATTAGATGAGAATAAGGATTGACTAGCAGAGAGAGCCCACACTAAGAATTCCTTCAAAACATCGCTAATCATCGTCTGAGCTCCTTGAATCCAACGAGTGCCTTGGAGGCATAGAATTCCCTTTTGTAGGGTAAATGGCTTGTTGGAGTTGCGGAATAGATTGGTACAGCTTGCAAAGGAATGCTTACTATCCCTTATCACAGTGGTGACTGATGCCTGAAGGGAAATGCAGCAGAAGAGCAACAGAGAGGTTGCTAGCACTTGCATAAACCTCATCTGCCTTAGGTGGCAGCCTCAAAAAGCGCAGACTTTGTCACCCATCGAATTCCTTCAACACCAAAAGGCTGACCATTGAGCTCTTGAAAGCTTATGAGCTGGGCATGCTTTTTTTTTTTTGGGGTGCTCTGCTTGCATAACTGCTGACTACGGTTGAGCATGTGCATTTTACCAAATTATCAAAAGCTCAATTGATTCTCAGCTTTGAACAGTACTAAAACTGCATGCAATGCCCAAAACAGTTGCAAAAGATCTCGCATGATTGCTTAATAGGATATAATTAAACATTCAGTTGCTTTCTTGCAGTGAGGTAAAAGAGAAATAGGAATTCTAATTAGAAGAAATCGACCAAAGCATGCTTGATGCAATAGCTGCCATTGTAGAAGCTCCTACTTGCAGAGGAGGAAGCTTGATTTAATGCCACGGCATAAATCCCGCTTTATCATGAGTTAATCACTAATGTTTTGAAGTGCTTGCAAGATGCCATAGCCCTTCTTATCTAGGAAAATCAATGTTGCAGATGTGGACACAGTATTCCGAAGGGTGTGCACGTGACATTCCCTTTTGCTAAACTTGTTGCTAAGGTGGAGACCTTACAAACAACACTTTGATTCCGGCAACTAATTCCAACTCCACTGATGCCATTGACCCCATACTTCTTCTTTGGCAGGGATTGAGGCTTATACAAGAGCAATTGAGGAATACCTGAACCAAGAGTCTTGAACTGCGGGAACTTGTCTGGTGATGCAGCCTAAAACTGCTCGGAAAACTCAACACACCACTGACTAGTGTCATGACCCTGTAAAATGGGTGCAGCATAAGTGTGAGCATGGTGGTCAATGAGCAAGTTATATATTTAAATGTTCATACTTGGGTGGCCGGACAAAAAGGAAACATGTGTGGACAACCCCAAGTGTGAAGGGGACAAAGAAATTAAAATTTAAAAGGTTTTATAACCTTTGGTGGCCAAGAATTAAAGTTCAAAAGGTTTTATAACCTTGAGTGGCCCCTAGGCTATTTATGGGGGGCTACTCTACTTTTGGAGCACATGCCTCTCTCTTTCTATCTCATGCTTTATGGGAAAAGGGGCTGGCAGGCAGCGCTGGATTCTGGCGTGGGAAAAAAACCACTACAAGGGGTCTGCACTGCTGGTTATAGGCTGGCTTTTTGGAAGGACAGCAGACGGGCTGTGCTACTGAGTCTACAGGGGCAGCCTAATACTTCTCTACGCATGCTGTTAGGAGACTGAAGCTGGCTGCTGTGCTGCGCTACAGGGCAGGGACACATGCCATCTTTTCTCTCTCTTTCTTTGGCTTTTGGAGGACAGAACTGGATACCGTGCTGCAGAGAAAACAAGCGCCTACAGAAGCTTCTTCTCTCTCCTTTGCTTTTGGCAAGAAGTTGTTTGTTAGTTGAGAAGCGTGGGCTGTAGGAGGGGAATACAGGTTCACTCACGGGTGTTCTCTCTCCCGGTTGCAAGACAAGAGGGCAGGACTGAACGGGGCTTTTCCTCGCGTCTCTTCTCTCTTATGAAAAGCGACACAAGGATTGTAAGTTTCTCTCTCTTTGTGAGCAGGTGGGACTGCAGGAGGTGTCATATTGAGTCTCTCTTTTCACTGGCTCGTGACTGTTTCGGAGTTGTTCTCTCTGGCCCTTTGTGAAAGGAAGGGTTTGACAGTTCAAAGGGTGGAAACAGGGCAAGATTGTGGACTGATTTGGAAGAGTTTGTGGACTGTTTTCATGGCTGAGTTTGTGGCTATGTGCATGGTTCAGTCAGATGCATATTCAAGGCCTCATGGATGCACTGACTTAGCAGATTAGAGGAAATAACAGTGTGGTGTTCTTGGGACACAAAGTTGTGTGTAACCTTTATGCTAAGAGGTCCAGAGGATTGGCAGATTGGACTTGCAGACATACGAGCCATGAATGGCCATGTTGTAATCATTTAAACTTTTCCATTGAAATTGAATAAAGAAATACTCTAAGGGGCGCCAAGCTTTGGGGCCAACAGGTGTCCTTCTCTTTCATGTGTTGGAGCACTCTAGCTCCCATATAATTGTTTTATTGGTTGGACTACAATTGGATTGGTTGACTGCTAGTCTATTGCACTTTGGTTTTTACCAGAGGCCCGTTTCAACTGGCCAGTTAAAACCTTTCACTTTGGAAAGCATGAAACTCCATACCTCTTGAAGCGAATGTTGAAGCCCCTTCTTGTTGCCATACGCAAAACCCACTTATTTGCTAGGACATGCGCTAATTGATGGCAATGTTGAAGAGAACTTACTGTTTCCAAGTGATGCACAAAACTCCACTTTCCCCTTTGATGATGGATGTCAGACTTCTTCAAGACAACCAAAGATGGTCTTGTCTGACTTGCGAATGCAAAGGATTAATATATGATTGAATGAGATGCGGGTCTAAATGACCTACATGCTGATGCAACCCTATATGCTATGCAAATGCAAATAAGGGTTACTAATGCAAATATAGGCTAAAGCTTGCAATGAAGACCTGTAAAATCTTTAATAATGGATTTATTTGAGCGGAAGCAACTACTGAATGAATGGAATACATCTGGCCAACGTGAAAGCTAAGGTGAAGTAGCACAGGTGAAGATGGGAGCCGACCCGATGCGCGATGAAGGTTGGGTGGGAGTGGCTTACTAGAATGACCATGCGTTCTAGCTAGTCCAGGGTAGGAGGACACAGTATTCCCATGTTCTAAAGATGCTACGTGCTCTGGATCATATGTCTTATGCTTTGCTGAATTCAATATTGCAGATGCGATTGAAGTTTGGATTGGGTAGAAATCAGAAAACTGAACAATCATCCACAATTGACGCAGCGTTGGGTCCCAGCATCTTGATTCTCACCATCTCCCCCTCTCGTCCCCATACAGAGTATTGGTGTGAGAGTGAAAGTACAATGAGCTGTGGCTGAAAACTGCAAAGCTGCCTCACTTGTGCTCTCTGTGCATGTCACGTGCATCCCACACTTGGATGCCACGTGGACATTTCTGTACAGAAGGTGCAGGACCTGGGATGGTGAACTGGTCCCATGTGAGCCCAGTCCGGGACGAGTCAACCAGGGTTCCATCTCAGTTGTCCAAGGTCAGGTGTGCACTGTCCTGCACATGAAACAGTGTCAGTCCGCGCTGTGAGTCTCCCTCTAGAATGATGTCAGTGGTTCTGTGTATCTGGTATGGTACCGGATGCCAGATCACTGAGTAGATTATGTTTAGGACAAGGGGCCAGCCCATAGGGCTACCCCGGAGTTTAGTATGGGCATGGGAATGGTGTGAAACCATCCCCATGTGGGCCAGTAAGGCCCAGGCTGGACCCACCAGCCATGGAAGGGCTGTAGGACAGTCCTAAGGCAAGAATAAGACCATTTTCAGGAGGTTACAGCCTTCATAGGGCTGTAGGGCAAGTATGGGGCAGCCCATACAGGCTGCCCAGCCCATGGATTGTGGGCAAAGGCTATGCCCAGCCTTCTAGAAGCAAGCGCCTGCCTCCCCAGCTTGCTAGGGGAAAAACACAGCATTTATTGGGATTTATTTGAGCATTTAATGCTGAATTTACTCAGTCGTGGGAATATGATGCTGGCCGCCTGCTCTTATACTGGCCGACTGCCCCTGAAGAGTAGTATAAATAGGAGAGGTCCAGAATCCCATCATTCATCTCAGTATTCACCAAGAGCTCAAGCCAATCAAGGGCTAGACAAGCCAAGGAGATTGCAAAGCAAAGGGGTGGACTTCTGAAGGTCAAGGGCAGGGATTTCCTAACCAAGAAAGGTCAAGTTTTCTGTATTTGTTTTCAGATTTACATCATTCTAATAAAGCAAATACACCATCCGTGGTGGGGGCCCTACGGAGGGTAATTGGGACCCAATACTGTGTCCTCTCCATCTCCCCCTTCTCTCTCTATTTTCTGCACATCTCCTTTCATTTTGTGCGTTAATTTCCGTCGCGAAAAGAGTGCTGATTTCTGAGTTTTGAAGTACCGATCTTTCTCCGAAGCTTCCGCATATCACAGTGGTATCAGAGCCTACTTCAAGGACAAAGATTCAGCAAAGAAAACCAAAAATTTTTTCTCGCTCGTGTGGTTGGTTTTTAGACACCGGTGGACTACCCCTTTCGGAGTGATTCCTGTCCCTCGAAGGACGGTTGGTTTTTAGCCTCCGGAAGTCTCCCACACAGATAGTGGATGGTTAGATTGCGTTCCGGAAAAGGAATTGCATTTTCCCGCTATGGCGAGCTTTGGCGACGAGAGAGAACCAGAACCATGGGACCAGAGTGCACCAGGCAGCCCAACTAGGGCACCCGGCTTGGGTGTCACAGACATGTTCCAGCAGATGATGCGAGCACTCGCAGAACAAACAGCCAAGTTGGATGAGCAGAAGGCGCGGATCTTGGCTCTGGAGGAGCGCACCCGCTCTCTAGCGTCGCGTTTTCCATCTCCTCCTCCCTCTCCTTCCGTATCCCAGATACCAGATCCTCGTCACAGGGACCCTCTCGCGAGGTCACAGCCGCAGCCAAGCTCCTTGCTTGAGATGCAGATGCGTGCATTGGAGATCCGACAACGAGAAGACGACGCCATGCGACGCGTGGAACACGAGCGTTACCTCAGAGCTTTGGACGCCAGATTGACACCGGCGGCACCCTCGCATCATTTTCCCGAGAAAATGAATTTGAGTAAGTATAATGGTAAACTCGATCCCACAACTCTTTATTCATGGTTACATCAATTTGAAGCTTACTTTGCCGAAGTGAGGAAAACAGATACTGACAGAGTGATCTTAGCCGGTTGGTACTTGGAAGGTGAGGCCATTCCTTGGTGGACTCAGTGGGCTCATGCCCACACCATAGCAGGTATGGCAACTTATGTGTGGGACGAATTCGTGCGTGACCTTAAGCAGCGGTTTCTACCGCCCCACTACCTTGAGCGACTCGAAGACGAGTTCAGGGGAGCTCGTCAGAACGCGCAGCCAGGCCTTCAGTTTGCCAATAAAATTTCGACTTTATGTCTGCAATTAGGCTTATCTGATACGGACAAGAAAGGACAGTTTTTGTATGGCCTGGACACGCAAATCCAATGGGAGGTGCGTATGTTTAGGCCAGCCACCTTTGAGGACGCACTCGCGCTTGCGCAGAGTGGAGAAATGAAACACAATGGTGGCAAGCCCAAGACTTTCCAGCCGGCTTCTCCCAGGGCTAACGCCTCGGGGGGCAAAAGCCAGAACCAGACGGGGTCTTCCCCAGGACAGAGCCCGGGAGCCTCTGGCGCTCCAAGAACTCGAACAATGCGTCTAAGCTTACTCCAGACCAGAAAACGGAGCAGGCAAGACAGGTGGTAAGTTGAGTGCTGAGGAGCTTTCTCAGTACAAGAAGGAGGGTAGATGTTTCTTTTGTCATACAAAAGGATATACTTCTCGGGATTGTCCGAAGAAGCCTCCAAAGGCCGCCGCCGCCTCCACAGCTTCCGTGGTGAGCTCAGCTCCCACACAGACCCCGGCGGCTAACCCTAGTTCTTCAAAATCCGGTGCTTCAGTTGGAGCAATTATTAGCCGGGAGCTCGAAGATAAGCAGAAGGGCGCCCATGACCAGGAGTATGAGCGCAACGAATTGCTCAAGTCCTTTGGCTACATAGGTGACCAGAGAGTCGTTGTCTTGTTTGACAGCGGCAGCACGGAGGATGTGGTCACGGAACAGGCCGCTAGGCGTGCCCGTTTCGAGCTGACTCCGGTGGACAAACAGGTTGAGGGTTTTAGCACAGGTATGACAACGAGCGTCAAGTATGAAGCTCTAGGTGCTAAGTTAGTGATTCAGGGCATAGAGTTTGTGCGTGACTTTATGGTTGCCCCTCTTGTAGGAGCAGACATAATTTTGGGTATCCAGTGGTTTCACAAGTTTCTTCCTGATGTCAAGTGGGACAGGCACACGTTCCAGATCAATCGGAATGTGTCAAACACCCCGGTGACCATTAAGTGTGAGCCAGGTATTCCAAACTTTCCGCTCATAAGCCACTTGCAGGCTAAGCGAGCAATCAAGAAAGGCGCACAGTGTGCGATGATTTACATCCAGACAGCCCAGACGGTGGCCAGTGCTTCCGAGAAGTACTTGGTTCTCCATGAAAAGTTCCAGAAGATTTTTCTTCGGGACAGTCTCGCTCCCCAGCTTCCCCCCGTCCAGACCGGAGGATCACAGGATTGACCTCCTCCCAGGCTCGGAACCCCCGAGCAAGTTTCCATATCGCCTTTCTAAGGCAATGGAATCGGAGTTGGACCGCCAACTCCAAGAATTGTTGCAAGCTGGCTTCATCCGCCCCAGCGTGTCGCCATTTGCAGCACCGATCTTGTTTGTCAAGAAGAAAGATGGGTCTTCCCGGTTGTGTGCCGATTATCGTGCACTCAACAAGCTGACTATCAAGAGCAGATTCTCGATGCCTCGAATTGACTATATTCTTGAGAGGCTGAATCGAGAAAAGGTGTTCTCCAAACTGGATTTAAAGAGTGGGTACCACCAGGTACGGATTGTAGAGGGGGACATCCCCAAGACAGCCTTCCGTACAGAACGGGTCCACTATGAATTTGTGGTCATGCCATTTGGTTTGACAAACGCCCCAGCTACATTTAACCGCATGATGATGCGTATTTTCCAGGATTTGATTGGAAAGTGTGTGTTCATATTTCTGGACGACATACTCATCTTTTCAGCTACAGTTTAGCAGCATGACGTTGATGTGGAGAAAATCCTTAAGTTGCTGGAAAGCAACGAGCTCTACGTCAATGAAAAGAAGTCGGAATTTTATCTGTTCCGGGTACATTACTTGGGATATATAATTAGTGCTGAAGGCATTCGACTTGATCCGGCTAAAGTGGCCGAAATTGTTAACTGGGAAGTACCTCAGATAGCTTATGACATTAGATCATTTGTGGGTATATGCCAGGCATATTCCACCCACATTGACAAGTTTTCTGATCTCTCGGTAGATCTCACCGATCTGCTAAAGGGAGTGAAAACAAGAAGGCAAAAGATTCGAATGACTCCACGAGCGTTGGAGGCATTCCAGAACCTCAAGGTGGCTTTGTCAGAAGCACCTTGTTTAGCCCTTGCCTCGTGGGACGAACCATTTCAAGTGATCACTGATGCGAGTAACATCGCAATTGGAGGTGTATTGCAACAGAATGGTCATCCGGTAGCTTACATGTCTCGTGAGTTAATGTCCGTTGAAAAGAACCACACAGTCTATGATCGTGAACTCCTAGCAGTTATACAGGCCTTGAAACATTGGAAACATTTCTTGTATGGCTGTGACTTCGAGGTTCGCACTGACCATCAGGCATTGCGCTGGATTCAGACGATACCAAGCGCACAGTGGAGTGATCGACAACACCGCTGGAGTGAGATATTCCAGCAGTTCGGTGGTATGATTGAGTACCTTCCAGGAAAGGCCAATTGTTTAGTATGGGCATGGGAATGGTGTGAAACCATCCCCATGTGGGCCAATAAGGCCCAGGCTGGACCCACCAGCCATGGAAGGGCTGTAGGACAGTCCTAAGGCAAGAATAAGACCATTTTCAGGAGGTTACAGCCTTCATAGGGCTGTAGGGCAAGTATGGGGCAGCCCATACAGGCTGCCCAGCCCATGGATTGTGGGCAAAGGCTATGTCCAGCCTTCTAGAAGCAAGCGCCTGCCTCCCCAGCTTGCCAGGGGAAAAACACAGCATTTATTGGGATTTATTTGAGCATTTAATGCTGAATTTACTCAGTCGTGGGAATATGATGCTGGCCGCCTGCTCTTATATTGGCCGACTGCCCCTGAAGAGTAGTATAAATAGGAGAGGTCCACAATCCCATCATTCATCTCAGTATTCACCAAGAGCTCAAGCTAATCAAGGGCTAGACAAGCCAAGGAGATTGCTAAGCAAAGGGGTGGACTTCTGAAGGTCAAGGGCAGGGATTTCCCAACCAAGAAAGGTCAAGTTTTCTGTATTTGTTTTCAGATTTACATCATTCTAATAAAGCAAATACACCATCCGTGGTGGGGGCCCTACAAAGGGTAATTGGGACCCAATACTGTGTCCTCTCCATCTCCCCCTTCTCTCTCTATGTTTTGCACATCTCCTTTCAGTTTGTGCGTTAATTTCCGTCGCGAAAAGAGTGCTGATTTCTGAGTTTTGAAGTACCGATCTTTCTCCGAAGCTTCCGCATATCACAGTGCATTAACAAACCAGGAATTTGAGCAACCCTTGGACGCTTCTCCTTCACCTCCAGCATTATGTTGGCTGAATTCTGCTGATGAGGGATGATGACCTGCTGAAACTGCCTCTTGATTTCCCTAGCATCCCCTGCACACAAACACACAAGAACAAAACACATAGATTGGCTGTTGGCAGCTCTTCTCCCAACCATAGCTCAAAGTGTAAGCACTACCAAAATGTGCCGGTTTGTTCTTGTGAACCTCATGTTGGTGATCCTCATCTATTCCATGGTCAAATCTGAGGCACCGTACCCTTTGAGGTATGTCAGGAAAAGTGGGAAACAAAACACTCAAGTCATTCACATATGCCTCAAATGTCCTCCCCTTAATAGAAAGATGACAAAACCTTGCAAACTTAGCATAAGTATCTTGGGGCCGAGCAACATAAACCTTTGCAAGTCTTCCCAATCAATAGAAAACGGGGCTACCTTGGACTTCCAATCCCACTTGTCTGTCTACCCATGCACAAACTCAAGAGTCTTCTCCATTTTCTCCCTTGAAGACATAAAAAGAGGGTATGATGGTTGCATAGCTGTCATCGGGTTTTGAAAGCTAGTTGTTGTTGTTGAAGGTTCTTTTTTTCCGCCTAGCCTTGGGCCCAAGATCCTGCTGTAGTTAACCCTGGGCCTCCTGGTCCTAGGCAAATACCTTCACCACTTGGCCTATCACCTCATTGGCAAGGTGCTGATTTATTTGCACAACTAAGCACAAATTTGGTTCATAGCTGATTTAATTGCACAACTAAGCACAAGAGTTGGTTCATATATGTGAGTATTTGCTCAAGCGAGGGCAAAGCCATGGGGTTGATGTTGTTCTTGTCACTCCTCCATAGATTGTGCAGAAGTGGGTGTAGCATGGGTAGAAGATGCGCTCACTCCAATATCCACATGGGTTAGGGTTCCAACATGCTCTGAGCTGTCGGAGCTTGGACCACACTCCTTTCCTCTAGCATCTATGCACAAGCGAGTGGAGAATGTGTTGTGATGAGAAGTGACAGTGGATGCTTATTTATTGGGATGAGTGAAAAGCAAACCAACTTAAAAGCCCAGCTTTGTTTTACTTTTTTTTCGCTTGCTTTTTTCTCCCACAAACAAAGCTAGGATGTGTTTTTTAACTACTCACTGTTTTTTTTAATGTGCTTTTTTTGCAAGTTTCACACTCAGACTGTCTATAACCCATGGGCGGATAGAACATAGGTGAGCCACGTGTACAGCCGCTGGGTGGGTGGGCAGCAAGTATGGTGTCCATCACAGTGGCATGCGAGGACTATTGTGGCACAAGGGAGGCATATTGTTGTGTAGGTTGCCACCCTGGCATTGGGCCAAGAGCAAACAGCTGCTCATAGTCGGTCTTAGGGTAATAGTGCACAAAAGCACTAGCTCTCCTGGGCTCATGCACATGCTCGCATGTGTAGCACCCGACTAGCCTATGCATCGGTTCACCACACACAATCAGCCTGTTTTTTCGCATCACAGGGCGCAATGCCTTCTGCCCTGCACTTAAACCAGGCTGCCTCCTGTGTCTAGCCCTTACAGCCCCACATGATTGGCCATTCACAGGCATAAAAGCGAAAAAAGCACTCTTAGCAATAAAGCATTCATCCGATGATGCCCGAATGGCTCTGATACCAACTGAAACTGCCACTTGATCTCCCGCTCATCCCTCTCAGACAAACACACAAGAACAAAACACAAATTGGTTGCTGAGCTCACCTCCCAGCCATAGCTCCCATGAAGCACCTCTGAGCCATGAGGCTAGGCCAACACTGTGACCATGTCCTAACTTCAAAGCTATGGCATTCCATAGCACTACAATACACCCCTCCGGGTGTTGGCTAGAACCAAGGTCTAGGCCTTGCTTGGGCATGATCCCCTGTCAACAGATAGTCACTTATGAGCCCTCGCGTTACTTATATAGGCCTAAGGATCCAATGATAGAGTAAAATCTCACTTATTAATATTTATAGGCTTTTACACCTATCCTACTCCCATAACTACCCATGATTTAAAAAAAAAAACGGCTCGCCTGAAGCTCTCGCCTCCCCCCCCCCCCCCCCCCCGGCTCGCGCTGACTGCACGCCCCCCCCCCCCTTTCCCGCCTTCGCGTCTGCCCCCCCCCCCCCCCCCCCCCCCCCCCCCCCGCCTGCCCTCGCGTTTGCCCCCCCTCCCCCGCCTGGCTGTTCTGCGCGCCCCAGCGCTGTAGCGCTGCTGTCCCCTGCTCGTGCTCGTGCTCCTCTCCTTCGCGCCCTCCCGTCTTTCTTCAGCGCCCTGCCCCCCCTTTAGCCGCCGTCGCCTCCCCCCCCCCCCCTTTTCCGCGCTGCTTCCGCCTCCCCCCTAGGGGCTTTTTGTCTTCGCCGCCTTACCCCCCCCCCCCCCCTTTTCCTTTTCTGATTTTTCTGTCCCCCCCTGGGGTTTTCTTCCTTTTTGCCTTCCGCCTTCCCCCTCCGTCCTTTGTATGCAACTCGGTTCTTGCAGGACTCTCCGCATTCGCTCCGCCTTCGACATAGCTTCAGACACTGATGGAGGCTCCTCCGGCCCGCCTCAGAGGGACTCCCCCGCAGCCCCTCGCCCACCCTTGAGGACACCCCCATCAGGCTTTCTCTTTCGCCAGAAGAGAAAGCGAGCCTCGCCGCAGAGGTGGAACGCCTCCAGGCACATTCCACCATCTGCCATATAGTCGGCACTCGCCCCAGCAGAGGGAGATCCGGGATCTTCTCCAGGCCCGCCTTCTTGCAGATGTGGGCAAGATCTTGGACGTTCAGCTACTGAGGCGTGGACACTACGAGAGATCGAGTTCGAGACAGCCCAGAGCGTGGCCAAGGTCCTAGCCATGAGTCCCCTTGACATCAGGGGTGTGCTCGGCTTTCTTTAGACCTTGGCAGCATGGCTTTGACCCAGCAGCGGCCGAGCAGGGAGAGCGCCTTTTCCATGTTACAGTTTGCTTCCCTGGACTCCGCCGGAGTACCTTCCGCTCCTTTCTAGGCTCGAAGCATTGGTGGGTTCGGTGCTAGAGACTGGCCCCACAGCAGCTTCAGTGGTGGCCAGAGCAGCTGGGCTACCTTCGGTCAGAGTTTTGGTGTCTGACATCTCCTCCCTTCCGAAGGTCATTCAGCTACCTAGGATAGGGGGGGATGGATTGATCAGAGAGTGGAGTTCTCGGGGCTCCCGAACCAGGGCTTTATTTGCAGGCAGGTCGGCCATCTGGCCAAGGCCTGCCCTCGCAGGAGACCCCGACCTTCACCGCAGCAGCAGGCCCCTGATAGCCCGCCCACAGATGCGGCTCGGCAGGCAGCCTCCGGGACACCTGCTCAGGCCAAAGAGACCTCGGAGTGGCAGCCTGGACAGGGGCGCCGTCGAGGGAGACCGTCACAGCAGCACGCCCAGAGACCGATGCAGCAGCAGCCACAGTCTCAGCATCACTGGGTTCCCGTGAGGAACAACTTTGCTTCCCTCCAGGAGGAGACCCCTGCGATGACTGAGGACCAGGAGATGCCAGCACCCCCTTCCCCACCCCCCCACCCCCGTCCCCCTCTACCGCCTCGCTTCCACCTTCGCCTCCTCCCGTCCCTGCTCCGGTTTCGGCAGCGGTTCCTTCTCCACCCCCCTCGCCCCCCTCTCCTCCCCCCCCCCCCCCCCCCCCGCGGCCCGCCCCAGCTCCCCGGGAGGCCCCGGCAGTCCCCTGGCGTTCACCTGCAGTCCGGAGGGCTCTGAGAACCGACCTTGCTCGAGCACCGCAGAGGAGACTTACCATGCCGATTCGGGCTTCACGGATATCATCTATCCGCAGTCGGCTGAGTCGCCTCGGCACTAGACAGCGCTCGAAGGCTTTTGATTACTGCTTCACACGGCTTTTTGGAGCAGAGGGCCCCCATGAGCTAGCACCCATCAGAGTTCATGTAGTGATACCTCCGGCCCGCGGGGAGGAGGCACTTGATTCAGCGGTGGTCTTCTCGTTCCCTCTCTGTGGCCCATGCGACCAGGAGTGGACTCTGGAGCTCGCTCTTAGCACTTTGAAGACTCAGGCAGTTGAGTTTTCTCACCATGTGAGCGATCTGGAGGTGACAGATGTGATAGGCCGACTATGGGAGTTGGCTCATTTTTTCTTGGATCCTGGGAGTGTGGATGTCTCAGGGATTCGTCATTTGGTCGTTCGCATAGTGGCAGACTTAGCACGCGATGCGACCCTGGATATGTATGTATACACGAGGTTGCTCTGTCTGAGCGGGAGGCAGTTGCCATGGGACACAGCCACTAGCGCCTGATCCGTGATTCTTGCAGCACACCGGGTGGGCAGATTCGTAGCCGCTCGGATGGGGACTACTCTCCATCCAAGCCGCTTGCGAAGGCCCGCCGTACGGCTGAGACAGCATTCACCTCAGCAGGTCATCCATGAGGATCATCTCATGGAATGTACGGGGCCTTGGCGGAGCACATTATATACGCTATCGTGGTTGCTTGAGGCAGGAGCTTCAGAGATGCTTGGTTGGTGGCAGCATTGATATTTTGATGATGCAGGAGCACCACTTGGGTGAGAGCAGGATCCGGAGATATGGTTCGGTGATGCCTGGTAGATGGGACACCTTTTGGTCTGCAGGGTTTGGTCCTTTGGGTGGACAGGGAGGAGTATGCATGGTCATTGCAGATGTATGGCGGCAGGCCATTGTGGATTGAGGGATCATTGTGCCTGGTAGAGCACAGTATGTCATTCTGAGGATGCATGATGAGCTATTGGGCGTGCTCAACGTCTATGCGCCCAACCATGCTAGTGCCAGAGCAGAGTTATGGACCCAGGTTACGGATGCATTGCCAGAGGCCGCACATTGGTGTGTCGGGGGAGACTTCAACATGCTTGAGGACCCGGCCGATAGGGTGGGAGGCAGTCATGTTACAGTGCACGGCACGGAGCTTGCAGCTTGGGAGCGATTTTGCATGTCACTGAGGATCACTGATGCATGGCAGCATGGAGCCTTCTCCCGCTCTCAGGACAGTCTTAGTTTCTCTTGGTCGGATCGCCGGCAGGGAGAGACTAATCTATCACGGATTGATCGCTTTTATGTGGGCGACTCGTTAGGGGAGCGAGGGGGCTCCGTTGGCATTCTCGCTGGCACCTCATTTTCAGACCATGCGCCAGTTATTTCGACGCTTGAGGAGAGGACACGGGAGCCCAGCTTGCAGTTGAGGATCCCAGAGAGAGTACTTACAGATCCTAGTCTCGCTGAGGACATTGAGAGGATCTGGCATGATAGTCAGTGCTCTGACTAGGATGCAGCAGGCCAGTGTGCCCAGGGACTCATCGAGCTTATCTCTTTTCTGCACACTGCAGCTTTGACACGGCTGGGAGTGATTCGCGAGCGGGAGCATCGGCTGAGAAGCAGTCTTGCTTCGCTTCAGCGCCTTCAGGAGCAGCAGCATGCATGTGAGTGGGTGGCGTCCCAGCTGAGCCAGGCACGCCAGGAGGCTAGAGAGGCAAAGGAGCAGAGACATGAGTTTTACTATCGTCGCCAGGCCTCTTAGTGGACGCAGCTTGGTGATAGAGTGATTGGGGAGTTTTTTGAGATTACTGGACTCCGTCATGCTCGAGCCGGAGTCCGTCAGCTTGGGAGGCCGGACGGATCGGTAGCTACTGAGCCCGGAGAGATCAGAGCCATTGCCACTGGGTTCTATAGAGACCTGCTTTCAGCGAAGCCAGCCACTGAGGCTCGGGATGCTTGCAGACAGACTGTGTGGGCCCATGTGCAGAGGAGGGTCACAGACTGTATGCGTACAGTTCTGGGTGAGTCTCTTTCAGAGGTTGAGCTTGCTGAGGCCTTGAGGGTCCTGCCGTGCCATAGTTGCCCAGGGGAGGACGGACTGTTGCCTGCCTTTTTTTTTTCCGAGAAAAGATCCTTTCATTAGTTATATAAAAACGCCCGTAGGGCTACAAAAGATCTCTCCTGCTCATAAGAGAAAAGGAGCAGTGCATACAGCAAGGCAGCCCGGGAGACTCTCCCTAGGTGCTGCAAAATACAAGCATCAGTACTAAGGACTGAGGGGCTAAATCATACAATAGGGGGGGGGAATAGCCAAACAGGTGGCCTGTAATGCCAACGGGGGGATCCCGTGTGTAAGGTGTAGAAGGGGCCGCTGCGCCAGGTGGTGTGAAAAGCCTGGCGCCGCAAGATCGCCTCGTCCGAGTCGCCCCGGATGCGGTCATACTGTCCTCGCAGGGTGTGGATCAACTCCTGCCAAATCCCCCGTACAGTCTCTGCTGGTGGCTCCAGTCTCCCCTCAAAGGCCGTGGAGCACCGGGCCCTCCAGGTGAACCAGATGGTGAGGCTGCTGAGGAGCTCCCATCGTAAATCCCTCTCCCGTGTCCAGCTGGCGGACGAGAAATCCGGTGTCGGAACCAGGCGAGGCTGGCCCCTAATAAATCTGATGGCCTGACGGCCCTGCTCCATCTCATAGCCCATAGCAGGCCCTGACGAAGTCGACCAAGCAGCGGCACCCCACGTAAACATACCCTCTGGAGAGAGGGGGGCCAGAATACGCAGCATCCGCAGCCAAATCTGCTGTGCCTGAGGGCAGTCCCAAAGGCAATGTCTCTGTGTCTCCATAGGGTGGCCGCATCGAACGCAGACCGCCGGAAGACCGCTGTAAACAAGCCAGGTGCCAACTGCTGAGCCCCTGTGGGCGACCAGCCACTGAAAAGCCGAGATCCTGCGGGCCTGCCGACTAGCCCAGAGCCGAGCCCAGAAGTCCTCCAGGAACTCCTGTGAGAGTCCCTGCAATCGCCAATGCCCCGCTGCCGCTGGAGAAACCGTCCTCCTCGCCGTCAAAATATGCCGTCCCAGCCGAACAGTATACTGGAAAAAGGTGATCTCTGTGGCCTCAAGGGATGCATAAGGATCATGCCACTCGTACTCCCCGGGGTCCCACTGTAGCCGGGCCAAGGGGCGCGCTGCATATGCCCATATGCGCCAATCCGGGAGCACATCAGCAGGGTCAGGGTCAATATGCCACTTCCGAGAAGCGGCAGCCACTACCCGAATCCTCTGAAAGGTGCACTCTGCAACCAAAGGCGACTCCACCTCCACTCTCTGGAGTCTACCCTCATCCTGAATCTCATAGTAGAGGCATCTGCCATCCTCAGTGCTAGCTCTGACAGCAATCAGGATCTCCAACTGTGTAAAGGCTCCCATCCACCGTGGGGCCACTGGCTCGAGAGGCGTGAACCACTCCTCTGTGAGAGCCTCCTGTATATCATCCCTCATAATCAACCCCCCTCTGAAGTGACTCAGCCTCTCAACCTGGATCTCCTCTGGTAGACTGCAGAAAGCCTGCCAGTCTCCAAAACTACGAGCTGGGCCTGCCGCTAAAGGTCCCCAGGCTAGACGAGGCCGAGAACCCAGCATATGACCCTGCTCCGTGCGAACCGCTGGGCTCCAGATGAGCGGCTGCCTGGCCCGCTCCTCAACACAAGAAGGAGGCCGCTGAGAGAGCCCCGGTCTCAGCAGCTCCCAAGCTCTCAGGATACTCAAAGCAAATCTGTCCTCCCATCCTCTACTGAGGCCTGTCCTCCTCATCTCTATGAAGATCCAGCGAATCTCTGGTGCCCAAGTACCCCCTGCAGGGGGCGCCCGAGCCTGCAGTCGCTGCAAGAGGAGCTCTTTCCACGGCTCAGCGCCTGGAAGCAACCCCCGAACAATAAGCTTCCCCAATAAGGCTCTGCTCTGATCGACTGGATCTATAATGCCCAAACCGCCCTGAGCCAACGGAAGTGTAATAACTGCCCATGCAATCTTTGCCCGAGCTGGCTGACCGTCCCGCCCAGACCACAGAAAGTTCCTGATCAGCCTCTGTACCTGGCTGATGCAAGAGCTCGAGAAAATCCAGCAAGACGTAATGTACCACATGGTCGCTAACAGCACCTGATTTGCCACCACCACCCTCCCAGCCAAGGATAGTCGAGCTGCACTCCAATACAATAGCTTCTTCCGAATGCTCAGAAGAAGCGGGGCAATCTGCTGCTCAGGTGACAAATCGAGGCCAATCTGGCATCCCAAATACCGCACTGCTGTGCCTGGAGGAATCCATCTAAAACCGGGGTCCGGGCTCCATGCCGGAGTGGGAGCACTACTGATCCAAAAGGCCACTGTCTTGCGCCAATTGATCAATGCTCCCGAAGCTGCACTAAAAACCTGGAGCGACTGCTTAGCCCGAATAAGATTGGCCTCTTGGCCATGCAAAAATAAGCTCGTGTCGTCTGCAAACTCAGCATCAAGCAAATCCTCCCCCCGGACTGGGAGCTGAAGTCCTCTCAAACCAACCTCCTCTGCCGTCAAATACATACTCATAGCCTCCGCAAAGAAGAGAAAAAGGAAAGGGGCGAGAGGACACCCCTGACGGACTGATCTGGTCAGCTCAAAACTCGGCCCCCGTCCTCCTGCAATCAGCACCTGGCTGCGAGCTGTGGAATACAGAGCTGCCACCCCTCTGATCCATCCTGGCTCAAAGCCCAGGCGAAGCATAGTGCCCTCTAAGAATCCCCAATCAACTCTATCGTATGCCTTCTCAAAATCGAGAAGCATCACGACCAAGTCCTCGCCAAGAAATCTAGCTCGGGCCGTCGCCTCCCAGAAAGTAAAGATGTTGTCAAGGATACTGCGCTCCTTGACAAATCCTGTCTGAGTAGCATGAATCAACTCCCCCAGGAAGGGCTGGATCCTCAAACTCAAGGCCTTTGCTAAGACCTTGTAGACAGTATTGAGGATCGTAATAGGCCTCCAATGCCGAATGTCATCTGATACTCCCTCCCCCTTGGGGATAAGATAGATCAAGCCCTCTGAAAAGCTCTGCGGCATCACCCCAGTGTCCAAAACATGCTGAAAGCCCCTGCGGAGGCCTGGCCCCAAAAGGTCCCAATAGCGCATAAAAAAGGCTGGCGTCAGTCCGTCCTCCCCTGGGCAACTATGTCGCGGCAGGACCCTCAAGGCCTCGGCAAGCTCAATCTCTGACAGAGGCGCACCTAGAACTGTACGCATATGGTCTGTGACCCTCCTCTGCACATGGGCCCACACAGTCTGTCTGCAAACATCTCGATCCTCAGTGGCTGGCTCCGCTGAAAGTAGGTCACTATAGAATGCAGTGGCAATGGCTCTGATGTCCCCGAGCTCAGTAGCAACCGATCCATCCGGTCTACTAAGCTGGCGGACTCCTGCTCGCGCTGTCGCCTGCCTTTTTTATGCGCTATTGGGACCTTTTGGGGCCAGGCCTTCGCAGGGGCTTTCAGTATGTTTTGGACACTGGGGTGATGCCACAGAGCTTTTCAGAGGGCTTGATCTTTCTTATCCCCAAGGGGGAGGGAGTATCAGATGATATTCGGCATTGGAGACCTATTACGATCCTCAATACTGTCTACAAGGTCTTAGCAAAGGCCTTGAGTTTGAGGATCCAGCCCCTCCTGGGGAAGTTGATTCATGCTACCCAGACAGGATTCGTCAAGGAGCGTAGTTTCCTTGACAACATTTTCACCTTCTGGGAGGCGACGGCCCGAGCTAGATTTCTTGGTGAGGACTTGGTCGTGATGCTTCTCGATTTTGAGAAGGCATACGATAGAGTCGATTGGGGTTTCTTAGAGGGCACTATGCTTCACCTGGGCTTTGAGCCAGGTTGGATTAGAGGGGTGGCGGCTCTGTATTCCACAGCAGCTCGTAGCCAGGTGTTGATTGCAGGAGGACGGGGGCCGAGTTTTGAGCTGACTTGATCAGTCCGTCAGGGGTGTCCTCTCGTCCCGTTTCTTTTTCTCTTCTTTGCTGAGGCTATGAGCATGTATTTGACTGCAGAGGAGGTTGGTTTGAGAGGAGTCCAGCTCCCAGTCCGGGGGGAGGACCTGCTCGATGCTGAGTTTGCTGACAACACGGGCTTATTTTTGCATGGCCAGGAGGCCAAACTTCTTCGGGCAGAGCAGGCGCTCCAGGTTTTTAGTGCAGCTTCGGGAGCATTGATCAATTGGCGCAAGACAGTGGCCTTTTGGATTAGTAGCGCTCCCACTCCGGCATGGAGCCCGGACCCCGGTTTTAGATGGATTCCTCCTGGCACAGCAGTGCGATATTTGGGATGCCAGATTGGACTAGATTTGTCACCTGAGGAGGAGATTGCCCCGCTTCTTCTGAGCATTCGGAAGAAGCTTTTGTATTGGAGTACAGCTCGGCTATCCTTGGCTGGGAGGGTGGTGGTGGCAAATCAGGTGCTTTTAGCGACCATGTGGTACATTACGTCTTGCTGGATCTTCTCGAGCTCTTGCATCAGCTAGGTACAGAGGCTGATCAGGAACTTTCTTTGGTCTGGGCGGGACGGTCAGCCAGCCCGGGCAAAGGTTGCATGGGCAGTTATTACACTTCCGCTGGCCTAGGGAGGCTTGGGCATTATAGATCCAGTCGATCAGAGTAGAGCCTTATTGGGGAAGCTTATTGTTCGGGGGCTGCTTCCAGGCGCTGAGCCTTGGAAAGAGCTTGTTTTGCAGCGGTTGCAGGCTCGGGCTCCCCCAGCAAGGGGCACTTGGGCACCAGAGATTCGATGGATCTTCATAGAGATGAGGAGGACAGGCCTCAGTAGAGGATGGGAGGACAGATTTGCCTTGAGGATCCTGAGAGCTTGGGAGCTGCTGCGACCGGGGCTCTCTCAGAGACCTCCTTGTGTTGAGGAGCGGGCCAGATAGCCGCTCATCTGGAGCCCAGCGGTTCGCACAGAGCAGGGGCATATGCTGGGTTCTCGGCCTCGTCTAGCCTGGGGACCTTTGGCGGCAGGCCCAGCACATAACTTTGGAGACTGGTAGGCCTTCTGCAGTCTCCCAGAGGAGATCCAGGTGGAGAGGCTGAGTCACTTCAGAGGGGGTTGATTATGAGGGATGACATTCAGGAGGCACTCACAGAGGAGTGGTTCACGCCTATCGAGCTAGTGGCCCCACGGTGGATGGGAGCCTTTACACAGTTGGAGATCCTGATTGCTGTCAGAGCTTGCACTGAGGATGGCAGATGCCTCTACTATGAGATTCAGGATGAGGGCAGACTTCAGAGAGTGGAGGTGGAGTCGCCTTTGGTTGCAGAGTGCACCTTTCAGAGGATACGGGTAGTAGCCGCTGCTTCTCGGAAGTGGCATATTGACCCAGACCTTGCAGATGTGCTTCCGGATTGGCGCATATGGGCATATGCAGCGCGCCCCTTGGCCCGGCTCCAGTGGGACCTTGGTGAGTACGAGTGGCATGATCCTTATGCATCCCTTGAGGCCACAGAGATCACCTTTTTTCAGTATACTGTTCGGTTGGGGCGGCATATTTTGATGGCGAGGAGGATGGTCTCTCCAGCTGCAGCGGGGCACTGGTGGCTACAGGGACTCTCACAGAAGTTCCTGGAGGATTTTTGGGCCCGGCTCTGGGCTAGTCGACAGGCCCGCAGGATCTCGACTTTCCAGTTTTGCTGGTCGCCCACAGGGGCTCTGCAGTTGGCACCTGGCTTGTCTACAGCGGTCTTCCGGCGGCTTGCGTCCGATGCGGCCACCCTATGGAGACAGAGACATTGCCTATGGGACTGCCCTCAGGCGCAGCAGATTTAGCTGCGGATGCTGCGTATTCTGGCCCCTCTCCAGAGGGTATGTATACGTGGGGTGCCGCTGCTTGGTCGACTTCGTCAGGGCCTGCTATGGGCTATGAGACGGAGCAGGACAGCCAGGCCATCAGATTCATTAGGGGCCAGCCTCGCCTTGTTCCTTCATTGGATTTCTCGTCCGCCAACTGGACACAGGAGAGGGATCTACGATGGGAGCTCCTCAGCAGCCTCACCATCTGGTTCACCTGGAGGGCCCGGTGTTTCAGGGCCTTTGAGGGGAGACTGGAGCCACCAGCAGAGACTGTTCGGGGGATTTGGCAGGAGTTGATCCACACCTTGCGAGGACAGTATGACCGCATCCGGGGCGACTCGGATGAGGCGATCTTGCGGCGCCAGGCCTTTCACACCACCTGGCGCAGTGGCTCCTTCTATACCCTACATGCGGGGTCTCCCCGTTGGCACTACAGGCTACCTGTTTGGCTTTTCCCCCCTCCTATTGTATGATATAGCCCCTAAGGTCTTTGTATTGATACTTGTACTTTTCAGCACCTAGGGAGAGTCTCCCTGGCTGCCTTGCTTTGTTCTCTGCTCTGTTTTTCTTGTGAGGAGGAGAGGATCTTTTGTAGCCCTACGGGCGTTTTTTTATAACTAATGAAAGGATCTTTTCTCAAAAAAAAAAAAAAAAAACTACCCATGATTCATTTATAACCTATGTGTACCAACACTCGGGCCGCCCTAGGCATAAACCTAGCGCCAGATATACATGCTAGTTGTTATGACTCATGGGGCCGTAACGCTTGCTTTGTTGCTCCTCTGGGCTTAATCGGGCTACTGTAGAGTGCTTGTGTCTTTGATCTTATTGCTATGGGGGCTGAAGTGGAAGAGGATAATAGGAATGAGGAGACTAGGGGCCTATTCATAGGAAATATCCACTTCCTTTGTATGCCCTTAATAAGTTATAAAGTCACTTAACACGTTAATACTGGGCTAAAAAGGTGCCCAACCCTAGGCCCCTTGTGTCACATGCACTCTGCACTGTAGTGCATGGTGACAAGCTGGCTCATCATCATCAGTGCAACATTGTATCAATATTAGTAACTTTCAGGATGATATTTGTTATACGCCGTGACCTCATTGTAATCCTCGGTCCAGGATAAGTTAGGCACGAGCTACGTAGGTCATTCTCAGCCATAGGAAGTGAGTCAGTCAGTCCAAGTCCCTTAACCCACTTGAAGAGATGCATTCATGCATGTAAAGTCAGTAGAAACCTTAGGGTTTGCATTAGAAAGCATTCTTCATTCATTCATTGCATCTAGACCATTGCAGAACCCCCACATATCATCTAGTATTTATCAAAATATTTATTAGGAATTTTTTGGTAATTTTCCCATCATTTTCAGCATTTTATATCTTTTATGCATTTATTGTGGACATGAGGAGTCGGCCAGCTCTGTAGCTAGCCGACTGGCTCCTTTGGTCCATATAAATAGATCAGCATCATATTCATTCATTCATTCATCATATTCAGCAGTAGAGCATTCAAGCGCTTGGCATCTTCAGCACAAGGAGCATAAGCGATGGCAGTTTACAGCCATCATACCTCAGCGTTTTCCTCCTACAGCACTAGGCGCCTCAACGCATGAGCATTCAGCCCCCTGCATCAGTAAAACGCATCAGTTTTAGCATTCAGCCAGCAGTCCACGTTGCGTTTTCTGCATCCATACAGTTTTCAGCATTCATCTACTCATTGTTTTGCTCCAGCCACTTGGTGAAGGTAAAACGCAGCATTCATACACAGTCTAGAACAGTCCCAAACAGCCCCTCTCTCAGCCTAAGCTTTGCATCCCTCCCTCATTCCATTGGGAAGAGTGCATAGGCTCACATCATTGGTGCTTCTACAGTTGTGTACGGTTCAGCCCAACTCTCGGTCTTCAGAGATCTTGCGTTTGGCTTATCGTCAGTCACACCGTTAGTCTCTTCAAAGATAATAAAGCAAATACTATCTCGGTAATGGGATAGGGGGCCCTTCAGTGGGTAGTTCGGGACTCCATACAGTGTACAGTTCTCATCTCTC
Organism: Cibotium barometz; assembly: GCF_041138505.1. Classification (NCBI taxonomy): domain Eukaryota; kingdom Viridiplantae; phylum Streptophyta; class Polypodiopsida; order Cyatheales; family Cibotiaceae; genus Cibotium; species Cibotium barometz. The sequence goes on from NC_141055.1 coordinate 54,385,561, forward strand.
TCTCTCAAATCTCTTAAAAGTTTGAAGTCTTAAAGTGGATTGCTAAACTCGCGAAACTCAAGATACAGAAGACGGTGTGAGCATTTGTGTGACAGCATCCTCCAATACGAATACTTCTGCTGCATGTTACACCTTGGCTGGTCTACACATGCTAAGGCTGCCCAAAACATGTCTAAATCTGCCCCAAACCTACTCATTCTGCTTCATGCTGATTTGCTACTGATTCTGCCCTGATGCAGGCGTCTTGAATTTTTAATGGTCTCCAACATAGGTCTTTGTTGCCCTTTGGTTCTCGGCTTGATCATTTTCATGGGTCATGTGCCTCTAGATGGCTATACCTCCTCATAGGCATGCACCTACATCCACCCTATGTGCAAGCCCTACGTTCACGATCACTAAGTTGTTGTGAGAGGACTCCTAATCCCTAAGTGTCCTAGGCTACCTTGTACATGTCCTCATGAGCATGCATCCAAGAACTAATTTTTGTGATAGCTAGTGGCCATGATACCAAATATCAGGCTCCTAGCAAGCTTTGCCAAGCCTGATGCTTCATGTGCTCGCATAGAAGCAAACCCTGCCAGTTTAAGGAAGATAATCAGGGAGAGGTTGATTACCAGTAAGCAAGATTAAAAATAACTATCATGGCGTGAGGAGGTTCCATCCCTCTTTTATAAGCACAGTCGTTTTCCTTATTTGCAAATCTTTTGTTTGTATCCCTTGGTTCTCCATGCATACACTCCTTTGAGCTCCTAGGCACTGTCCACAGCCAAGACCTCTGCCACGCTTTGGATTTCTTATTCTCAACAGATGATCACACCCACAAGCTAGTGAGTGTTGATGTTTATATCCTCATGCCACTTTGTCATTCTCTTTTAGACATTGGTCCTTGAACGTCTTGCTTATTAGGTTGGCTACTTGGCCATGATATCTTTCTTGAATACCTATGTCATGGGCATCTACCTTCTTCATAACTGTCTTCGTTACCTCCATGACATCCTTTTGTTGTTTGAAGCTTTTCCGCTCGTGGGAGATCTGTATAATCTTTTTGCAATGCATCATGTTAGAAAGAAATATTGTCCATCCTGGTGGGCATTCATTTCATGTAAATGTGAGTGTGTAATGCGCCTTTCTTGGGCCATCTATGGATTCCTATTCTTGGACTGTGAGAGAGCAATCTATTTTCCTTGCTTATATTTTTAATGTCCAACTTCCATGATAGGCAGTGCCAAAACTTGGACATATGCCTTTAACCCACACTTCCGCTTAACCCCTGGGTATAAGCCCTCATCTGCCAAGGTGACATTCACGTGGGGTTTCTCAATTTTGGGTGGAGCTGCAATGAAGTTACTCAAATCTTGGACGGACCATATGGAGTAATTTTGGACAGACCTACACTAGAGAGACCGCCTTAAACCCACACTTTGTCTAAGCTCCTACAAGGTGGAGCTCTATATTGGCTGTAAGACCGCCTTCACGGCTCAACAGAGCTGACTCCTCCACATGGGAGTACCTCAAATTTGGGTGGATAGGTTGCTTTTCTGACATGCCGAGGGATGGTTTGTCTATTCTGTTGTAGCTGTAGCCTTTTACTTCCTCTGCCAGTGTCAGTCCCACTCTCTGATGACAAATAGATGGGGAAAGACATACCATGCCCCCTGCTTGCTTCTGCTAGTAGCTACATGCCATGTCAAAAGTAGCCAGCCCAAAGTAGTTATCCTACATCGGATCTTTTGAATGTTTTTGCAGGTATGTCAAGAGTAGGAGTGACACACAGCTATTGAAGGGGCCCAATGCCAAGGACACCAAAAACTGCAAGCCCGAGCAAAACCTGCGAAATAACAGCAGCGTTCCAATAATCCCGTGTGGTTTGATAGCATGGAGCTTATTCAATGACACGTACAATTTTACTAATGATGGTGCTAAGCTTTCTGTCAACAAGACGGGAATCTCATGGAAAAGTGACCGTGAGCACAAATTTGGTGCAAAAGTGTACCCCCGTAATTTTCCTAATAATGAAAATGGAAGTGGGGTTCTGATTGGAGGTGCAAATCTGAATTCAAGTAAACCTGTAAGTGCTTTCAACTATATGTTACATCAAGAGAATTGTTAAAAGTCTTTAGTCCTTTTGCACTCTGAAAAGAGTGTGTCAAAGTAGGGTTCTATGGATGTGAAGAGAGTGTCAAAGTAAGTTTCTATGGATGTTTGTCTACAGCTTAACGAAGACGAGGACCTTATAGTGTGGATGAGAACGGCTGCATTACCAAACTTCCGGAAGCTCTACGGCAGGATTGAGCAAGACCTTAAAGTGAGCACGAATATAACAGTCAATATCAATAATGTGTACAATACTTACAGCTTTGGTGGGAAGAAAAAGTTGGTTCTTTCTACCACCAGTTGGCTGGGTGGCAAGAACGACTTTCTGGGCATAGCGTACATCACAGTGGGATCCATTTGCATCTTCTTGGCCCTCTTGTTTTTGGCAGCTCATCTAAAGCATCCAAGGTAATTGAACTCTTGTCAGTTACTGGTTTTTTTGAGCACTCTCTCTCTCTCTCTCTTCTCCACACGTGCACAGACTCGGGAGTCGCAAATTATTGCAAATCAAGACAACATGGTGTTTTAACTCGTGAGTTTTTGTTCGTGATTTCATTAACTTCTTGGGTTTCTTTTTTTTTCCTGGGCATGAACAGGCCTCTTGGTGACAGTCAATACTTATCTTGGAATAGAAGAGACTCACACAAGGAAAATGCAAGGCATTAGCCTGGTTTAAGGTATCTTATGTTCGAAAGTAATGCCTTGTCAAAAGCATGCCATTTTTAAATCATCTTATATGCATTTGGCAATGGTTTTGAAAGGTGTATAGCTTGCTCTTTTGGGGTTCATTCAATTCATTCAACATTTGGAGGAGCGAACAAGCCCCCTAAGCTCTTTACCAAAACTGAGTCCATCTCATTATCCATTTTCAAATTTAAGCACCTGCTCGGCATGGTTGTGTTAGTTACTTTTACTGACACAAAAGCTAAAGAAAGCAGACTCAAAAGTGCTCGCATCATATACTGTATATTATTTAGGAAAATACATGGCATCTCTGCATTCGAGGCTGCAACTTGTAATTCGCATAGCACAAGTTGTAGTGGACGTTTGACATGCAAGAGAGATGGCAATGCCAGAACAAGAATGGGTGTACCAACCAAGGTTCTCTTCAGACACCTGGAGGAACATCCGTAGTAGATACAAGCGAATATGAAAACTATTGAAGGCAGGGTGTGTATGTAGTCACACATCTTCTTCCATTACATGGCCTAGAACTCGTAGGAGCTTTTTAACTTGCTAAAAGTGGAAGGATAGCACACAATCAATTGGTTGTTTAAATTTTGAAAGAGGTAAGCGCCACACCTCATTTACACAAATACATAAGTTAAGATGTGGAGAGAGTGCAATAGCATTTCAACTTAGAAACTTTCTTCTATTTATGTGTCCAAAAGATTATGCTTCTAAACACAACAGCTATGAACTAAAAAGTGACGCACATGCACGCACTCATAAGCATGCATGCATATAGATATATATATGTGTACATATGTATGCACACCACTTATGCTGAATGAGCTGACATTCATAGCTCCTTGATTGAATGTCCCTTCTTCTCTTTTGGAAAGATTGATAGTAGATCTTGAGATGTAACATCTAGTCTTCGCGTCTACCCAGTAAGCAGTTCTTGGGACTCTTGAGGGGTTTAAACGTACAAACTTGAAGCAATTTTCCCACCTTATGTATTATGCTATAAATGTTCTTCCATGAGATTCTTCTTTTCTTACTTGTTGTTAGGGAGAACCATCAAAAAGGACCATCTCTTCTTGCCTCCATCTATGCATTCGTAGCCCTCCTTTCATCTATTTGGCAAGGAGCATTCTGTTGTAATAACGGAGTGAGGCCTTGACGGACGAACTACAACACCCACAATGGGAAGTTGCATTTGCGGCTCAAAGGCAATGACACATGCTTTGGTAAGGTTAAGGTAAGCTTTTGACTTGATTATATTTGGCACCGTTATCTGGGGACTAGCCTAGGTCTTATGTCCATTTTTTAATCCATTCCAAGCATTTGGGTTACCTAATATTGGGCGGTGTTTAATAAGGAGTGTAGCCATATTTAGTAACGATGTGTGTAGTTTAACTCACTAGGACCAGTCACTTTTTTTCACTATAGGAGGTTTTCTTCTCCGTGCTAGTATACATCCATCTTGGGGTGTACTTATTATCTTTATACAACACACATTCATTATCTATCCATCATCTCATTGTGTGTTCCCTTGAGCTTTTCCATTGTGTGTACGCACGTATCCTTGCAACCATGTTTCCAACATTTGGTATGAGAGCATATGCTCCTTGCTCATGTTGTTGCCTATCCTTTCTCGTGAGTCACCTGTCTTCTTAAGGAGCCCTTCTAGGAAAAGAAAGAGGACTGGAAAGTGTACAATATTTTGTACTACAGTTTTTCAATTAGGTTTTCGTTTCGGGCATACTTTGGGGGTTGTTTGTATAGTTTTCGGTTTTCTGTAGACATCTTTGGGGACTAGATTTGCAGTGTTCTTTATTAGATTCTGGAGTAGTATTGTCAGATCTACTACAGAGACAGGTATGTAGATATATGCGAAAGCATCATCAGACACTCACCACATTGGATCTTGTCTACGAGCTATGCTTCAACGACATCAAACTCTACATGTTACGAGTAAAATCTCTACTTACTTTACTTTGCATTTCTTTCATATACCTTATAGGTCTCCATTATTAGTGGTCTTATTAGAAGTCATCTTGGTTGCATCAAAGGGTCACTTAACACTCGCAGGATGCGTGATTACTTGCTTGGATATTATCAAAAATGGTAGATAGTGATGTATGTAGAATATTATCCAAAATGTTGTTGAGGATAAGCATGATGCGATCAACTATCCGTTATGGTCCTATATGATGCGACATGTATTGGTAGAGAAAGGGATATGGAATGTTATGGTTGGTACTAATAAATGTCTTAGTTCCTTTGATGACCATGATGCAAAAGGTACATTTGTAGACACAGACTCAATTTCACATAGGACATTATCACATGATAGCATACCTCCTACGTAAAAACAAACAGAGCGGGATGAAAGAGATGCGCAGGCACATGCGTTACTTGCTTTGTTAGTCAAGAGGAGCATCATTCCTCACATTTGGTCATATAGGACTTCTAAACATGCTTAGGATGCACTTGCATCATTGTATTAGGTATGTAGTGAAGCACTTGTTGCTTATCTATACAAGCGATTAGAGTCAGAGCATATGAATAAAGGAGACTCAATGGATAATTTCTTTACAAAAAATTAAGGATTTTAAGGAGCAGTTGGTTGTTAATCCTATTTTGGATTAACAAAGATGCTCCTTCCATTAAGAACAATAATAAGTATTATGTAAAGGCACTATAAATGTTGTACATTATGAGATACTAGCCAGCTAAGGCTTTAGTTAGTAAGTTTTAGGTGCCCAAGTCTCAATAAAGGCCAGATGTATATAAGGTAATTTCTCATAATGGAAACACACAATCCTCCTTTGCGCTATGAGAGCTCTTGTCTTGTCTTGTGCATGAGAGAGAGAGAGAGAGAGAGAGAGAGAGAGAGAGAGAGTACTCTAGTACATGTGCCTCTTTTATGCTTGAGCATGCTTGAGTGTGGGAGAGTGACAGGACGATTGTCTTACATTGTGATTCAGCACATGGATAGAAGAGGGTCAGTAGAATGACCAGGAAGGTCCTAGGGTTGTGTTTGCAAGACCAACTGATGCTCGAGGATAGTAGAGGATCTTGGAGGACTTGTGAGCGACTTCGCGATGATAGAGTGGAGGTGGAGATTAGAGGTTGGAGCTTCTACAAGCGAGCTTGGAGAGCCTCAAGAGACGTGAGCTCGAAACTTGGTAAGTATCTTTCGATAGTTGTTGTCTATTGCTCGTTCCATTGGTGAATGTGTTGAGTTCTCTTGGGAGGTGCAATAGGCCATAACATTTTTAGCGTTGCTGTCGAGGAAACAATCATTGTTTCTTTCATCTTCTTAGAGCTTTAGCTCCCACTATGCAAGTTTCATTATTGCCTTTGCATTTTGGAAGTGCATTGTGAAGTACTATGTGGAAGTAAAGAAATTATATTAGTTGTGAAATCCTGTGTATTGAAGTGTGTGTGAGTACTTGGTAATGCTTGGAGGAAAGCAACACTTGGTTTTTCTTTTGATTTTGTTGTTTTCATCACCAATTTTGCTATTGTGAGTTAGGAATTGGTGATACCCTTTTTTTTTTCAAAAAATCACGAAAATCACAAAAATAAAGAGCCATTTGTTGTGTTAGTCACTTGCATTACATTCCTTTTGCTAGGCGCACAATCATTCTGGATTCATTAGGCAGGGAAATCAAACTCCAAACCACTCAAAAATCATTCTGTCAGCTCGACTAATAAACACGTGAAAGTGTAGGAAATCAGCTCACGACGTGAAACATAGTTGCATTTCACGACATAAGATCCTGTTTGCTTTTAGCAACCGGATACTCAGGGTTGCCTTACTAAAAACAATGTATCTTATCCTGACAACACGACTGACACAAGGAAACCGAAAAAATCTTATTTCATGAAACGGGTCCATTTTACGACGTGAGAAGCATCAACATTTGACGGCGTGAAGTATCAGTATTTCACAACGTGAGATAGAAGGTCTAGTTCACGACGTGAAATAAATGTCATTTCATGGCGTGAAACAGGTCACGAATTCCAGCATGAAATCACAAGGCGTGAGATAACTTATCACAACGTGAAACCCAGTCACAGCGTGAAACCATTTTACGATGTGTAACATCAGTCCAACAGATACCTGAGCAAAAGAGTTGGCATAGTGAGTTCACCTATTGAACTTTTTTTGTCATGCATTTGAGGTCAGGAAAACTTATTGGAGATGATCCTACCCCTGACGATAGCGCATCTAACTACCCAGGATCTTCATACTAGAAAAGTGTTGGTTGAGGTCACTCGGCGAGCACTCAATTGAGTGTAGCAGCTTGGAGAAATCTGACCACTGCAGAAACCAATAGCAAAGAATCCATGGAAGAAGGGCTAAGGTTCTTTGGTCATGGAGAAGAGGGGAAACTCGCTTCTCCTGCAAAGTCTCGTAGAATATTTGATATAGCCCGGGGATTCTTCGGTCTCCAACCCGACGCAAAAGATGAAGCTCAATCTGCGGACGAGGGTCTGTCAACGAGCGGGGGATACGGTCCAAATCAAGACTTAGCAACACCTACAGCCCTAACGTCTGGCCCCACAAACACTAACACCCTGAGACCTAGTGGAACTACTCCTAGGGTTAGGCGAGACAAGGAAAATGCTGTCAAAACGGGTCAGATCTTCTTTTCCACATCTGTGGAATTGGAGGTTGACATTAAGATGGTTGAAGTAGAGCGTCAAAGGGAAACACCCAGATTCATTCAAATACCTGTCAATCAATTGGGAAGGTATTATGAGAGCGATGACACAAATGTCACAATTCCAATCCACCATAACGGGTACCAACAAGCACTTGCTATCCTGGATGGGGGTGCGGGTGTGAGAATTATCACCAAGCAATGTTGGAAAAATTGGATAAAATTGGAGTTAGAAAAAGTAGATCTCGTTAAGATGGCAGATGGAACATCCTTAAGGCCATTGGGATTACTGAAAAATGTTAAGCTTTTCGTTCCATTACCATCATACATTTGTTGTAATGAACTTTTTGTGCCAACCAGATTCATATGATATAATCTTGGGCATACCTTTTATGAGGGAAGCCAAGATGGTGCACGATTGGGCATTAGACCAAGTGTATATACAAAAGGATGAGATGTATATATGCATATACTTTAGTGGAAACTGGATGCATGTACTTGCCACCATAGTATTACCTCTCCTAGAGGAACAATTTGAATCGGGAACCGTTCCTACTACCTCAGTGCACATGGTGAATGTGCAACTTGTGGAAGAGGAAATAGAAGATGAGACCACCTCAAGCATAGGAGAGCCTGAGACACAAGGTCGCAACAACGCTGAACGCCTCGGAAAATGGCGGAAGCAAAAAAGGTATATTGCTTGACGCAATGCCCTATTGTGAAGTAAACCCACAGACGCCTAGTGGTGAAGATATCTCGAGGTCACCAAGGTGCACGATGAGTTCTCTAAGAAGAACTGTAATAAGGAGTTGAGTAAGATTACCTTGGAAGGAAAACGAGAAGAGAAATCTACTCTTGAAAAGCCTGATTCGCCTAAACTTACTAAGGTTGGAAGAAGGAAACGAAATAAGGCTCTGGCTAAAGCCGAGCGAGAGGCAAGGAAGGCGATGGCTCGAAAAGAGGATGATGATGACGACGAGCCAGACCTACACCAAACGCCAAACCATTTCAAGACTTACACCATCGATGAGCGGAAAGTAGTCTAATTGATGGCCAAAAGAGTGAAGTAAAATAGCCATTCCATGTCTTACGATGGACCAGCAGAAGTTAAAGAAGAAGACATTGCTGAGCGAGGGGAGGATCCTAAACTTGTCTACATTGCTCATGACTCGACTCCTGCTGAAGAGGTGGATCTCATTGCTCTCTTGAAAGAATTCAAGGATTGTTTTGCTTGGAAGTACAGAGAAATGAAGGGTGTACCACCCGAGGTGGTTCAACACACTATTCAGATCATAAGAGGATCGAGACCATCCAGGCAGAAACCTTACTAGATAAATCTTAAATATGCAGCTATTGTAAAGGAAGAAATTGATAAACTCATAGTTGTAGATTTCATCTACGAGATTGAGCACACAGATTGGCTATCACCAATTGTGATCGTGCCAAAAAAGAATGGAAAGCTCAGAGTGTGTATTGATCTCAAAAAGGTCAATGCAGCTACTAGGAAAGACCACTATCCATTACCATATATGGAGCATATAATAGAATGGGTAGCTAGTAGTGAAGCCTACAACTTCATTACCAGCTACCAGGAAAGACCACTACCCATTGCCATATACAGATCATATATTAGAACGGATAGCTGTGGTAATGAAGCTTACAGCTTCTTAGACGGTTTTTCGGGATACAACCAAGTGTCCATTACTCCGGAAGACCAACACAAGACAGCCTTTAACACAATGTGGGAGACCTATGCTTATAAGGTTATGTCTTTTGGCCTCATTAATGCTCTTGCAACGTTCCAAACGATTGATGTGCATGGCCTTCAAGGACTACTTGCAAGAGTGGCTCGAGGTATTCATTGATGATCTTTGTGCACTCTCACGATGGACTGAACATCTGGCTTGCTTAAAGAAGGTGTTTGAGATATGTCAATTGTATCGCATATCCTTAAATCCTTTAAAATGCTAATTTCGAGTCAATCACGGTGTTATATTGGGACACATTGTGTCTAAAAATGGTATTTCCACTAATGAGAGCAAGGTGAAGTTGATTCTGGAATTACTCCCTCCAACAAACTACAAGGGTGTATAATGGTTTATGGGGCATGTTGGATACTATCAAAGATTCATTATCTTCTATGCTGAAATTGTCAAACCATTGTATAGACTACTCATGGTCTTTGAATGGACTGAAGAGTGCCAACAAGCTTATGACCAGTTGAAAAGGACACTGACTAGTGCACCGATATTGAAACCACCCAATTGGGATCTTGTATTCCATGTACACATTGATGCATCAAATTTTGCTATAGGGTGCGTATCGGCGCAACCTGGGGAATTCAAATTGGATTACCCAGTTTGCTTTGCCAGTCAATAATTAAATGATGCAAAAATCAACTATACCATAACTGAACGTGAAGGGTTGGCCATGGTATATGCTGTCAAGAAATACAAACATTACTTGTTGGCCAATAAGTTTATATTTTTTGTGGATCATCAAGCCCTATTGTATGTGTGGTGAACAAGCTATGCACCACGGTAAGAATCACATGTTAGTTACTTTCGTTAAAACGTATAGAGACTATGTAAAGTGGTCACACTATTACGTGTGCTAACAACCTGTCAAAGGTATTGGTGAGATAGTTCTTACTGTTGCAAGTGGTGAGGATCTTTATCTTCAAAATGTGTTTGAGGAATTAAAAAGAATATGCTTCTATGCCCACTTTAGTAAGGGGGATTTTAATGTTGAATTTACAGAACATGTATGCAACAAGCGTGATTTTGCTTGTCTGGTAGACATTTCTAATGCCATGAAAGATGTCTAGTTATGGCATGCTAGATTTGGCCATGCTTCTATTGGTGGTTTATGCTTTTGTAGCAACATGGGATGCTAGAGGATCTTCCTCAACTTGATTCACCACCAAGATATGTTTGTGAAGGATGTATCCTTGGCAAACTTGCTCACCAACCTTTCTCAAAGAATGCAATTGATAGAGCTAATTCTAAATTGTAGCTCATACATAGTGATGATGACATGTAGTTAGAGGCTTCATCCAAGTGTTCATGTTCAAATAATTATTCAGTCACTACATTCTCTGTGAGCCTCTCCTTGTTGGTAGCAATTCTTAGGCTTGGTACCAAGAATTTAATGAGCATGAAAGTGTGTGTTCCATATATCAGGTTAAAAGGATGGATGGCAAATTTGTAGGCTCTTTTGTAAGCCCAAAGAGCAGCTGGCTGGCAACTTCTATTCCCAGTCATTGTGTGAGGTTTCCACGGTCTTGGTCAGGATAGCACACATAATCTTATTGGTGCTTTTTTTTTGCCTAACCATTAGCTTGGGGATAGTAGGGTGAATATTTGCGACCATGAATTCACCCAACATAGGAACTTGATTACATCATTGATGAAGTGGATTCCCCTATTGCTTATTATTTCAAGTGGACACCCAAATCTAGTAATTATATTTTTGTGAAGTGGGTTCCCCTATTGCTTATATTATTTCGAGCGGCCACTCAAATCTAGTAATTATGTTTTCGTAAAGGAATTTGGTTGTTTCCCTTGCATTAGCCTTTCGGGTTACACAAGGCTCTATACACTTGGTAGAATAATCCATGGCACTAATAATAAATCACGCTAAGTATCTCAAGCTACTAGACTAATTCCAACAAAGTCAATGCCCAAATGGTTGAAGAGATACTACAAGGTGCAAGGGTATTTTATCATGGTTGTGAATACCAGCGAATCGCTGACATTCACATCACAACCGTTTACAAATTTAGTCGTATATCCAAATAGAGTGGGCCATGTGGTCTAATGAGGACTACTTCTTTGGGAGGAAACTTATATTTTGTTACATTTATTGATAATTATAGAAAGTACAGCTGGTCCTACCCTATGAGAAAAAAGAGGTATTTTCACATTTTCAACGCTTTGTTGCTTGGTTGAAAATGAAACTGGCTTAAAGATTCAAACTCCCCGTTTAGACAGATGGAGGGATATATGTCCAATGCATTCAAATTTTTTGGCACAAAAAGGCATTAAGCATCAATGTAAAACTCCTTATACATCACAATAAAATGGTGTTACTGAGACGAAACATGTTATGAGAATATATTTTAAGATGTCATTAAAAATATTATTATACCCTCTTAGATAATTTGGGCACTTGGATTATCTTTATGCCAAGCCAAATCATGTTAATATCATGGGTGATGCCATTATAAATACTAATACGTTTGGTATACATTGACGTATGGTTGGGGTCTCTAATGTCTATTACACTTGGTTTGTATGGAAGGGTGATTCCTGGTTTATTACGCTTGGCAAACATGTGTATGGTTACGGTTTCTATACTATTTACCAATTTGTTGTTGGTTAGTGGTGAAGAGGATTCAGAAGATTGAGGAGAATACACACAATATTATTTGGTGGCACACATTTTTGTAAACAAGCTTTGTATATACATGTGCTAACTTGTGTATTTTTTTATTTATTTTAGAAAGCTTTAATGTATCAAGTGTAGACTTGAACTTTAATATTTTTGTAAAGCGTGATATGTTTTAACCCTAGCCTCAATTTATGGACACTCTATTTTGCGCATAAGATAATGATGTGCAAGTAAAAGCACCTTCTTGTAATTTTGGAGGCTATAGCCTATTTTGGAATGATGAATTACGAAATACTCATGTTTGGGGAGAGGCCACACACATGAGGGGAAATGATTTCACCCAATGTTTTAGTTGTTATCTTAAGCTAAGTATTTTATTTGTTATTCATTCAATTCTTGATATGTTGAATTTATGGACTTGATGAGTTATTTGGATTGAATAATCTATTTTCTTACAAGTTCCTATTTTCTCTATTTTCCTTGAATTGGATCCGTGTGTCAGTGGTATCAAAGCTATAAGTCTAGGAAGATAGCATCAAGATTTAAAAGCTTGAAAGCTTAAATCAAAGGTTTTCAAAGAGTTGCAGGCTTTTAACAAAAGAGCAAAGACCAAGAGACAAGGAGGTAGAAACCACTTTGCAAAAACCACCAAACCACCCTTTTTCTTGAAAAGTGGTTTTTTTAAATTATTAACCTCTCGACCATATAGATTCAGCATTTAAAGGAGACTTGAACAGATTGTTAAACCTTTACTTAGAAAAAAAATCCATAATGGATGGTGGTGGACAAATTCCCACAAGCGCTAATCCCTGCAAGTTTAATTACTTTTTGGATTTAAAAAAGATTAATCAAATGGAGAAATTTAAGCTTGTAATTAAGAAATTAGAGAAATTCAATTTTTTCGTTTCTCTCCTCTCTCTCCATTAATTTGACAGCGGGCAAAATAAAAATAAAAATCAAGCGCTAGCGATTTTCTTCTTCGTTCTCTAGTAGCACTGTCGATGATTTCTCACAGCCATGATGAAGAAGCTTTATCTTTAAAAGCTTAAAGCTTATTACTATTATAAGCCTTAAAAATCTTATGAGCATTATAAGCTTTAAAAGCTTATGATAAAGCCTAAAAAATCCCTCATTGAAAAAAAAAAGAGAATAAAGGGATCTCAACAAAAGGAAAATTTCAGGTTTGCTGGATTTGCAAGAAGTTATAGAAAATTTCTTTTCTCTTTTTTGAAAAATTGGAAGGCCTTTTGTAAGAAAAATTTTGGACATCATCAAAGAGATAAAAAATCCAAAGTTTTTGGAGGTGTTATCTTTGGCTCTGGTTTCTTCGTCACATTAAGTTTTGGCATGATTTTTGGATACTCAACGAATTTGAAGTGGTTTTAAAAATCTTACCAAAGTCAACTGAAACTCAAGCTTCTTGATCACGCTCGGGATTTCATTCCGAATTGGAGTACAAGGGCAGTGCTAAGATCAACCTTTTGACAAACTTCAAACCTGAATTCAACATGGTTCAAAAGCTAAGTTTCTTGTCTTTATTTATTTATCCACATCATAAAACTACACTTTATTTATTTATTTATTTATAATGGCCAATCTATCTGAATAACCCACTATGCAAGAGAAAATTTTGCACTTCAAGAGAAAATTGCAAGTGAGCGTGAACTTTGACACAAGCTAGAGCATCGTGTAAAGCATTCTAAGCGCAAGTGTGACTCTTTTGACTCTAATGAGGAGGAAAGTGATCGTGTTAGGTGCATTGTCAAAGCTACTTTAGGTACTCAGAGTTCCCGGAAAGATTCATGGATTAGTTGAAAGGCGTTCACTTTCCAGAACTATGAGGCAAGAAAGATGCATGAGTACTTATTGCATGGCTCATTCAATTGGATGATTATTTTTCAGGAAAAAAATTCTCGAAAAAGGACAAGATTAAGTGTGCTTGTAATCACTTGATTGAAAGTGGTGCTCTATGGTGGAATGTGATAAAGCAGGGTAAACATCAACCTACGACATGAAAAGAGTTTTAGAAACTCTTAAAGAAGCACTTTCTACCTTCTCACAAGGCCAGATCTTGTCAATGATGGGACACTTTATGATGGGACACTTTATGCTAGGTCGAGAAAGAGAATGTCCAAGCCTACATCAACAAATTCTCGGACATTCTACACAGGTTCAACTGATTGAGAAAGTCAAAGAAAAAGAGCAACGAAGAAAATTCATTGTTAGTCTTAAGCCTGCAATTAGGTCTGATGTCAATATGTTTCATCCTCATAGTCTTAGTTCTGCTATGGATCTTGCTTTAAATTTTGAACGCAAAACATCTATTTCTAGAGATTCCATAATGCAGGAAAAGTCTTTTTACAAATTCCTCTAAACCATATTTTCCTTCACGTACTTTTGATAAATCTAGAATGCACAAGGGTAAAGATGTTGTCAAAGGAGATGCTCGGAAAGACAATAACAACAAACTCTCTAATGGTCAACAAAAGAACCAAAGCGTCAAATATTTCAGATGTCACAAGGAAAGACACCTTGCACGAGACAGTCCTGAGAAGAAAAAGAACTCCGCACATGTGGCTCATCTCAACTTTATTAAGAATTCATGGAAAAATAAAAAGAAAATCAATTTCTATATTGCATGATGATGGTAGCTCACATGACTTCATTTTTGAAAAAGCATTAGAAGCACTTAACCTAGATGCATCGTACTCTAGTTATAAAGTGAAAGCTGCATTTAAAGGTACTAAGTACAATTGCAAAGTACAATTGCACTAAAGAGGTTAAGAATCTAGAATTGGAAATGGATTCACTGAAAGAAAAGAGAAAATTTCTAGTAGCTCTTTTACAAGGTGTTGATGTTATCTTAGGAATGCCTTTGAGACGACCAGAATCCCCAGATTGATTTGAGACCCATACCATGTGGTTAATGGAAGGTGAAAAAGAAAATGTTAGACCACGCAAAAAAAGCTGTAGGAAAAAGGAGACACTTTTTATTCTTGTCAACCAGCTTACTGCTTAAGCTAACTTTAAACCAAATGTGTCTCATGATCCTTTCATCTTTAAGTTCTCTAAGTGCATTATCGATAACCTACCTCCTAGTTTACCCCAACCACGTTCAGAAGGCCATAAAATTGAAATAATCCCTAGTAGCTCTTCGCCATGTAAAGCTCCTTATCGAGTTAACATGCTTGAGCAAAAAGAGATTCAGAGACAAGTTGAAGAATTATTAGAGAAAGAATTGATTAGACACAATACCATTTGGTACTCCAGTTCTTCTCGTTATAAAAAGAAGAATGGAACATATCGAATGTATATCAATTATTATGCTTTAAACAAGATTGCTGTCAAGAACCGATATTCGATACCACGAGTGGATGACTTGCTAGATAAGCTCGAGGGAGCACAAGTTTTTAGCAAGATTGACCTCAAGTCTGGTTACCATTAAATTTGAATGGATGAAGGGCATATCTTCAAGATTGATTTTAGAACCCAAACCGGTCATTATGAGCTTTTAGTTATGTTAACCACATACTGATTAAAACATTTCTATGACAACTATGTCCACACACTTATGTAATGGGCACCCGTACTATATTGTAAATCCCGTCAATTGATGAGGGAAACACCCTAAAGACACTCCCAAGTATTGAGCTTCAAAGGACAGACAAGAGGATCTTGGTCAGTTGGCCAAACCATAGATAAAAGCCGATATCCGATACCACGAGTGGATGACTTGCTAGATAAGCTTAAGGAAGCATAAGTTTTTAGCAAGATTGACCTCAAGTCTGGTTATCATTAAATTTGAATGGATGGACATATCTTCAAGATTGATTTTAGAACCCAGATCGGTCATTATGAGTTTTTAGTTATGTTAACCACATATTGGTTCACACATTCCTATGACAACTATGTCCGCACACTTATGTAACGGGCGCTCGTGCTATATTGTAAATCCTGTCAATTGATGAGAGAAATGCTCTAAAGATGCTCCCAAGTATTAAGCTTCAAAGGACAAACAAGAGAATCTTGGGCCAAACCATAGATAAAAGCCTTGTAACTATGTTTTACGTGCCCAGGGGTCACTTACTCCTAGGCGGCCTAGTGGGAAAAGACTTGTAACTATAAAAGCCAATTTCCCTTGTTTGTAATGGATTCTCCGATTTGTGCAATAGAAGTGAAGTGTTTTCTCTCTCCCTCTCTCTTGCAACTCTAATCTAGCATGTGTGGTGTGCTTAGGGTTAGGGTTTGGGAGTGATTAGTGCTTTCCATTTCTCTCTCTCTCTCTCTCTCTCTCTCTCTCTCTCTCTCTCTCTCTCTCTCTCTCTC
Organism: Cibotium barometz; assembly: GCF_041138505.1. Taxonomy (NCBI): domain Eukaryota; kingdom Viridiplantae; phylum Streptophyta; class Polypodiopsida; order Cyatheales; family Cibotiaceae; genus Cibotium; species Cibotium barometz. Next base: position 54,401,715 of record NC_141055.1, read on the forward strand.
GATTAGGCTAACCAACACGCGATCCTCTTTCGCGGAGATCCCACATGATCTTTGCGAGAGATCTTGCATCACCCGTTGGATTAGAGCAACCGCCTCAGTGTGATAACGAGTGCGGGAAGACGGCGGTGACGAGATGCTACGGTGGATCTCTTAAGCCATGCTCGAGCTCGGCGGATAGGCAACTTCACACGACACGTTAGGGTAGGGTTTCCTTAACAAGTTATGCCATTCGGTTTGACTACTTTCAACAAAATGATGAATAGAATATTCTTGAAACATCAAAATTTTGTTGCAGTGTTTTTTGATAATGTCTTAGTTTTCAATAAGAATCGTCAAGAGTACGAACAACATTTAGAAAAAGTGTTCTCACTTCTTCAAGAGAATCAGCTCTATGTCAATTCTGAAAAGAGAAAATTCTTTGAAGGGGAAATTGAATACTTAGGGCATATTGTTTCTGTTGATGGTATTCAAGTAGACCCCAAAAAGATTTAAAGCATTGCTAACTGGCCTAGACTGCATGATATTCACAAGCTCTGATCTTTTCTTGGATTGTGTAGCTACTATAGGAAGTTCGTTAGAAATTTTACATATATTGCACATCCTTTAATTGAGAAAGCTAAACATTTTAATTGGACTAGTAGATAAGGCCATTCCTTCTCTGAGCTTAAGAAAGCATCGACTCATGCACCAGTTCTTACACTACTAGATTTTCAACGACCATTCTTTGTTGTAGTGACGCAAGTGGACATGGTTTTGCTGTTGTTCTCATGCAAGATGGACATCATATTACTTATGAAATTTGTAAGTTTAAACTAGTAGAAAGAAATTATAGTACATATGACAAGAAATTAGCTAATGTTGTACATGCTTGAAGACTTTGGAAACATTATTTAATGAGATCTCAATTCTTAATCAAGGCAGACCAACAAAGCATTCGTCATTTATTGACCCAGCTATTGATTTCTGACCGACATATCAAATGGGCTTCATTTATCTAGAGTTTTCAACCCATGAGTCAATATCAACCAGGCAAAGAAAATGTTATGGCGGATGCATTAAGTAGACGTCCCAGTGTTCACAACATTTCTATCGTTTAGAGTGAACCTTTGAGTCTTATGAGAGAATCCTATGATACTGGCTCGAATTTTTCTAAAGTTTGGACTAAACTTAGAGATAATAATTGGAATCCTATTGGTGATTATTCATGCCATGATTGTTACCTTTTCTTCCAGAAGAGATTGTGTATTACACAACCTTTGAGACAATTCATATTGGAAGAAATGCATCCACCACCATACATGGGCCATCGAGGTGTTTCAGCTACATTACAATTAGTCTCTAGAGAATTCTTTTGGACTTATCTTAAACAAGATGTAACAAAATTTATGATTGAATGTTCTAATTGTCAAAAAATTAAAAGCTACAAAGGTAGGACCCAAGGACTTCTTACTCCTCTACCAATCCCTAATGATACTTGGGAACAAATATCTATGGACTTCATTACAAGTTTTCCTACTACATCCGGTCATAATGATATGATTTGGACTATGGTCAACCGTTTAAGTAAGCAAAGCTTATTTCTTACCTTGTAAGAAAACATTGACTTCTCAAAAGCTATGATTGTGTTTATCAAGCAAATCTTTGTTCATCACAAAAGTCATTGTTTATGAACGGAGATTCTAGATTCTACAGTAATTCTTGGATCACTCTTTTCTCCAATTTAGACACTAAGATAGATTTTCCGACAGCTTTTCATCCAAAAATGAATAAACAAATTGAGGTTACTAATAGCACTATATTGGATCTACTCAGAGCCTATTTTTCCCAACCTATGTTGCCCAATAACCTAATTCATGGAATAAATATATTCATCTTCTCTAGTTTGCTTACAATAATACTCCTCATTCGACTTGGTCAAGCACCTTTCGAAATTATGTATGGAAAACCTTTGCCTATTTTAGCTACTAGACTTTCCCACAAAATCAAAGATGTTGATCAATTCACTATGGATTTTAGTAGCATTTTGAATTATGTAAAACATTGTATTGCTCATGCTCAAGAACAATATGATAAGAAAGCAAATCATAACGTAAAGCTATATCTTTTGAAATTGGAGATTATGTACTTTTGAGAATTGAGAAGCGTAGACTTAAGAGTCTTGAAAAATTCCCAGCTATTAAGCTCGCCCCAAGATTTTATGGACCTTTAAAGGTGATGCACAAAATTAATAATGTTGCTTACAAACTTAAATGACCTCATTTGGCAGATTCATAACTCATTTTATGTGAGTTTGTTTAAACCTTTCAGGGAATCACTTCCCACTCATCCTGTGTATAAGGAACCACCTCTTATATTGAGGGTGAGGAAGAAGTTTTGATTCCAGATTCTATCATCGATTATATCAACTCGTACTGGAAATCAATATATCAAATATTTAGTAATTTTTCAAAATCATTCTCCTGAAGATGCAAGATGGGTGCCGAAGAAATACCTTCGTGCTTTCCTTGAGATCCTTCATTCTTTTCAACAAACCCACAATTAAAGACAATTGCAAACTCAAGGAAGAGAGAATGTTATGAGATTATATTTATGCTCTCTTTTAAAATATTATTCTACCCTCTTAGATAATTTGGGGATGCTTGGATTATCTTTTCATCAAGCCAAATCATGTTAATATCATGGGTGATACCATTATAAATATTAATATGTTTGGTATACATTAACATATGGTTAGTTGGGATCTCGAATGTTTGTTACAGTTGGTTTGTATATGGAAGGGTGATTCCTAGGTTACGCATGGCAAACATGTGTAGTTATGGTTTGTATACTTATGAAATATTTATTTACCAATTTTCTATTGGTTATTTTATAGGTGAAGAGGATTCAGAAGATTGAGGAGAATATGCACAGTATTATTTGTTGGCACACATTTTTGTAAACAAGCTTTGTATATTCATGTGCTAACTTTTGTACATTTTGATTTATTTTTAAAAGCTTTGATTTATCAAGCTTAGGCTTGAACTTTAATATTTTTGTAAAGCATGATATGCTTTAACTCTAGCCTCAATTTATGGACACTCTATTCTAAGCATAAGAAGACAGTGTCGTGCAAGTGAAAGCATCTTTTTGTATTTTTGGAGGCTATGGCCTATTTTGGAATGAAGAATTACGTAAATACTCGTGTGGGGAGAGGCCACACACATAAGGAGGGATGATTGCACCTAATGTTTAAGTCGTTATCTTGAGCTAAGTATTTTATTTGTTATTCATTCAATTCTTGAATATGTTAAATTTGTGGACTTGATGAGTTATTTGGGTTGAATAATATATTTTCTTGCAAGTTCCTATTTTCTCTATTTTTCTAAAATTGGATCCGTGTCAAAACATGACTTTCATCTATGGTCAAAGGTTAGGAGCTTCCACATAAGTTTTGGATTTGGATGGAAGCAATTCTTTGTGCTACCTATGTCCTGAAGAGGTACCCCAGTAAAGCTTTGAAGACTATAACTCTTTATGAATTGAAAACCTAAGGTTGAACACATGCGTTTTTTAAGTTATTTAGCATATGCACATGTGCCAATACAAAGGAGACTAAGCTCGATGACAAGGTAGTGAAATGTATTTTTATTGGTTATACTACTAAAAGCAAAGATTATCGTCTCTGAAATCCCCCACCATAAAGAAGATTATTATGAGTAGGGATGTCGGTTTTTGTAAAGGATCCAAAGATGGACTTCAATAACCATGCATATACTAAATCACTTAACATGTTTGATGGGTCATTACCTATGCGAGTTTCTATTGATTCTCATTAGATTTTGCCTATTGATCCTTTTTTATTGCACAAGGCAGAAATGCTCAAAGAATTGATGCACCAACAACTAGAAGATACAGTAAATACTAAAATATTAGTAATCAATGAATCTAGGATTATGCCTAGGTGGGTTAGAAGCACATTACATCCAGTATAATTCTTCCATAGATATTGTTGAGTTTACATTTCTTAGTTCTCTATACGATGTAGATGAACCTGACTATTTTAAAGAGGCTTAAGAAGATCCAAATTGGGTGAAAGCCAGGCAGGATAAATTCATTTCATTCAAAAAAATGGTACTTGGGATTTAGTGGATCTACCAAATCTATTGGTACTAAGTGGATTTTAAAAGTCAAGAGAAAGGCAAATGGATCAATTGATAGATTCAAGGCCAGAATTGTTGTAAAAGATTATGTCTAGTAGAAAGAAATTAATTATGATGAAACTTTCTTCCACTTTCCGTATAACCACTATCCGATCATCATGGATGGAAAGTGGATAGAAAAAAATTGTTCTTGAATGCTTACTTTGCAAGAAGACGTTTATGTGAGTTAACCAGCTGGATTTGATTAGTGTGCTTAAGAACATAAGGTATGCAAGCTTAAAAAAGCTTTATATGGTTTGAAACAAGCTCCTGGAGCTTGGTACCAGAAGATTTATGCCTATTTGATTGGACATGGATTTCAAAATAGTCATACGAAAAGCACTTTATGTGTGAAAAAGGAAAAGCAAGATTTTCTTGTTGTCATCTCTATGTCAAAAACATGCTAGTGATAGGGATTTTATTACAGCCTTCAAGGCTGACCTTGCCTCAAATTTTGACATGTCAGATCTTGGTCTTTGCACTACTATTTGGGTATACAATTTATACGGCAAGATGATACTATCTATAGTCATTAAGAAATCCAAGTACATCAAGGCACTGCTCAAGAGGTTCAATATGGAAAGTCACAAACCGATTTGTACACCAATGGAACCTATGTAAAACTTAGTCTGTAGGATGCCGGTGAATCATTTGACATAACCACTTATGATCAAGTTGTGGATGCATAATCTATTTGTGTAACTCATGGGACCAGACACCAGTATGATATGTCCCAACTTTCAAAGTTCATGCAATGCCCATGCATTAAGCATTGGTAGGCAGTTAAACCTATCTTTTGATACTCACAACAAGGCACTCAAGATCTTGGATTATTTTATGCCAAGGGGGCTGATTTAGAATTGTTGCAATCCAATGTAGGTTTTTCACTTTATGTGAAAAAACACATAGAGGGATCATGTTATTAGTCATTTATGTGGATGAGACTTGATTATTCACTGGTAATAGTGATACAGATTATCATACATCTACCATAGCCGGGATGAGGGAGGAGAGGTAGAGATCTTGTTCACCGCACAACCATAGAGGATGGTGGATAAGCACCACACTATCGGGCTTATGTAGTGGCCTACTTGCCCACCTTACCCTGCCGCCCGTGGTCCTCCAACCTAGGCACCTCACCCCCTGAAACTTGGACACCCTCGTTGATCGCACTTCGATGATCAGGATCCATGTCCGATCAAGTCCTACATAGCTGGATACATGCTATGTGAAGAGTTTTCATCCACACAAAAAAACAAACTGAGGATAGTTTTTGGTAAGCATACTCAAGTGTTCCTAAGAGGACACTTCCTCATCTCTATCCTTCCACTTAACAAGTGCCTCTCGGTACATAATATGCCTCGTGTTCTGATCCCTAAATCCAAGAACCTTCTTGAGTTCATGTGGAAGAGATGATGGTTCAATAAGTTCCACCAAAATGTCAGGAGTAACTACGTTAGGACCACAATGATCTTATTGACTACAAATTCTATCTCTTGTTGCTTTTAGCATAGCTTGCATGTCCTCAAGGAAATCCATAACAGACTAGATTTTCTCCTTCTCTAGCCCTACGGTTGTAGGAGATCTCGGTTGGAAACCATACATCAACATGAATGGGATGAATCAAGTCGTCGAATGTTGAACTATTATAAGAAAATTCCAACAGTGGTGGCAGACCAATTTGATTGCTTTTTAATAACATATGCTCAAAGAAGCATGTCTTCTAGCACGTAGTTAACTCTTTCTATCCTAACCATTAGACTGCAGATGGTCGGCCATACTCATACTCAAAGTAGTATCCAACTTTTTGAAGACTTCCCTCCAAAAGTGGCTATCAAACTTCTTATCTCTACCAAAGAAAAATAGCTAGCTCAAGAGTTTTTACCTCCTTTCTACTAGATAAAGTCTCCTACTTTGAGATGCTCATGCTTATTGACCTAGCACGAAGTCTTAGATGTCCTTGAACAAACTAAATAGTGCATAGGTCTTTTGTACCCTAGGGTGACTAGGACTTGGACTATCGTGACTTTCAATAAGAATTTGTCACTGAAAGTCACAAATAGATGGCACACAAACTCTACCTTTGTAAAGCAAGTACTCATCGTTGATAGAGAAGTTCCTTAACCTTTCCCCCCAACGAACTTTATCACCCCCATTTGAAACAATGTCAAATGGTAGTGAAGGGTTGAACCCCGAGCTCTTCGTCTCGGTACACATAATCCAAGGAACCCATCTAGTCTCTTCGAACTAAAACTCTCTCTTTCTCTTACAAAAACCTCGGCTAATTACTTCGGATTAACACTCCTTTCTAACAAGGAAGGCAATGGCTACTAATGGTGGCAAGTGCGTGCACATATAGCAAGCCAAACCTCTGACTAAGATGGATCATGCTGACACAAACCACATAGAGATTCCAAGAGCTTGTTCTTGAATATGGTGAAGATTAACTCGTTCACCATTGGAATACAACTCAGCGCATCCACTACTATGTTAAATTTACCTCTTTGGTAAAAACGAAGCTAAAGGTCAAACTCTTGTAGGATCTCTTCGCACCTTGCTTTTCTACCTTTCAACTCATTTTGACTTAAAAGCCAAACTTTCATGGTCCATACTACAGACCTCAAAAGTAGCACCATATTAATATTATCGCCACTTTTTAAAAGCATGGACTACTACAAGTAACTCTTGCTCATAGGCCGAGTCATTATGTTGGACACGGTCAAGCTTTTTACTTTCAAATGCAACTAGGTGTCCCCCTTGTATTAAAACCGCCCCAATGGCTTCCCCACTAGCGTCTATTTCTATGAAAAAATTATCATTAAGGTGCAATTTACTCAAGATAGATAAACCTGCAATTGCAACCTTGAGTTTCTCAAAACTTCATTGTGGATTCTCCTAACAATTTTGCATTTAGTTCTCAGCTAATCTATCAACTAGACTGCGATCTTCATGTAGTCCTTTACATACTATTAGTAAAACCCTTATAAACCTAGAAACATTTATGGTTCTAAGTTTTTAAGCTCAGACCATTTGAGAATAGCACGCACTTTCAAGATCCATCTGCATTCCCTCAGCGATATAATATGGCCTAGATAATGAATTTTCTTAGCAAAAAATTTACATTTTCTTTCCTTCACAAATAACCTATTCTTTCTAAGTTTTTTGAACACTAAGCATAAATTCTCTACGTGTTCCTTTCTCGACTTGCTATATAAACAAGTATGTTGTTTAGGAAAACCACTACGAATTTTCCTAAGTATGGATGTAAAATGTTGTCCCCATCAACGTAATAAATGTCACTGCGTGTTAGTTAAACCAAATGGCATGACCAAAAAACTCATAAAGTTCTAAACGTGGTCTTGGGAACATCTTGTTCCCTGATCCTGACCTATGGTAGCCCAACCTAAGGTCAGTTTTAGAAAAATAACATGAACCATTGAGTTGTTCAAACAACTCGTTGATGTGGGGCATTGTATACTTGTTCTTAATCACAATTTGATTAAGAACACGGTAATCTATGCACATACACATAGAAGCATCTTTCTTTTTTACCAAAAGAATAGGCGAAGCCCATGGTGAAGAACTAGGTCTTATGAAACCTTTTCTCACATAATCGGCCAATTGTCGCTCTACCTCCTATGCTTCAAAGTGGCTAAGTCTATAATCAAGCTTGCTTATAGGCCTAGAACCTAGTAGTACATCAATGGAATGGTCTACCTCCCTAGATGGTGGGACACCATCTGGAAAATATTCCAAAAAAACATCCGGATACTCTTGTAATAATAAAGAATTTAAATTATCTACTACTTATCAATTTTTTATCGTCTTGTTTTCAACCTTGGATTTTTTTAAGTTTTTCTCACATGTAGACAAAATAGGGTTTACAAAAAAGGGGGTCTCGTCCAAGGCCATTTAAATTTATTGTTTTATCTATGGAAACATAATTCAATTTTGCTTCATCTTTGGAAACATAATTCAATTTTGTTTCATCTTTGGAAACAAAATTATGCAAAAAGGTTACAAATGTATACGTGATGAATCTTGTCAAGCTCATTTTGGAATGGCACAACACACACGATATCAAAGGTGTACCTGGCACATCATGCTCTCCACGCAAATACATCCACCCTCATGCATGAAATCCAGGTTGTTATCTTAGTAACTACGATGCAGAGGAGGGCCCAATTTATACAACCACTCCTTACCTAGATAGACATCTACCCTAGCTAAATTCATGACCTGGAAATCAAGCATAGCCTCGTAGCCCTGCATACCAAGTGGCACTCCTGAAACCGCCATGTCCCGAACGGTTTTGTCATAACTATGTACTTTTGGTCACTATTGGTCTTAGGTAGCCTCATCTTTGGCTAATGACGAGTAGTTAAGAAAGTTGTGCATGGCTCCATTGTTGATCATAATGGTGACTCTATGGCCACCAATCATGCCATATAAATGAACCAAATCATGTGGCTCGAAAGATGCTTGCCACTTAGCCTATGAAACACAACAAGCTGGTTCATCACATTGATGCTTGCGATCAAGACCAACTTCAAAACCTTGAAATCAGCCTTTGTACATGGCTTTTCCAGACAAGGTGATCGGTGGAGTGTAGTAATAGAACTCTATTCAATTAAGCGTCAACTAAATAAATCCATTAGAGATTTTATCCTTAGGATAAAACTCTTGGACTCACGTTGTGAGTCATGGGAAATATTAAACGATGTTCAATTGAAGAGATGTTTCATGATGGGCTTGAAGAATAATAGCTTACACAAATTGATCATTGTATCCAATCTGGAAACATTCAATCAATGTTGTAAAGAAGCAATACGTTTGGGTAATAACATACTAAAAGATGATCATGCTACGAGGTGTTCCTCATCTAAACTAAGTGAAGTAATGGCAAATGAAAGATCGATCTTGGAATTGACATTCCCAAATTTTATGTAGGCTTGCTTATTATAACCTTATAGCCAACATCTCTAAGAGAGGGTGAAAGCCTTCAAAACCAGACATCCTTAATGCCTCTAAAAGTGAGGAACAAAATGCCTTGTGTTGAGTGCAATCACTATGACCATCCCAATCCTCATTATGCATACAAGGCACCTGTTCTTCTATACTCCATATATTGTAAAACCTTTGACCATGATACTAAAAAGTATCCCGCTTCATCCACACAATTGTCTCAAAACCTCCATCTCCTGTGCACCAAACAAAAATAGTCCAAAGGATAGAAACTGGTCATGAGGAAGTAGTTTATCAAACACTTCAATGTTTCAATTGTCATGGACCTCACAAGGTGGCAAACTGCACAGTTTGGAATACTTACATGCCCATAGTCATTGACACCTTGGAACCAATGTGTGAACAATGTGGCATTGATCATATGTTCCAAGATTACCCAAGACAAGTTGCTTCAATGCAATTCGTCTCACAAAATACAACTCTTAACATCTTAAGTGTACAAAACGGGCAATTATCCATGGTGCCATTGAATGTGCTTATAGGCTTATTACAAGACAACGCATAAGAAAAGTAAAAAAGAATGCAAAAGACAAAACCTCAACATGGGTAGAAGAACATGCTTTAAAATAGAACCCAAAAGAGAAAACAAAACCTTCTAAACCCAAGAAAGACAAGGGACAACAAACTATCAAAACCAAGGCTGAATTAAAAGACAGGGAAAAAGAGCCTGTAGTAGAGGACATAAACCCAAAAAGGAATTATAAACACAAAAGAGCCAAAAGCTATACAAGATGCAAAAGCATCCACCTCAAAGACCACCACACAAACCTCAACACCCATATATGCGACACAGGATACAAAAACCCAAAAGAAAATTTGATCTCGTCACATGGGTAAACATAATGAAAAACTCACAAGTCAAAGAAAGTTAGAAAATGAAACAAGTTCTAGTACATCACTAAGTGTGACGATGAAATAAGTTCTTCGCTCAGTGCACCACATAGACCAATCAAGAAACTAGAACCCACCCAACCACCCCAAATGGATAATAATGATCACATGACATATGCGGAACATAAAGAGCAAGATCAAGAAAGCATGCTTAGCTTGGTTGAATGTCTTACAGAGTCACTAGTTGTGATTGAGCCTCATAATGCCAATCCTAAAATAGCAAACCAAAATACAAAGCCTAGAGGAGTACCGCTTCTCCTTTCAAGAGGAATACATACTCTCTACAGAAGAGTCATTTGGAATAGATTGTATAAACTATACGCTTGAGAAAGCACATGAGGAATTCGATAATTCCCTTACAAGATTAAAACAATCTCTCAAAACCTCATTTGGAGGAATGCTCTTCTCTCATGATAAAGCTAGCATCACATCAGCACTCGCACCTTTACTTTAAGGGCTCATATACCAAGACATAAAGAACTCCATAAAACAGGACTATGAGGATTTGCAAGTTTCCAAACATACCTCATTATAAATTGTCAGTGTGCCAGTGTACGCATTGGGTACTCTTAAAAAAGCTGAAAGCCAAAATGAGGACGAAAGTGAATGGGAGTATGAAACATAAACGAGATCTGAAGCCGAAACAATAACTTAATCACAAATGAGCATTGATTAGCCATCGAGCTAGTCATAACGTCGTGAGTGACAATAGACACTTGGGTGTCATTGGGACAACCTAAACTCCTCCCTACAAGTAATAGTCTTGCAAAAGGAGCTAATGGATAAAACATTGAGCTTCCAGGTTACTTTAGATACACTACTCAAACAATCGATGGCAATATGAAATTTACATTCCATGTTACCCTAGATTCTCTTGAGTATGATATTGTCCTTGGCGGAACTTGGGTAGGTGAATCGTTGTATTCAATAGATGAATACATGCAAACAGTCACCTTGAACACTCGTGCAAGCAATGTAAAATTGCTATTAACAGGATCAAGAGACCTTAAGAGCTGGAATTTCCAACATATCTTACTGAAAAGATCCCTAGGATTTTGGTGGGATTGGAAATTTCAAATAAAATCACCACAACTCAAGCACAACTTTATCCAACACGAGAACACAATCTCATGACCCTTGAGCTATGGATTTGTTAGGTCAACCAACACTCACGGCACATTCTAAAAGTATTACCTTTACATAAGACTTGAACATACCATGTTTTTGGTACTTTAAACATACAATGTATATTGAAACTAATCCCCTCACTTGTAAGTTTTTTGTGGTTGAGTATGTGTTGGAAGAAGATTTGCTCTTGGGGCATAAATGGACTATTGTTGCCCAAGCACCATTGTGCTTTGCTACTAGCGATAGAGTCATCATGATGGTCAACGGATGAAAAGTTGACAATACCATACTGCAAGGAAGAGGATCCAACTTTAATGAATATCTATGATGTTGAATGCAAAAGGATACAAGCCTGTTCCACAAAAGCCCCCCTACACAATGACCTACCATCTACGTCAACAATCGGCTCTGATAAAGCATCTACTCCTTCAACCCCATCCTCACCTTACGAAGTTTGATGCCAAAACCTCACAATCAATAGCTATTCTTGAAGAAGTTCCCACAGCCAAACCATCTATCTCCAACAAGGAACTCAAAGGAAAGACCCTGGAGCCTATGCATCTTCACCGACAAACCTCACCAAAGGAGACAACCACATGCTCAAAGACCTCGTCATTGACAACCACTCCACAAGAGAATCTAACCTCATCATCATCAATAATGCCCATGAGAAAGCTACAGCCTCAGCACCAACCAAATTCAAGGAGGGCCCCAAACCTTCCACATCAACCCAAAAGAAAACTCCACCAAGACTACCACAATCACGATATCTAAAAATGTGGGTGGAGAAGCAGCTACTTCTATCTCAAGGCTACTATGAAGGTTCCAATCAAATTTGGGTGCCTCGATAGTCAAAACCTCTTCATCATCAACGCAGCACTCGAGACCAAGGAAAAAGAAAAGTACTCCACAACATAGTGCACAAAAGCCTATGCGAGTTCCTCAAATATCTCTACCAAGTCATCAAGTGTGGGTACCAAAAACATTGCTGCATGCACAAAGGGTACTGCCAAAGAAATACCAAAGCTTGGGTCCCCAAGCACATCACAAAGTCCCCTAAGCTTGCACAAAGAAGAAAGCCTCAGCACCAAGCACATCGGCCACTAGTTTACAATGTTCATCAAAGATGGGTGCCTATGAATGTGCTTCAACAACAAGGATACTATGATGGTAATTCCATCATATGGTTGCCAAAATCGAACATGTGAAGAAAGCCTCACCACACCAACTTCAACCCCAACAGCTTCACCTAAAGTTCGACAAGAATGGAGGCCCAAGCAAATCACTCAACCACTTTCCTGCATTCAGCACCAACACAAGAGCTTGTCTGTTCAAGCAACCAATGAGTAGTCTTCCCTACTGTCTCGACAACATTTGAGCAACAAATTCAAGAATCAATACCCACGTCTACAATGGATACTTATGAGTGCATCAAGAACAAAATAATAATGCTCTTGTCATCCCTCTGGAAGTGAGAAATGAGTGCACAAGAACCTGTTGTGCTCACAAGTCAAGACATTTTCAATAGCCATTATATACTTGTTAAGCTTATTGCTTACTATTCTTTTGGCTAAATTAATGAAGCAACTGCTCCATGAGTACATATCCATACTCATGTATAGGAGAACATTTGCACCAAAGCCTCACCAACCATCGACAACTTCCAGGTACATCTCTGGATGGGGAGGCCATGGTGGGTGAAAGCCTGGTCAATGGTACAACCCATCACTTGGAGTTTTCCTTCAAATTACAAACCTCTCTAAACGACACCACCATCTTCACAAATCAATGATCTTCAATAGTAAGATATTTATATTAGCCTCGCAAGTCAACGTAATTCTTTCAATCCTCACCAACAAGTGGTTACTTCAACACAGAGTAGTTCAATAAGAGTCTATATGACTCAATTCTTGGACTTCATGTAAATCTGCTTCATAAGAGCACATAAATATACATAAAAACATAAAAAGCACATGGGCAGAAGAAGACAAGAACAGGTCCTTCTCAACAACATTTGACAAGATTCCTGCTACATAAAGGGACATCATCAAAAGCCAATTACTTCAAATAATGAATGTCACTTCAATGAATCGAATGAGGAACTGAGAATCACCATCTCGTTCTGCTAATTAAGTCTATGTTCCTCCAGAATTCTTCCCTCTCTTCTCTCCCATTATTAACATCTCTTGGTGTCCTCACACTAACAAAAATCATATGTAACCTTGCCCCCCCGATGATTGCCAAAAACAAATTAAGCCACAAAAAAAGGCTCACACAAATATAAAAATGCAATCATTCGCAAAAAACCCCAAGTCCCTGTTAGGAATTCCCAATGCACCACTAACCTCTTCATTCATTAACTAGCTTTTCTTATTTCTTCCGGAGGAGGAACAAAGACAATTGAATGTCACTCAACATCAAAGCCATCCAGAAAGCTTTTTCATTCACCCCACACAATGGTCTTCAACGACGCGATCGCCATCAGGAAGGGGGGAATATTAACCCAATTCTAGGGTTAACAAGAGCTACCGCCATTATCTTACATCAAGGAGTCACAGTAGATACACCAAAGGGTCATACATTCAAGATATGAAGTGTCCAAAACTACAACTTGGACGGGTGCCCGTAATGGTGTGACGGAGTATTTATGGCGATTCCACTTTAAGAGCGAGTGGTAGCAAGATAGGATGAAGTCCAAAGTGATGTACTTCATGGATATATTATGAGAGTAGTCATTGTAATAGCATTAGGCCTCTTATGAGCCTAAAGTGCTATGTCGACTATAGTTTAAGTGAGTGTGGACACTTATGGCCATGTATATAAGTGAATTTCTCTCATAATACAAGGGACTCTCCCATTGTGCAATTGAGTCTTGCTCTTGCTAATCTCTCTCCCTAATGCATGCTATATTGAGTGTGTGTGAGTGAAGTGAGGTGACAGGAGGGACGAGGACACGTAGTGCAACATGGTGGTGTGACAACGCTCGCGACACGCGGTGGAATTGCTTCTCAAGGAGTTGTAGAGCTTGGAGACCTCAAGGGTTACGAGCTCGGCCATTGGAAAGATCATCACGATAGTTGCGGTTCACCACGTAATCTCTTTTTGGATGTGTTTCAAGAAGGGTTAGTATGAGCCATAACACCTAGGTGGGTCATCAATGTCCGCAGGTCTCATTGAGCTCGATATCTCAACAGTTGTTGGTTACAAGCTACGTGACACTGACATACATGATGCCATAATTCTTTTGAAGTAGAAGTTTGTGATAAAGGATTTGGGTGAGTTGCAGTATTCCTTGGATATAGAGGTGGTGAGATCACCTCATGGCATTTTGTTGTTACAGAGACATTATGGCTTGGACATGTTATTCAAGTATAGTATAATAGGCTGTAAGCCTATCTTAGTGATGCCAGGCGTATAATGGGTAGCTTGATCTACATGTCCATTACTCAGAAAGACATGAGTTATGCTATTGGACTTGTGAGTCAGTTTATATAAGCTCCCAAGAAGCCACACTTGGATGTGGCTAGACTAATTCTCAAGTAAATAAAGTCCATAGTTTATTATGGACTTTTCTATGAGGCTAACACAAAGATACAGCTACATGGGTTCATAGTTAATTATGGACTTTTCTATGAGGCTAACACAAAGATACAGCTACATGGGTACATATATGCTGATTGGGCTCATAGTGTCGTAGACAAGAGATCTACTAGATTTATGTTTTCTTTTTGTGAGTGCTGCTATGAGTTGAAATAGTAAGAAATAGCAGACAGTTACCTTGTCGAGTAGTATATAGAGGTGAAGTACAAGGATGCTACTATGGCAACTTATGAGGTAGCTTGGTTTCAGAAGCTACTTGGTGATATGGGTGAGCCTATGGATAGAGCCATTGTCATTTATTGTAATAACATGAGTAGCATATATAGCTAGCCAACAACTTAACATAACATGATAGGATGAAGCATATTGAGATGCATTATCACTTTGTGAGGGAGAAGGTTGATATATGTTGGCACAAAGGAACATGGCTGACATTTTAACGAAGGCATTGGGGACATAGAAGCTTCATAAGTTAGGAGCTTACTTGGAATACAGTGTATGGCGTTGAGCTCAAGGGGAGGAGCAGTGTTGAGACATCGAGCTTAACTAGTGCTGCGGACATTGATGATCCATCTGGGTGATATCTTATACACTTATGCCACTAGCATGGTTGGTGAGATCAGCTCATATAGCTGGGTTCACACTTTGCTCGATCATTGTATGTTATAGTAGGAGAGTACTTTCCCTTATAATATGTACTCTTATCTCTTTAGTTTATAGTTGTAGAGAAGAGAAGAAGATAGAAGAAAATTTAGCCATCTTTCTCTCTCATGTGTGTGGTGTGTGTGGGAACTCAAGCTCTCCCTCTCCCTCACATTCTCTTTAGCCCATGGTACGACCCATCACATGGACCTTCTTAATTAAAGCTGGAATCTTTCATGGCCTTGTCTTCGAGCACACCACCCAGTTGATCAACATTGCCTCTATCCTAATTGCTCGACAATGCCAAATCCCTCGCGCCGCCACCACAGAGGCCGCCTAACTCCATTATAGTTGTGGTCCAAACCATGTACAAATTTTGCTACCATGCCTTAACCAATCTAATGATCTTGACTCCCCAAGAAAAGGGATGTAAAGTAAAAATTAGATAAAGCATTTGAGTTGGAGAAGTCTTTGTGTTAGAGAAGTGCACATACATGGCACACCTTTAGCCCATCGTTTATGCATGTCACCGGAATCAAAATTTTCTTTCACTTCTCACATCTCATGGCACACATAAACACATGCACCTGCAACTAACCTTGTCAACGCCAACCCTTCATATACATCTTTGGATGGGGGAACCATGGCGGGTGCAAGCCTGACCCATTGCTTGGAGAACCCTTTGACCTTGCAGGTACCTCCAAAGAGCTTTAATGAATGTAACCTCTACTTCGACTCTATGTTCACACCAACAACATTTTGCCTTAGTGACATATTCGCCACCCACGAAGAGGCCTCCCCTCTTAGCATCATGTTGTGACATTAGGCCATACTCTCATGGCATGCCTCGAAGGCCTCATCTCTCAACATCATGCTGTAACATCGGGCCATACTCTCATGTTGTGCCACGAAGATCTAGACGGCCATCTCCCCTTGCAATTTATTCCATGGTGGTTCTGGTGCTCATTCTACTAATTATAGGGTGCAAACTGCTTCTACCAACCACCTCATGTGGAAAGGTCCACACCACGTCCACAACCAATGGAGGCTTGGTATAAAGAACCTCTACATCTCACCTATCACTTTCCATGCCATCTCGACAAGCTGCATGTCCCATCAGGGCTACCCAAAACTTTCCATCACTTTTTCGTACATATGGTTGTGGATCGGTCCCAAACTATATCACTTGACCTCGGCCCTGCCAACATCATGACATATCTTGGACCATCCACCCTATCATCAACTTCACCATTGACTTGGGTGATGCGAGGACACGGTTACCACCCATTAGGAAGGCGGTAATGTTAACAACTCCGTAGGTTAACATACCTGCTCGACCTATAGTAAGGCACTTTGCCTTCTTACTCATTCGAATGGTCACTTGACTTCTATAAGATGGCACTAGTACAATCTACGGACTTAGTGTACATAGTTGCTTAAGACTAGTGAGTGTACATAGCTACTTAAGACTAGTAATGAAGGTCGGACTTAGTATACATAGTTGCTTAAGACTAGTAATAGAGGTCGAACCATTTTTAAGTGTTTTGTCCTCCTCCTCGTGTGAAAACTAATCATTCATATATAAGTCATTTTTGAGATAAGTAAGACACAATCATTCCCTTACAACAGTTTACTTGTGAGCTCTCCCTTTCCCTCTTCTTGCTTGCTTATATGCCATTGAATCTTGCTTGAAGGATGCATGCTAGAGATAGGTTTGATTGTAGGTTTTCTTCTTGCATTCTTCTTCATTCCCCGCCCTTGTGAGAGAGAACCACCACGAAGATGGATCTCTTGTTGCTCCCATCAAGGCATAGAGAGCTCTCCCTTCACCCCTTTAGCAAAGGAGCATTCCGCTGTGCAACGGGGAGTGGATGAGCTAGTGCACGCACATAGGGAAGTTGTAGATTTTGCGGCTCTAAGGCAAGAACCAACGACACATGCTTCGACAAGGCTAAGGTAAGCTCTTGACTTGAACAGATACAAACCCATAATATATGTGTTTGTGTGTGTGTGTGTGTGTGTGTGAGAGAGAGAGAGAGAGAGAGAGAGAGAGAGAGAGAGAAATACTTATCTTCTATGAGGTGGGCCCATGGGAGAAAGCGAGAAGACGACTTGAAAAAAGAATGTATGTATAGATGACATGGAGCTGCCTCATGCTAAGTGGGTGCCGAGATGGGTAGGTTACCATGCTAGAAATAAATAAATTAAAGGGTACTATTTAAAAGATATTGTGTGAGGTGATGGATAGTAAAATAGAAGCCCCCTTATGACACTCCCTACAATAGTCAAAATCGTAGCCCTTGCAACAATAGGCTAGAAATATTTTTGACACATGAAGAGGTGTATGAAGATATAAACTCAAGTGTGACACATGTTTTGACACATCACATACAGGATACATACTACATAGCTAGCACAACATGGCATATTACCATATGAACTCATATGAGATAATCGCACATGATGATACAGGTGGGCACACCATGGCGTAGTGGCTTATACACAGTAGCACAATTGGAGACCGGAATGTAAAGCGCTTAGGGACCGTATGAGTGCATGGCTTTCCATCGATACAAATTAGCTCGCTTGGCGAAGCGCTATGCAAATTCTCTCAAACCTCAGGATCGGTTTCCGCTATTGATCAACACAAGCAGGTCCGACAGATTGCTCGATTCTCGTCACTATTGCAGTGGTTACAGTAATGCTAGGTTTAGTGTCATTGAGGATGCAAGCTCAGCTCTGTGTAACCAGACCAGGACTGAATGGAGAGCATATTGCAATGCCATTCAAACAGCTGGTCGTACTAGACATGGGCCATGGCTTTTGCAAACAGCCCCTTTTTCCCAACAAAGCAATGCCTCTCTGAACAAATCATCGGGACAGGCAGGAGATGGAGATAAACATCAGGATCGCGGTGAGGAGACTGTTGGCTTGCAGACCTCGTGGATCTACCGTTACCTGCCTGGACGGATCAGACCTTTTGCCTTACTGGCCCGGCTCGACAAGCCTATTGGCACCTGGCTCCTTGCTTGGCCCTGCATGTGGTGAGAAGGCAATTACTTGCTTGCTTGTTGATGCGTTTCCATTTAATAATGATATTGAGCGCAAATGGAGCATAGCGTGAATGTACGGCACATTGAGGACAAGGAGAGGGAGGGGCAGGCGCGGCTTTGAGGGCAAGAATGGGGTGTTTCTACTGTAGTACCTCAATGCTTCCAGTAGTGATTTAGACACCCACCACCATCTTTTTAATGGTAATCTTAGGGAGCAAAATCATGGTATGACCATCATAATAACCCTATGCTTGCAGTAATTCTTCAGGGCGGCATGGCTTTGAGAGCAAGGGGGCTAGGGTGGGGTCTCAGCTCTGAGATGGAGGGTGGATATGGTGGCTCTCTATCTTGAGAGGCCTGTGGATGATGGGATTTTTACTTGTTATGTGCATGTGGGCTTCCAAGCATGTTTTGTTGCCATGTTAGTTTCACATATAGGCTGCCATGCTGGTGTGGTTGTATTGAGCTCTTGGTTTGCAACTATTGGACCTAGCTTTTCTAGAGCCTTTTTGGACGACTCTTGCTAGTTACAGTCCTTGAGCATGTATTAATTGAACAAGTTTTGTGCAAAAATATGAGGCCCATTGGCTTTGGCCAAGGTGAACAAGTTTTGTGCAAAGATAATATTCATATTTGAGGCCTAGCCTTTTGCCAATAGGATTTTTAACTGTTTTATGGGACTGAAATTTTACCCACTTTAGGTCAATTGCTCTTGCTGCACCAGCAGGAAGTTTACCAGACTTCAAAACCCTTGCTTTATTTGGAGCGGGTTCTATTCTGTTGCGCGGTGCAGGTTGTACTGTGAATGACCTCCTTGATCGAGACATTGATTGCCAGGTGAGGTGATGCTTTTGTTCAATATTACATCTCCATACACATACACTCACTTCCCACCCAAACATCATATGCACGTGGGCACGTCCACAACAATTTGTGCAGTTGAATTTGAGATAGTTAGGATGAGGGCATTTCATCGTATCCCTGAGGCAAGCCGGCATGGGTTATGTATATCAAGGTGGGTAACATTTCTAGGATATGCATAGCTTCCTAGATCGATTAAAGTTTTTTGGCTTTTGCATTTATATCTTTGGATACTTTTCTAAAAACCTCTCTTTCATGTAGGTGGAAAGAACAAAGCTTCGTCCGATTGCTTGTGGAGCTGTAACACCTTTTCAAGGGTTAACTTTTGTTGGTTTGCAATTGTTGCTAGGTCTGGGAATTCTTTTGCAGCTTAATCGATTCAGGTTGGCAGGATTTCAAACCAGTTTTGGTTTCTTACAGATAGGAAAGTAATAGATTTGATGTTTGGCAGTCTGTTGTTGTCAGCAGAGGATGTGTACGTAGTGTTTTGGTGGGCTGTACTGTGGGAACAAGGAGAGGATCAGGTGCACGGGAGAATTTACAGCCCATTTTACAGTCATTGTTTGGTTTGCTTCTTACTAGCTGAGTAGTAGTAAGCACAGCTAGTCTTGAGTTGCTGAGATTGGTCATCCAGGTTCAGCCATTTTGGAAGCACTTAGTTTGTGCCGTTGTAGGTAACCTTGTCTGGTGACCCTTTCTGGTGCCACAGCCCCAGTTTGAGGACAGTGAGGACATTCATCATCAGCCCTCTCTCATTCAATGAAGCAAATACTCGGCTTGCAGTGGTGGATTTTTGTATTATTTGTGTGGTGGTTTTTTGGGGGCATTGGGCTGGCGTGAAGTTCTTTTGCGTGTTACATTGGTATCAAAGCCTGGTTGAAGTCTAGATGTGCAGAATTGGTGCAGATTTGGAAAACGCCCAGTACAAAGGTGGCTGTTTTCGAGAAGGCACAACTCATCACTTAATGAATAATAATAATATTAGTCACAAATCGTGACATTCCCTCCCATTTAAAATAAGACCCCCGGCTAAATAATGAACTACCGTTTGTCAAAGAAATCCTGGAGAAGCTTTGGGTAATTTTGTAAATCTTCATCACTTTGCCGTATAGAATCTGACTCATCCAGATCTTTTCACTTAATAAGAAACTCTGTAGCAAGTTTTTTCCCAGTCTCTTTCTGTCGAACATCTAGAATCTCCTCAGGAATTAATATAAAATGTTCATCTTCAATTTCAGGAACATAGGAGGAAACATCTGGTATAGGCGAATCTCCTTGAACATACTTCTTAAGCCAAGAAATATGAAAGGTCGGATGAATCTTTCCTCAAGAAGGAGGAAGTTCCAACTTATAAGTGACTTTTGAATTCTTCTTCAAAATCCGAAAAGGACCATAGAATCTAGGCTTGAGTTTCGGAAATACTGACTTTGTCGTCTTATACCGATGAGGCACAACATACAGTAGAACAAGATTACCTTCATTGAACTTTGCATGTCTTCTGCTCTTGTATGTATTCTTGTGATATTTCTCTTGAACTCCAATCATTTGATCATGAATTTGAAGAATAATGTCTTGCATTTTCTGAACTAACTGGTCAGGTAATGCCACTTTATGTTGCAAAACAAAATTTGTCGGCATAACTGGTGTATGACCATACACTGCTTGAAAAGGAGACATTCCGATTGCCGAATGGAAAAGAATTATTGTAGGCAAACTCTACCAAAGGCAAATAATCTTCCCATGATGCCAATTGAGAATGAATATAATGTCGAAGCATTTTCTCTAAAATCTGATTCACTCTTTCAGTTTGATAATCTGTCTGAGAATGATAAACTGAACTGAACAAGAGATTAGTGCCAAGAGACTTGAATAATGAAGTCCAAAAATGTCCAGTAAACTTCAGGTCTCGTTCAGAAATAATCGACTTTGGTAGGCCATGAATCCTGAAAATATACTGTACAAATAATGAAGCAATGTCTGGCGCAGTAGCTTCTTTCTGACAAGGAATGAAGTGAGCTCCACAACCACAAGAATTTGTGTGTTTCCCTTGGAAGACTTTGGCAAGGAAGTAACGAAATCCATACTAATACTTTCCCATCTTTCTTGTGGTACCGGCAAGGGTTGAAGAAGACCTTGAGGTAACTGTCTGCTAGGTTTCATCTATTGACAAGGGTGGCATGCTGCAACAAACTTAATAATATCTTGTTTCATTTGAGGCCAATAATAAGACGCTGTCAATAATCGATACATCTTGTTTACTCCAGGGTGTGCTGCATAAGGTACTTCATGATGTTCACGCAGTAAGATCTTTCGCAAATGTGCATTGTGCGGCACGCATATGAGATCTTGATGATAAAGAAAACTATCCACAAGAGAGAATGAAGCATAAATCTTCAATTTTGATGGAGTCGGCTGTGTCGAATGCAAAGCATGAAAAGTAAGATTCTTAAGGAGTGTCATGATGCCCCTTTTGCTGGACACCCTGGGGTACACAGGACACTATCGTTAGTGAAACACACTTTTTATTGGCCAAAGATGAAAGGGTATGTAGAAGATTATGCTCTCAAGTGTCAAATTTGTCAAGCAAATAAAGCTGAACGCTTTAGACAGGCTGGGTTGTTGCATCCTTTGCAAATCCCAGGTAATAAATGGGAAAGTATTTCCATGGATTTTATTACCGGATTGCCAAGAACACATCAAGGCCACGATTCTATTTGGGTTGTGGTAGATCGCTTGACAAAAATGGCTAGATTTTTACCATCCCGGAAGACTATTACAGCTACGCAATTAGCACGGCAGTTTATCGAGTAATTGTTTAGACTGTACGGGTTACCGCAGGACATCGTCAGTGATAGAGACTCTAAGTTTACGAGTGATTTTTGGAAACTTGTTTTCGAGAAGTTGGAAACAACTTTGAATTTGAGTTCCTCTGATCATCCTCAATCTGATGGCCAGACTGAAAGAGTGAATCAGATTTTGGAGGATATTCTTCGAGCATATGTATCCAAAAGACAGAGTTCATGGGAGGATTATCTTCTTATGTTAGAATTTGCATATAACAGTACTAAGCATATGAGTACAGGTTTTAGTCCTTTCATGCTTATGTATGGTTTTCAACCTCGATCACCTGTTACAGTAGGATTCTCAAGACTTCAGCATGATGCAGTACGTAATTTTTTGCAAGATATGCAGGAAATGTTACAAGTTGCGAAGGAATCTATTAGAAGTGCTCAAGACCGAGACAGATTTTATTCTAATAGACATCGTTCACCGAGAGAGTTCTTTGAAGGAACGATGGTGTATTTGCGAGTTCCGAAAGATTTCGAGACTTTACGGACAGGTCGATCTCCGAAATTATCCCTTAGATACTGTGGATCATTTCGTATTACACGACGGATTGGTTCAGTTGCATATGAATTGGATTTGCCTTCTCATGTGAAAGTTCATCCTGTATTTCATGTCAGTAGACTTAGGAAGTACTGGGTGGAACAGATCAGTTAGTTACTCCTTAAGAAATTATAGATGTCGAGGACATGATATTTATTCCGCACGAACCTGAAAAGATTCTTGGATTTTGTGAAAGAAGATTGCGTAATACGCTTATCACGGAATACAAGATCAAGTGGAAGGATCATGTTGAGGACGACGCTACATGGGAGACATTAACTACTCTTCAGAGAGATTATTACCCTGGCTTTTTAGTGAGCTCAGGAGTGAGCTCATAGAGGAAGGGGAGTATGTCATGTGCACAGTGTGTATCTACCGTGTGCTACACGCACGCAAGACTAGCTTCGAGGTTTGGGGAAGCTTGGAGCTAGGCAGGTTGATTGGCGAGCTGAGTTAGGGATAGACTAACGGGCGGGCACCCAAGTATGGATGGGCGGGCCCCCAAGCGTGGACGCCGATGACCGGCCAAGAGCCTATAAAAGGGTGGCCAAGGTTAGTCATTAGTCATATAGAGAGTCTCGTGAGTTTGTGAGAGCTCTATGGTCTTGGAGCTTGGATCTAGTGCAGACGCGCACCTGCTTTACGCAGTCGAGGCCGGCAGCAATCTCGAGGCCCGCGAGGGTAGCTTCGTGGCGGTATGGGACGTCGCAAGGAGGAGATTGGTCGGTACGTCAACCTAGTTAGCTCAGCTCGTGGCTCGGTGGGGACAGCCAAGTCTGTGGGCTTGCCCATGGCTGTCATGGTTGGGAGGTGAGTCAGGCCTGCACTCCCTTGTTGTTTGTTTGTTTGCAGGTTTCGAGTCTCGTACCATCCCTTGGAACCAGTATTCCTATGGGCTCACCGGTATGCCGTTTGGCATCCACCCACGGACTGCCTTTTCCCTATGACTTTACTGAACACCGACCATCCTCCTTGGAGATCTACCCTTAGCTGTGTTCCTTGCCTCGGACTATGCACCTTCTCTTGGGACTGCTCTTGGAGCACTCGAAATCTGGAGTGCTGGCGCTCTGATACCAATGTCACATGTGGAAGCTTCTGTGGCCAGATCATTACTCAACAGAAACACAGCACTCCCACTAGATGCTTGATGCACAAAGAATTGGATAAAAACGCAAGAGAGAAAGCAGTTACCTAACCTACTCAAAATCTTATTTATATAATTGTCTGTTACAATGCCATGATGGAAGCTGAGCTTCCCTTGAAAAGGTACTTGCGCTTCTACCTAATGACCCAAGTCCCACGTAGGAACTTGAATGAATAACTAAAAGATCTGGCCCTCTTTATATAGGTCCTTATAAATCTGCCCGACTGGACCAACTCTGGCCGACTGGACCAAACCTGGCCGACCAGCACAATCCTGGTGTTTTCCTCCTGTCTTGCTGCTGCTGCTCGCTGCCTACCGACTGCTGGCTACACTAATGAAAGCTCCGCGCTGCCCTTCACAGTCTTGTGAGGCTGCCGCCTCATCCACTGTTGCTGGTCACTGGCTACAGCCCTCTTGGTCCCACTCAGCCCTAAAAAGGTGTCTACTGCCTGTCCAAATCAGAAGAAGCATGTCCACGTGGCATGCACGTGACAGGTGGGGTGGCTAACCAGGTACTTCTAGCCATGAGGTGGTAAAATACCTCTTGCTGCTCTTTCTCCTGCTCTTGCAGTGGACAATGCTGGTGATTAATAAAAAAATACCTCTGGTTTGTGAAAGACAGGGTCCAGACACCCTTTTATTACTTTACAACCAAGGTGGGAGGGGGGGGTGGGGGTTTGTGTGTGCAGAATTTTTACTTGTATCAAGTTTTTCCCTTGATTTAGCTGCCAATCATAAATTATTGGAATGCGATAATCAGATGGTTCATGGATATACATTTTTATAAAAAAGTGTGACGTGTGTGAAAATAATATTTACATCAAGGCATAGGGACAGCTTCCAACTTCACTTTTCCTATATAAATTACTAACTGTTGAGTTAACACCCATGGTCGTACTCTTGACCATGAATATTGACAGTTTTTTAATGTTGTTTTGATGCAGTCAAATTTTGGGAGCATCCTCTCTCTTACTTGTGGGAACTTATCCTCTCTTTAAGCGGTGGACGGATTGGGTATGTTCAGTTTCACTCCTCTTGAAATGACACACACGTGCATGCACACAAATATGTATGCATGCATGCATGTATGTATGTACATTGTACGTATGTATGTGTACGAATGCGCGTGCGCGCGCGCGCGCGCACACACACACACACACACACACACACACACACACACACACACACATACCCACAGGTGTGTGCACACCACAAGTATACACGTGCATGCGCGTGCACGTGTATGCACAACATATACGCACACATATACATATCTACCTATCTATACATACATACCTATCTAAATACCTAGATACATGCATACATACATAGATACATACGTACATATGTATGTATGTATGTATGTATATATGTGTATCTGCACGCATGTGTACATACATATCTGGGATATATGTGTTATTGGAAATGTGTATTAGCTCCTAGGTAATAGGTTTGGTGACATTATCCTAGTAGAAGATATATATTAGGGACTATAGTTACAATTTTTTATCATGACCTTTGGATTAGCTTCCATGTGTCATGGTAGAATTTAATTTGGGCTATCATCATTATGTGCCCTTTATTTTATGTAACTAGGTTGCTTCTTTTCAATAGAACATATTGTGGAGTTCTATCTCTCCTGCTTATGTGCCTATTAGTTTGGTGACATTTCCCCTAGCAATAAGTGTGACTTATAGAGTATAGTTTAAGTTTTTGTCACGTGCACTTGTGCATTGTGGTATATGGTGACACACTGGCTCATCAACAGTGCAAGAAACATGTACAGAAGTAGTACCTTGATAGGATAATCCAAACATTCGGTTCCTCGTTCGAAACTTTGAACCCCGGAGTTATGATAGGGCTTTGACTTTTGCGCAGAACCACAAGATGATGCTCAATGGAGACAAGTCCAAAACCACTCCAATCGCCCCCAGACCCCAGCAGCAGTAGATGCAGACTACCTAGCAGAACCGGGCGTCTAACCAACAGTCAGGTAAGGGGCATCCAACAATAAAGATCAAAAGAAGGGCTAGAATACCTCTTCTACTAGGAAGGAGCAACAAGATGGACCCAAGAAGACCCTTGAAGAAAAGATCAAGGAGGGCCTTACTGGAGGATTCCTACAGTCAGATGAGAAGGAGCGGTACTTCAAAGAGAACGGTTGTTTTTTCGCCACTACACGGGACATGCAAAGAAGGATTGTTCCAAATGAGGAAAAAGGCAAGCAATAAACCTCTACAGTGGCTACCTAGTACCGCCACAGTTGTACCACTCCCTCCACCCGTCCTCAACCACCAATGTTGTTCAACTCTTGCTTGCTTTGAAGGCAGTACCTGCAGTGGTATTCGATGATATGCAGGAGGGCGGAGTTAAGGAGCTTCAGAAAGGTCTTATCAAAGCTTATGGCACATCGAAGAGAACAATTTGTTGTTCTCTTCGACATGGGCAATTTCGAAGATGCCATCTCTCCGTAGTCGGTGACCAAAATGAGATGTGCCCTAGTGCCTTATCATTTGGACGTGGACGGGTTCACTCCCGGCCTACGTACCCATATCTCCCAGAAAGCTCAACAGTTCACCTTCACAGTCTAGAACGCCCATTTTCAGAGGGATTTCATTGTCTCACCCACCTCCTTAGGTGCGACATGATCCTTGGGATTCAGTGGTGTTAACAATCCTAATACGGGATTGATCACGGTGATAGAACACAAGATTAAGCATAAAACTTAAGGTGGGTTATACCACACTAAAAACTCTATGAGAGAGAGAGAGAGATTGTATACTCAACACAAGTTCTCTATTCTATTGCATTTACAATGAACCATACAATGATATAAGTCTTCTAGCCTTATCCCACTTTACACATCATCATCCATGTGGCACTCCCTTTTCCACTCTTTTGGTCAACACTCTCACACAATACAATATCACATGTGGCATTCTTATCTTACTACAATATCTTCTTTCCCACATACATATAACACTGTGATTACATCTCTCAACACCCCCTCTTAATCGAGGTGTTCTACAACTCACCCATTACCCATGTCAATGTAGCATTGCACAACCATAATCGCTACCTCTCAACACTCCCCCTCAATGATACATTGTAGTGTCCATCGAACGAACATGTGTGCGTGTGTCTACCATCTCAGATACCGAATCTAGTTTGCGCCGATTTGCTTTCAACAGAACCACTGAGTCCGATTTAAACATAGAAGTTCGGGTGGGAACCAACCCATGCATATGCACCTCACACGTGCATCGCTCATGTACACATCACAACAACCATTTTGAGCTTCTCGGTGAGCTCGGGCAGGGCAACCCTCATACCAATGGGTGAATACACATCTCGTTTTGAGCATGCAGGCTTAGGTACGGTTACCCATCATAAATTCAAGTTGTCATAAAAAAAATAATGTCCACGGCTTTGTTTTGCAAGCCGATATTTTCTCTTAGGGCGATACATTCTCGTGTGTGTGGACTAGGTTTTGAAAATGATCAGAAAACACCATTTTCAAGCATGTGACCAAGGTTTTATAAATGGACTCTGGAGTGTGCGTGAACAAATTGTTTCTTGAGGACCCACCCTTAAATGTATTAAGGGTATTTTTATAAACAATACAATTGAAATTAATCTGCGGCAGCTGGCATCTTTGCCAAATAGAGCGGCATACTCTTGCTACGCGCCAACGCTCTCTGCAACCTTCAAACGGTGCATCAACGTTCTGGGAACAACCTGCACGTGGGACCCGCATGCTTTTTCACGCTTTCTTCTTCAAGCTTCGCCAAGCTTCTATGGGTACCTTCAAGCAGCTATTGGTGGTGCAATATCTACTCTGCACCTAGCTTGCTCTCGTGGCTGCAAGCTTCCAATTTTCTCGCAACTATTGCTGACCAACTTGCAGCAATCGCAACAACATGGCCTCTGAAAGTCATTTTTTTTTTGACACCAAGAAATAACCCCATTGATTTCCTTCCAGGGTTTCAACGCAGATCAGTCATGCAATCCACGCTTGTGCGTGCTTTTGTGTATTGCTCACTATGATTGATTTTCCACAGTTGTCTGTTGTGGCCTAGCCACCTTATCTTTTCCTCAGAGCCTCCATTGCTACAGATTTCACCTTCGCTTCTCATTGTGCCATGGTTTACTTCTCACTGTGTAGTTCTCTTGTAGCGCTCACTCGACGGTAGTCCCTCTGAGGCCTTCTCTGCAAACTCGTTGCTCTCTTTGCTTTCAAGATTTTCTATTTGCATAGTATGCCAAGCTTGCAGCCTCCTTGTGCTGCAAAATCTCTTACACAAGCTTGTGTGTTGAGCTCTTCATGAGCTTCAAAACGTGCTTCTAATAGCTACCGAACTTTTGCCTCGGCAATCCTCCATATTGAGGCTTCAATAACCACCATTGTGGCTCATAAGCTCCCAAATAAGCTTTCTTATGCATGCTCGTCTTGTGCATGCATCGATTTTAGGGTGCTCTTCACAAGCGGTTGCTCGCAAGAAACCAAGGTGCTAAGCCAATGTAGAAGCTCCAACAAGCTTTCACTCTTTTGCTCATCTTCCATGAGCAAATCATGTAGCAACGCTACTCTTGACGTGCTCTAGATGGACTACAAATCAGCCCTCAAGTACTTGCCTCGAATTGGACAAGTATGCACCTTCATACTCTTTGCCGATATGCAAAGAATCATGAGATTTGCAAATCCCACATAGCAACCCTTCTTAACATGAGAATTTTCCTATGCTCCACACCAAAATTGAGGCAAAATCACAAAACGTTACTTTGTGATCTTCTTGACAACTTCCTTGTTGACACCGAAGACTCCATAGTCTTCATACTTGCTGAAATCTCCATTTTCAGCTTCCATGGTAGCTTCAAGACTCTCTCCAATCACCAACATAATCTCTCTTCAAATGCAATACTAACGACAATGAGTGTGCTAAATTTTTTCTCATAATAAACTGAAAATAATGCTTAATCAAATGAACACATAACCAAGAAATCTATACATAAATATTCACCATGACCAAGAGCCCACCTAAGCTCTGATACCATGTTAACAATCCTAATATGGGATTGATCATGGTGATAGACACAAAATTAAGAATAAAACTTAAGGTGAGTTATACCACACTAAAAACTCCATGAGAGAGAGAGAGAGAGAAAGAGAGAGAGAGAGATTGTAGACTCAACAACACAAGTTCTCTATTCTATTGCACTCACAATGAACCATACAATGATATAGGCCTTCTAGCCTTATCCCACTTTACATATCATCATCCATGTGGCACTCCCTTTTCCACTCTTTTGGTCAACACTCTCACACCATACAATATCACATGTGGCATTCTTATCTTACCACAATATCTTGCACCTCTAGGGTGCTTTCCCACATACACACAACACCGCGATTACATCTCTTAACAAGTGGTTCCGCTAGTATGCACCCATTCCTGATTGGAGGCAGGAGACCTTCACGATCGTCGAAGGTTTGCCTGAGCCTACTATCATCCGCGGGGAATCGGAGCATTCAGGGTATTCCGGTCATTTCCCACCAGGCTAGTAGAGCTATCAGAAAGGGAGAAGAGTGTGTGATGATCTATGTACGCCCACAACAGATATCGACATCCAGCGCTACTCCATTAGAGTCATAGATGACAGGACTCTTCTAGCACTTTTAGAACATCATGTTGCAGGATGACCTCCCGTCCAGACCCCCACACTCTCGTCCTGAAGACCATCGTATCGATTTGGTAGTTGGAGCTGAGTCACCCAATAAGTTTCCGTATTGTCTTTCCAAGGCATTGGAGCTGAGTTGGAGACGCAAGTCGCGCAGTTGCTTAGGTCTGGTTTTATCAAGCCTTTATTCTCTTCATTTGCTGCACACACCGATTCTTTTTGTGCAGAAGAAAGATAAGACCGCATGTCTCTGTGTGGATTACCGAGTCTTGAACAAGCTGACAATCAAGCACAAGTTCCCCATGCCAAGGATAGAGTACATCCTCGAAAGACTCAACAGTGCTAAGCACTTCACAAAGATTGACCTCAAAAGCGGCTATCATCAAGTCATAATCTTTGAAGCCGATATCCCGAAGACGGCCTTTCGAACAGAACGAGGTTATTACGAGTTCATGGTCATGCCTTTTTGCTTAACCAATGCACCAGCTACCTTCAATAAGATGATTTCTTGAGTCTTGGCCGTACTCATCAGTAAATGTCTTCATTTTTTTGGATGACATTCTTATTTTTTGTACCACCACTGCAGAACAGCACGAGAAGGATATGCAGAAGGTTTTGCAGATTTTGCGAGATAACGAACTCTACATCAATGCGAAGAAGAGCATATTTGGAGTTCAAGAGATCCAATACCTGGGCTACGTGATCGATTTCGATGGAGTTCGCCTTGACCCTGACAAGATAAAGGCAATCCTCAATTGGGACGTTCCAAAGACAACCCAAGAGATGCGATCCTTCGTGGGCCTTTGCCAAGCATATAGCTCGCATATAGATTGGTTTTCTAGCCTTGGCAGCATCTTTGACAGATTCGCTCAAGGGAGTGTAGAGTAGAAGACAGAAGGTTTCAGTCACACATGTAAGGCTTTAGAGGCGTTCTTTGCTCTACAAAAGGTGGCTTTCGAAGCACTAGTCCTCAAACTCGCATCATTGGATGATCCCTTCGAGGTGATCACTGATGCTAGTAATCTCGCTATTGGAGCAGTATTACAACATGAAGGAAGACTCGTGGCGTATTACAACAGAAAGTTGAATGATGCAGAAAAGAACTATTCTGTCTATGACAAAGAGTTGCTAGGGTCTTCACAGCTTTGAAACCATGGAAACCTTTTCTTTACGGAAGGGAATTTATTGTGAAGACAGACCAACAGGCCTTGAAGTGGTTATAGACTATGCCAAGTGCCCAGTGGAGCGATAGACAGCACCGGTGGAGTCAGTTGTTCCAACAGTTTGGCGGAATGATTGAGTATGTACTGGGTAAGCACAAGCCTGTAGCCGATGCTATGAGTCGGAAAGGTCGTATTCAGATAGTACACGAGTCCATTGTAATGGAGATACAAGGAAAGGACTTAGATAGTATGAAGACAGAGTATGCAGATTGCTCAGAATTCGGGACTCCTTAACGGTATGGCCCTTTATTCAAAACGAGGTCATTATACCATTCAAGATGGTTGGCTTACAAGAGTTGAATATGCGTTCTCATTGGAAGAGGCCGGCACTCCTTCATGATTCACTCGTTGGTGGTCATCCTGGGATATCATTTTATTGGCCGAAGATGCACATGGATGTATACAACTATGTTTTTGCATGCTACCAAATAGGCAGGGTTGCTTCAACCATTGCCCGTTCTTGAGGGTTCTTTTCACGATATTTCAATGGATTTCGTTGGACCACTTCCCGCATCTACTGGATCTCGGAATACCCAGTGTATGACGATAGTTGACAGATTCAGTAAATTTTGTCTGCTTATACCATGCAAACAAACGGCCACAATAGAAGATATAGCCTGACTCTTTCTCCGACATTGGTATCCAGTATGTGGCTGGCGAGCTCTTTTCGACAACTTAAATACCAAATTGCAATTGTCTAGTGCATTCCATCCTCAGACCGATGGCCAAACAAAGATTTACAACCAGTTGGCTTCGATGTGCTTAAAGCATATTGCCATGATCAACAATCGAAGTGGGCTTCATCTCCCATTGGTGCAGACGATTCTCAATGACACACACTCATCAAGTGTTGGCAGAACTCCTTATGAGGTAGCCTTTGGTCGAAGGTTTTCATCCCTTCTCACTCAGATGCTATCTCCTTCCTTGGAAGCCAACAAGACATCATAAACATTTTCAGCCATCATTGAGTCAGTCAAAGAGTGCCTTACCAAAGCTCAGGAGGCTTATACGAGACAGGCAAATAAGTCATGGAGAGATGTCAACTTCAAAGAGGGCGATTGGGTATACTTAAGGATCATGAAGCAAAGACTCAAGCAAGTGGGCAAGTGTTGTCCAAAGTTATCATTCAAGAGTTTTGGTCCTTTTCCCATCACCAAGAAGTTAAGTGATGTCGCCATGCAACTCAGATTGCCAGACAGTTGGATGATGCACGTCTTCCATGTCTCTTGGTTAAAGCCTTCTATCGGACCCTCATTAGAGAATGTTCTAGAAGAGCAGCAATCAAAAATGGTTGATGAAGCAAAAGTGATAGAGTCCAAGCAGATCCTTCTACATCGTTGGAAAGACGGTTCCGGACGATGACTTTACCAATATTATACTACCAATATTATACCAAGTTAAAAGATGGAGGGACCCATGAAGCTGTTTGGCTAGATGAAGAATTCTTTCTCGAGTATCCGTAGTTAGTGGCGGACTACCTCGAAGCCATGAACCTGCAGCCAAGCTAAGCAAGAGGGAATGTCACGTGCACCCATGCACTGTGGTACATGGTGACACATTGGCTCGTCAACAGTGCAAGAAACATGTACAGAAGTAGTTTCTTGATAGGATACTTTGTTGTATGCCGTGACCCCTTTATGATCCCTAGTCCGGCACAAGCTACGTATGTCAGTCTCCCAACCATAAAGGTCTGTCTCTTAACCCACTTTGGAGAATTCAACAAGTAGTCCTCATGTAGGTACATGTAGATGTCAGCCTTAGGTTAGAATGCATTTGAGCATGATAGTTGCATCCATGTAGTAGGGGCCAGCCCCAAGGACAACCCATGGAGAGGACAGCCTTGCGATGGGTGATAAACACCCTCAACGAACAGTAAGATCGAGTCGGTAACCTTTTAGGTGGACTGGACAGTAGTCGGCAAGGTCTAATGGGAGGTAGAAGCCCCACGACTTAATTCAGCATTTAATGCTAATTAATCCCAATCGTGGCAGATTTAAACAGGCTGACAGCAGTAGAAACCAGCTGACTTGCATCCTTTGGACATATAAAAGGGTGAGCCTACCATAGTCCAAAATCATCAAATCAAGACTCGAGTTTACATTCTCAAGTCAAGCATGTGTGCTTAGGCAGCCTGCCTTTGCATACTTTTAGCATCCTTTGTGCTCTCAAGGCCAAGGCATCCGAAGCTCAATCTCTTCCCAGAGTTCTCAGCACACCATCCCTCAGTCTCGAGCCGGTGTATTCTCTCTGAAGATAGGTTCACAATTTGCCTACAACTTATGCATAGTTCTGCCTAGTGTTTGGTCACTTTGTCCTTGCGTTTGGCGGTTAGTTAATCAGTTTGTCCGTTTAGTCTTGTGGACACAGTTCAACTTGTATTCTGTTCTCCAAAAGAAATAAAGCAAATACTCCTGCTTGGAGGGAGGGCCCTTCAATGGGTAATTGGGACTCCATTTGGTGTCATCTTGAGAGAGAGAGAGAGAGAGAGAGAGAGAGAGAGAGAGAGAGAGAGCATCTACTAAAGATCCAATGGGCCTGTGAGACCAAAGTGATACAATAATGTCCATGGCATAACTCATCTTGGAATGGAAAATAAAACAGAAACAAAACATAAACATAGCTATCTCACTGGGGTGATACAAAATAGTCCATGGAAACTTGTCATGAAATACTAGGAACATAGAAAACATGAGAGCAGCATCAGCCCCCAGTAGATGGTATACCACTCTCCAAAATATCGAGCATGGGGCTAATGAGTATGGCTGAGAGGTCTCCCTAAGCTACGTCACATGGAAAGGTAGCTCGATGGCGGTGGAGCATGTCCTGGATTTGGAGTTGATTAGGGGATCGTGGTTGACGGGGGGCCAAGGGCGTCGGGCATGCTAGAGTGCAGAGGCCTAGTCCGAGGTAACTCCTCTCAGGTGAGGTGGGTTTGGAGCAGTTGAGGTGGGTCCACAAGATCCACTGTATCGGTGTCCTCCACCTCATGGGTTCAGAAGAAACTGGTGATGGTTGGCTAACTAGGGAAGGGATAGGGTGGCTGGGGCCGAAGATCTCTCAAGAAAGTGTCCCTGTGTGTGTGGAGCTCAATCAAGAAGAGGCCTAGGCGACACTGGTCCGGGAAGTCAATGATTCTGGAGAGTGGACCAAATCCCTCACGAAACAGACAGTGAAACCTCCCACGGATCTCATAGTATACTGGTCATTGGCATTTGTAATGCTCCATCTCAACCTCTGTGTGGCCGAATCGGCAGATCCTCCTTTCCGAGTCTCCGTATGAGCTTCCTGGCTCTAAAGACGCGCTCAGCTCTACCAGTCTCCACTCTAAGGTGGTGGGATGAAACCCGTATCTGGCCAATCGCAATTTGCATGGCACATGTGAACACTCAGGTAGCCCGGCTGCTGGATGAATCCATCCTCAGTGAGCGTGGGGAAGTGATCTCTGTAGAAGTGCATCTTCGTTGGGAGCTCCGGAGGTGTGATCCATGTGCAATGGGTTTAGAGGTTGAGAAGATCTAACCGGATAACCTGGTGGGTATCCTCGTGAGATAGCTGGAGAGAAGGGGAGTCCAAACTGTACCGAAGGGGTGGTAGGTGGTCCATGCCGAGCCCATGTACTGAGAACAAAGTGGAAACTAATGCATACCATACTTCAGAGTGACCCTGGAGTGCTAGCTGTCTTGAGGACTCCAAGGCAAGCCTCGGGTACCTGTGGCGATCCATGTGATTGATGCGATGGAGGTAGTGACTGTCTGGAAGAGTGCATCCACTACCATTGGGGTTGCAGCAAAATCTACCTGGATGATCTGGTGTGGGATTGATGGTTTGTTGCGGATCATACGGGAGAACATCATGACCTGGGGCCTCTCAACTCGTTGCCAATCATAATCACCAGAAACGTTTCGGGGGTTTTTGACGTTTTGGGACAAAACGATTCGTCTTTCGGCTAAGAAATGCAGAGGTTTCGTAGTTTTTTCTATATAAATACAATAAAATGGTTTAGAACTTGCAGTTTGTAGAATTATTTGTAGGCCTACCTAGTGCTAGCTAGGCACTTAAAATATGGTAAAAGCATAGGCAATTGTGGTCACAACTGGGCAATTGGGGAGTTGTGGAATTGTGACTCTTGAGAAATTGGACAATTGTGAGAAATTGGGCAATGGAGAATTTAGGGAATTGGGAAAATATTGGGGAATTTGTGAGAAATTGGGGGAGAGAGAAGAAAGAGGAGGAGGAGGAGGAGGAGGAGAGGTGACTACAGATCGCGTGCAAGAGAGAGAGAGAGAGAGAGGATGTTTGGGCTGCAGGTTGCGCACAGAGAGAGAGAGAGAGAGAGAGAGAGAGAGAGAGAGAGAGAGAGAGAGAGAGAGAGAGAGATTAAGCGTCTACTAAAGACCCAATGGGCCTATGAGACCAAAGTGGTACAATAATGTCCATGGCATATCTCATCATGGAATGGAGAATAAAACAGAATGAAAACATAAATATAGCTATCTCATGAGAGAGAGAGAGAGAGAGAGAGAGAGAGAGAGAAAGCCCAACTAAAAAAAAAAACACTTATTTTTTTTAAAAAAAAGTCTACTTGTTTTTTTTAGAAACGAAAAAAAATCCCCGTTTTTGAAATGCTTTTCTGGAGTTTCGGCTGTTTCGGGGTTTCGGAGTTTCTCAGCCCAGAAACACGTTTCTATGTGACTATGCTGCCAATCCTCATTGGATAAATCTGGCCCCTAGGAGGCTGCTACATACATCAAGGCTGGTGTGACGATGGTGTCAAAAAACCCTTCGCCGTGGGCTCCTGGAAATGTGTCTTGAAGCGTTGTCGCTCAAGTAAGTTCCAGGCTGCATATCCCTATGTCACTCTGGCATGTGATGCGGGAAGCATGGTGAAGCGTGGGCCACTGAAAGTGACACCAAGGTAGACATAGGATGAGACAATCTCCATAGGATCCCCTTTGTATGTGAAGCTCAATCTGGATGTAAAGGGGCGGGAAGTATTGAAGACCATTACCTTGGCTTTATCAAGGTTAACAAAGAGGTCCTGTTGAGTGCAGAAGTCCTAAAAGGCATCCAGCTGTCTGTGAAGCCCCTTGGCTGAATCTGAGAGGACCATGATGTCATATGGATAAAGTAGTATGGGGATCAATATGCCTACTAGTGTGGGATGAGCCTCGCCTAATTCGTCAATTAACCTCAAGATCTCATCAATGTAGAGGCGAAAAAGAGTGGGTGATAGAGGGCAGCCCTGTTTCACCCCAATAGTGCTAGAAATCTCCTACTATGTACCTCTTCGGGCTCTCACTTGTTTGGTGACTCATAGAGGGCGATGATGCTCCAAACCATGTTAGATGGGACTCTTATCTCCTGGAGATGGTGCAGGAGGCAGGCTCGAGGTACAGTATCAAAAGCTTTGCGGAAATCCACAAAGGAACAGTAAACCCTCGGATGTCGTGTTCTATCCTCTTTGATGATGGCACAGAGGGTGAAGATGTGGTCAAGGGTAGAGTAGCTCCTTCGAAAGCCTGCCTATCCTGAGGCTCTGCATCCCTGTCTCTCTACAAATGGACTGAGCTCCGCCTCTAGCATCGATCCATAGAGTTTGGCCAATGTGTGGCCACTGGCCAATCATGATCATCGTGTTATTATCAGGATCAAGTGGGTCTCCAGCTTTGAGGATGGGGGTGATGGTGTTGGTGGACCAAGAGGGTGGAAATCCTTCACAAAGGGCTCTATTGAACATGTAGGCTAGTAGGGGCGCCAGGGTATCATCAGCATGCAAGATATACTCGGCAATGAATCCCTCATGATCCCAGGCTCGCCCGTTATGTAGTCTACGAATGGCCTTGAGGACCGTGCCCTTTGTGAAGAAGGTGGAGATGGTGGGGGTAGGGGTGGCTAATGGGGGATATGATAGAGGGAGCGTGCATAGGAGTGCCATGCGTCCGGGCAGGTGAATCATCATACAACCTATGCCCCGTGGTAGGGAGGGGGGGGCCCATCGAGGATATCAAGCATGGGGGTAGCTAGGAGAAGGCTCTGTAGATCCACTGGGCGTGGGAAAGTGGCTCTATGCCTCTCCAAGATCTCCTCAAGCTGGGGCTGATGTCTATGTTGTTGGCGAGGTCAAGGGAGTCCGGGACGTTGGGCTCGTTGTAGTGCCATGGCCCGATCTAGAGTCGCACCAGAGTGGGGTCCATATGAGACCAAAAAGTAGTACAACATATCATGAGAAATACTGAGTCATGGAAAAAATCTAGCTACCAAGTATAATACAAGTAATCATGTGGATGATAAATGATGCCAATGTGTATAATGTGGGCTCATATAATGATATCATCCTCTTCAGAAGAAAATGTAAGGTGGTAATAACATCTCGGGATGGGTGTTCTTCATGTCGTCAAAGGATATCTTGGATCTGCAGTTGACAGGTGGAGGACTGAGATACCTGGGGCTTGGGGTGTTTGGCTTTGAAAAGAGAGAGAGAAAGAAAGAAAGAAAGAAAGCTATATTAACGTCTACTAGAGGCCGAACTCGACCTATGAGACAAATCAATGTACAATTGTCAATGTCTTCTGGATGTCCAGAAAAAAAAAAGAACATGAAATAAAGTATGAAAGTATTGAGCTAGTGGGGGGGTGTGATGGATGAAGCACTATTGCTAGAGGCTCAGTATGCAACCTATATGCGCAGGGTATACAAGAATGCAATGCAGATCTGTCTAGCTCTAACCAGTACCATAATGGGGGTGTAATATGTGATACATAGGCGATGGTGAGGCAAAAATACCTCGGAGCATGATCTCCGGGTGTGAGTGTAAGTGAGCTAGCTGCTCCTGGATATGGTGCTGATGTCGAGCCCGTATCTCTATGATCTCCCTCTGACGTAGTCTGGGAGTCTGGTAGCCTGGTGCTCTCGGTCTCCGTCTGGCTCGAAGGTCCGCAACGCACTGAAGTGTAACCCCCTCCTGCGTCAGGATAGGCACTGGGATAGATCTGTGGAAGAAATCAGTGAGCTGGAGCTGTCGCCCATGTCTCCGTGTGGTATGAGTCCGTAGCAGTGTCTCCTTGTGGCGCTGTCTCTCTAGCAAGAACTGGCCAAATCTGCGCTGATCTGCGGACTCCATGATCTGGTGGAGTGAGGGATGTCCACTGAAGATGGTGGTGTATCTCTCTCTAATGACACTATATGCTCTGCATCTGCATACATAATGTTCCTCACTCTCAACCTCCTCGTGGCATAGTCTGCATATCCTCTCTGCTTTGGGGATTCGTGCTGCCCTACCTGCCTCAATCTCAAGCTGGTGTGATGACACTCTGAGCTGGCGGCACTGTGAGGCATGTACACATCCATGTATCCAGGTCTCTGTATGAATCCATCTGCTAAGATACGCATAAACTGATCTCTCTGTAGTATAGCATCTTCGGTAGAGGCTGACTGGGTGTAATCCAAGTGTCTTGAGTGTATCGCTGCCATAAATCCTGCCGAAGGACTCTGTTCCTCTCACTGTGAGAGAGCTGGATGTGTGGTGCATGTATATCATACTGGAAAGGTGGCAGGTGATCTATGTCAAGACCATGCTGAGTGAGCCACTGTATCATCTGTGAATACCATGATCTCCTGTCTCCACTCTCTGCGAGCTGCCTGGACGCCTCAAAAGCTCTATGTGAGAGTCGATTTGATGGCATATCTCTGATCCTCTGTATGAAGCAGATCGTCTGGAAGAGGGCCTCTACTAGCATAGGAGGTGCAGCAAACTCCGTTTTCGGACAATGTCATTTGGGACGGAGGGTTTGCTGCGGATCATCCGTGAGAGCATGAGAATCTGAGGCCTCTCTATCTGAGACCATGTGGAGGTGGCGAGTGAGGTGCCCATACTGCTGCAGCATACAACAAAGCAGGGGTGACTAGTGTGTCAAACAACCACCCCTTCGTGCCTGGCTCCTGGAAGTGTGCCTGGTGACACTGTCTCTCTAGCATGGCCAGAGGTGCATACCCTCGTGTGAGTCTATCCTTGGTTGCCTGTGCCATAGTAAATCTTCCTGGCGGAGTCGTAAATGTAATCCCCAGGTACGCATATGAGTCTACCACCTCTACCTGTCCTCCTGCTAGTGTGAAGATGGCCTAACCGGCCCTGAGGTGTGGAAAATCATGGCCTTGGTATTCCCAAGGTTCACTGTAAGCCCCCTCTGTGTGCAGAAGTCATGGAGTGCATGGAGATGGTGCTGTAGTCCCATCTTCGACTCAGAGACCAGAATAATATCATCTGCATATAGCATAATGTGGATTGTGGTACCTGAGATGTCTACCCTGTCCCCACCACTGTGACCAATGAAGTCAGCCACCTCATCGATGTATAGCCCAAATAGTGTAGGAGAGAGTGGGCATCCTTGCTTCACACCTCATCAGTTAGCCCCCCGGGGCATCGTATGTGCCCGAAGACCTGCTCATATAAAGCATAGATGCCCCAAACCATCTCTGATGGGATCCCCAATGACTGTAGGCGCTTGGAAGAGTCTCTCTCGTGGCACCGTGTCAAATGCTTTGCGGAAATCCACAAAGCAGCAGTATAATCTCTTCTCCCGCGCCCTAGCTTGGTCAATCAGACATCTCAGAGTGAATATATGGTCAATAGTGGAGAAAGCTCGTCGGAATCCAGCCTGCCTTGGTGCTCACAATCCCTCCTCCTCTACATATGAGCTCAACTTTGCCTCGAGCACTGCGCCATAAAGTTTGGCCAATGTATGACCAATCATGATAGTCTTGTAGTTGCTGGGGTCTAGCATGTCTCCCGCTTTGTGGAGAGGCACGATGGTGTGCATAGTCCACTCAGCTGGTAGGCCCTCCACTAGTGCCCTATTAAAGAGGTGAGCAACAAAGGGTCCCAGTGTGTCAGCTCCATAAATAAGATGCTCACTTGTATATCTGTGTGGTCAGCCGATCTCCCATGCTGTAACCGGCGGATAGCTCTCTCTACCATCGAGGCGGTAAAGAACGTAGAGGTGGTAGGGCGGGATTCCTGTGGCTGTGGTATGGGCGGCTGCTGAGGGATATGGTAGGGGCTCTTTGCGTGTGTGTGCCATGTGTGTGGATCCTCAATTGGGGTACGAGGGCGAGGCTCTCTCATCCTGCACCATGCAGTGGCTGCATCTCTGCTCATGAGTAGGTGGTATATATCCCAGTACTGTGCCTCCTCATAGGCACGCCTCTTACGGCGTGTGAGGATCCTCATCTGTCGGCTCGCGTGTCTCTGTGTAATGGTCCCTCTCTACTCTCATCCTCTGCTGTCATGGCATATCTTGATCCTCTAGGAGAGAAGTAACATAGAGCAATGTATAACACCTTGTCTGCTGAGAGCTGCAGTCTAATCCACATGTATGTAGCCTCCTGGTCACGTGCTACCACCTGTAGGCGCTCTTGTAGCTCTCGCTTGAAGAGTACCGCTATACCTCCAGATCCTCTCGATGTGCTCTGTCGTGTGGTCCCCCTGTATGTAAACTCCCATTGATAGCCCTCTACTTTGGGTAGCTCCCTCTTTGGGCTCTGGTGCGTCTTTGTAAGTAGTATGATGTCCCGTCCCTCCATGACCTCTTCCATCCTCCCAGGATGTGTCCAAAGTGCTCCATTGCAGTTCCAAACTGCTATGTGTATCTGGATCCTCCATAGCCGATGTCCCATAGGCCGCCTAGCGCTAATCGGTGGCCTTGCCATCGATGATGACACGGCCATCGCGATAGAATGCTCTCTTGCCCTCTTTCCGGGCCTGTAGGACTCTCGGCATGCATGTTTTCCTGTGTTCTATCTGCATCCTTGTAAGGTCGTCATCCAAATAGATGGGATCTCCCTGTAATCCTCGTAGAATCACCCTCTTTCTCATGAAGGTGACCCTCTCCGTCTCTCCTGCAAACTGTAGGATGAGGGCTCGCTTGCGTGTTGAGTCTTTCCCGGCTCTCCATGCTTTGGTGAAGGGGAGAGGGTCGTCTCCCTTATAACCGAGCTTCATGCATAGAAGCTGTCCATCTTTCTCGGGAGTGGAGTCGGGTGTCTCGGCTATACCTGTGACTCGAATGTCAAGGCGGCAGGCATGCCTCATCGTCTCCTCCTCAATGGTGGTGTGAATGATTTGGTGTTCTTCCCTTTGAGTCTCCTCCCTCACTTCTTTACGGATGTTCTTCTTCACCACCTCAACCCATCCTGACTGCTTGGCTTCGAGTTTTCCCTCCATGTCCTTTGTGATCTCCTTGGAGATCTCTTCTTTGATGGCCGTGAGAGTGTTGTCATTGATCTCCCCCTCTTCCTTCTTGGTGTTCTTGACGGTTACCAGTTCCACTTTCAATGCACTCACCTCCTCCTTGAGTGCTATGTTCTCTTGTTCAAGGTCCGTGACCCATGCTTCGAGGGCCATGATGTGCCGGTGTAGTTTGTTCTCCACCTCATTGAGGTTGGAATCGGATGTCTTCTTGTTCTCCTTGATTAGTGCCTTCATTGCCGTCTCGAGGGCCTCGAGCTTCTCTTGGAGACTCGGAGCCATTCCTCGAGCTTACTCTGCAGTGCTTCCCACAGGCAAGAGGAGAGAGAGAGAGAGAGAGAGAGAGAGAGTTATGTTGCTACCTTGGGGGCCTGAGGAAGGGTGGGTGCCGAAACGGAGACAGAGGCGGAGGGGGAGGGGGCTGACAGGCAGACGGGCCAGCATAGCGAGCCAGCCCAGGCGGGAGAGAGGGCGGCGAGCAGGGCAGAAGGCGACGGCTACGCACAGAGGCGCGAACAGAAGGCAGACAGTAGCGAAGCGAAGGCGGGAGAGTTACGGGTGGCGAACAATAGCGAAGCGAGCAGGGGCGCAAAGGCGGTTGCTACGCACAGAGGCGCGAACGCGAGAGAGAGAGAGAGAGAGAGAGAGAGAGAGAGAGAGAGAGAGAGAGAGAGAGAGAGGATGATGAAATGAAATGAAATGAAATATTAACGTCTTCAAAAGGCCATAATGACCTATGAGACCAAAAAGTTACATCATGGTGAGGGGGGGGGGTACGCTATGGAGGTGGGTGGAGTACAGTGAGGGGATACAATATCATGTGAGAGAGAGAGAGAGAGAAAGAAAGAAAGAAAGAAAGATTTTATTAACGTCTTCCAAAAGACCGAACTCGGTCTATGAGACAAATCGGTACCTGTATGGGGTATCCTCTGTCATCCCAACAAAATGAAAAAGTACTGAACAAAAAAAAGCTGAATCTGGGTGTGCAGGGGATGGAGCTCTACTACTAGGAGAATGCAAAGCTATATGCATGGAGTATACAATCATGATATGCAACCTAGCTAGCTCCATCCTGTACCATACTGGGGGTATAAAATGGTATACATCAGTGAAGGGGGTGTCCACAGCTCCCTGAAGAACATGCTTGGGTGTGCTCTGAAGCGAGCCAGTCGCTCCGCACCCTCTCTGTGAAACTGAGCTCTGATCTCTGTCATCTCTCTCTGGTATAGGCGTGGTGTCCGAAAGCTAGGTGTCCTCTGTCTCCTGTGGGCTCTAAGTGTCTCTGCTCTCTGGAGAGTAATTCCGTGCCGTGTAGGGGCTGGGAGGGGGATGGATCTCTGAAAAAATGTAGTAATCTGTGTCTGTCGCCCCCCCCCCCCCCCCAAGAGAGCAGAGACACTTAGAGAGAGAGAGAGAGAGAGAGAGAGAGAGAGAGAGAGAGAGAGAGAGAGAGAGAGCTGTAAGACTCCAAGATGATACTGAGTAGAAAATACTGAAAAATGTATATTAGGTAGATCCATGTATGCTGATTAGTTGAAGTGTTGCCCTCCCCTTAGATCAAGTATCTCCGCCATGGGGCTGTCTAGAATGGAAAGGTCGTAGAAGCGAGGTAGGCGCCTCCGATGCCGAGGAATAATGGCTCTGATCTGGCGATGGTGAGGATGCCGTGGTCGGGATCCTTGTGGGCGTGGCCGACGAGCACGACCTAAGATAACTGCTCTATCAGTGGTGACTCCTTGGGAGCGTGGTCGGTGCCCTGATGGCCCAATGGAGGAGGTATCAGGAGGTGTGTGGGTTGGGTTGCTGGTGTTGGTGCCGAAGAAATCTGTCAGGGTCCTCTGTCTAGGTACATCATGGCTCGTCCTCCTG
This sequence comes from Cibotium barometz, assembly GCF_041138505.1. Classification (NCBI taxonomy): domain Eukaryota; kingdom Viridiplantae; phylum Streptophyta; class Polypodiopsida; order Cyatheales; family Cibotiaceae; genus Cibotium; species Cibotium barometz. The sequence goes on from NC_141055.1 coordinate 54,444,638, forward strand.
TCTGCCAAGAGAGTCTCTCTGCGTCTCCTGAGCTCAAGTAGAAACAATCCCAGGCATCTCTGATCCTCAAACTCCATGACCTTGCGTAACGGCCCAAAACCCTCTCGGAAGAGGCAGTGATATCTCCCTCGGATCTCATAATAGACTGTACATCGGTAAATGTAGTGTTCTTCTGTCTCTACCTCCTGGTAGCATAGCTGACAAATGCGGTCATCCAAGATCTGATGCACATATCGCCCTGTCTCAATCCGCAGCTAGTGTGATGAGGTCCGGATCTGTCCAATGGCACAACGTATCCCATGTGATAGGTGTACATCCATGTACGCTGGGCGGGTGATAAAATCATCTGGTGAGAGGTGAAGAAAATGGCTCTTGTAATGAGCCATTTTCGTGCCCAAGGGCTCAAGGGGGCTAGTCCATGTCCTCTCTGTGTCCACTCTGATGATATCCATCCTGATCACGCGGTTTTGCTCTGAGCGGGTGAGATCCAAAAATGGACAATCCAGATTGTATTGAAAGGGTGGTAGTGCCTCTATCCGCAAACCATGTAGGTCAAACCATGATCTCATCTGAGTGTACCAACAATGAGTATCTCCATCCTCTGCCAACTGTATAGATGAGGTCAATGCCAATCGGGAGTACCTCTGTTGAGGGAGCTCCCATAGCCGTTGTAAAAAGGTAACTGCCTGGAATAGGGCCTCGGTTACTACAGGTGGGGCACCCAGCTCAGCCCGAACAATCTCATGTGGTACTGACGATTTGCTCCGAATCATGTGGGCAATCATCATAATTAGTGGTCTCTCCATTTGCCTCCATCCCTCATCTGTCCCTCTCTGAGATCTGTGATGTATATTGGGTCCCCAAATTGGAGCTCCGTACAGGAGGGTCGGTGTGACAAGCGTATCAAATAGCCACAATTTGGTGCGTGGCTCCTAAACTGTATGTGTGCACACTGCCTCTGAAGTGCCCCCAAGGCTGCATGCCCTCGAGCTAATCTAGCTGCTGCTGCCTCCTTCAGGGAGAAACGCGGTCCTGTGAAAGTAACTCCCAAGTAGACATATGACCTGACGTACTCTACCGGCTCCCCTCGGAAAGTGAACTGAGGCTCTGATCTCGTCACCCATGCTTGTGAGGTGTTAAACATCATAACCTTGGTTTTCCCAAGGTTCACTGTCAGATCTTTATCCGCACAGAAAGCCTGTAAAGCATCCAGGTGTCTCTGTAATCCCTCCGGAGAGTCTGAGATTAGAACAATATCATCAGCATATAACAAGATGGGTATCAACACCCCTGCCAAGCATGCCCTTGGGCCTCCCAATCTGTCTACATAATCAGAGACGGCATCAATGTACAGTCCAAAGAGGGTGGGCGATAGCGGGCATCCCTACTTCACCCCTATTGTGCTGGTCACCCTATCAGATAGTCCGCTTGGAGCTCGGACTCTGCCTGTCACAAACTCATACAAAGCATATATCCCCCACTGCATATCCTCGGGCACCTCTATGTCATGCAATCTGTGCATAAGCCTGGCACGTGGTACGGTATCAAAGGCTTTGCGGAAGTCCACAAAGCAGCAGTATATCCTTCTCTTATGTGCCCTGCCCTCTTCAATAAGTGTCCGAAGTGTGAGTATGTGATCCAAGGTAGTAAATCCTCTCCTAAAGCCAGCCTGTCCATGTGCTCGATGACCATGCCTCTCTGCCCATCGGCTCAACTCCGACTCCAATACAGAGCCATATAATTTGGCCAAGTAATGACCAATCATGATCATCTTGTAGTTGCCTGGCACCATGGGGTCCCCAGTCTTAAAGAGTGGTACAATGATATGCTCTGTCCAGCTTGTCGGGAAACCCTCACAAATGGCACGATTAAACACATGTACGATGAGCGGAACCAAAGTGTCTCGTGCATATGAGAAATGCTCTCCAACTAGCCCATCATGATCCTGTGCCTTTCCATTATGTAACCTGTCTATCGCATCTAGCACCATCCGCATAGTACCGGTCTAGCTCCCAGTGGAGGGGGGGTGGGGGGCTGTCTTGGTGCATCATATAGCTCTCTAGCATAAGTATGCCATGCCTCAGGTGCAGTAATCGGAGTACGAGGCTATCTCTCCTGAAACATCTTCCATGCCCTCTTGCTGTCCTTCCCTAGGAAGAGTTGGTAGATCTCCTCCTCTAGCTTAGCCAGATAGGCTCGTTTCTTCCTCCGCACAAGGCGCCGAAAGATCATCCTAGCGTGTCTATGCGTGTGAGACCCAATGGCAATCTCACGCTGTAGCTGTGCTTGTGTCTCACGACACTCATCATCATACCAACTGTTCTGTGGGGCAGTGCTGCGGGGGTGGGTGGAAGGGATAATAGTGCAGGGAAACACATATGAGGCGGATGCATGTAGTACACCTGCCAATCCTCTCGTGATCTCGTCCAGAGGGCTATGCGGGTCTAAAGCGAACAAGCCATCAGATATTGCATCTCGATAAACCCCAATTGTCTCACGTGTAAACTGATATCTCGGGTACCTAGGTAGATGAGTGGCTGGCCCATCTCTCGGGGATCTACCTACTAGTGTGAAACTCAGGTATGCATGATCGGCTGCTATGCCAATGGGCCTACTGGAAATCATGAAACCCCGCACATCAGGTATCAATGAAGGAGATCCCATCAAGTAGTCCACTGTGGTCGCTCCTCGTTTAGAGTTCCAGTGTGTGAGAGCATGTGATCCTTGCCATCTCGATAAGCCATTGTATATGACCAACCCATGTGCACTCCCGAGTGTGAGAAAATGCCTGCCATAATCTGTAATCTCCCCCTCATCCTGTGCTGATCTCTGCAACCCTACATCCTCTGCCGTGATCTCCCGGTACATAGCCTCTTGAGTATCATACAACTCTGTCTGCTCTGTGCCTGTACGTGCATTAAAGTCTCCCAATAGTAATATGTCTCCCATGCTGGCAAACCTCATGATATCATCATATAGTGGTATATAGGGCGACTCTCCTGATGGTGCAAACCTGGAGTGGGCTGGGGGAAAGTAGCATACCGCCACATATAGCTCGCGGAGCCCCCCTCTCTGCATATTCGGACCCACATGTACCTTGCATCTGCATCTCTATGTAGCACATGTATTTTGTCACGAAGCTCCTCCCTGTAAAGTATTGCCACTCCTCCAGATCCTCTGGTACCTCCCGCTGTGCGTGGCTGAGGGCGGAAAACTGATTCCCATCTATAACCCCGGACGTCAGGAAGCCTTTTGTTTGTGCATTGATGGGTCTCCGTATACATAGCAATATCACTGTGTCTGAAAGTATCCTCAAAGTATCCTGCATCTGTTCTAAGGGCCCCGTTGCAATTCCACACCGTGAATCGCAAGGTCTCATAGGCCGCGCACTGTCAAGCAGGCCTCCTCTCCGTAATGATGACTCGGCCATCTCTGTATACCGCCCATTTTCCCTCTTTCCTTGCCTCAAGCACACGCGGCTTGTGTTCTTTCCGGTGTGCTATCTGTGCCAGTGTAAGGTCCTCATGCAAATAAATCTTTTCCCCCTTAAGGGCCATCCTTTTGGAGAGGAAGGCCTTCTTCTTCTCCAAGTCACCAAACTTGATGATCAATATCTTCGCCCTGGTTTCATCTCTGCCTACTCGCCATGCTCCGGTAATGGGTACATCAGTGGCTCCAATTTTTGTTGCAAGAGCTTTTGCATCCTCTTGGGGATTTCCCTCATCTTCCCACCCAACTACACGTACATGTAAGGCACGTGCCCGTCTCTTGGCTTCCTCTCCCAGTGTAGCATTCATCACCTCTACTTTATTGACTGGTGTATCCTTGTATTTTTTTACTACTTCAATCCATGGGTTGACTTCCTCAATTTGTTTCTTTGTGGCACTAGCAATTTCAGCCCATGAATGCATTTCCTTCTCACCTGCAGCCACTTTTGCCTTACATGATTCCAAAGTGTTTTGCATTTCTGTGATGTCTTTTTCGCGGTCAGCCATACATGTCTTCAAAGTGCCTTCATACGATGCAACTGTTGTGCCAATCTCTCGAAGCATGTCATCCTTCCATTTCTGCATCTCTTTTTTCATTTCTATGTGCATCAAGGCTTGGGCTAATTCCATCTCAACCCGTACTTGGGCTTGCATTTCTCCCTTCAATTGGACATATATCTCTGTTGGGGTAAAGGCATTATGCCCACCCTTGTAGTGTGTACAAGCCCATAAGTTTTATAGTACATAGTACACTTAGTACTTTTAATGTACTAAGTGCACTATGTGTACTAGAGCAAATATACATGTGTGATAGGGGAGTCACACACTCATACTTTGTGAGTTGACTTATCCCCACACGTCTCTCTCTCTCTCTCCCTTCTTCTCTGTGTGTGTCTCCCACATGAAACCCTAATTGTTTCAGCTGAGCTTCTTTAGCTCCCTTCAATTGGTATCAGAGCCTCAGTGCATGATGAAGCGGCATCTGTAATTACTGGCTATGGCGGCACTGCTTCCAATATTGAGGACACCTGCATGCCAAGCTAGCACGAAGGCAGGTGTCTATGGACCGGCAGTTTGAGGAGTTTCGCGCGCAGCTGGAGGAGTCGGGCGCCGTGCGGGAGAGGCTCTGTTCCAATCGGTAGCTCCCTACCGTCGACCGTGTCACTGTTTCGTCTTCTGGCAGCTCCCGTCCGTGTGCTTTGTGACGGCCTCCACTCCACCGTCTGTGGCTTCCCAACATCAGCCCTTGCCCGTCTGCTGCACAGTCGCCGCTGCCGGCTCCAAGGTATAGTCGCCCTACTCGTCTGCACATTCCCGGTTCTCCCACGCCGCCTGCGTTTGCAGCTTGCCGTCTACGACTTAGTCCGGCAACCACCTCTTCGTCACTAGCTCCCGCATGCGTAGCTCAAAGTTCGCTCATTGCAGCCTGTGAACTCGGCTACACGAGTTAGCAAATACGACACACCCCCCCCCTTTTCCTGCAACAGAAATTTCAGAGGTATTTGCTTCAATTTTTGGGATTTGCATGTTCATTATCATCAATTGAGCAGGTACAGGTCCTAATGGCTCAGATTTGAGCACAATTGGCAACATTGGGTGACATTGGTCACATTTCGGGTCAATTTGCAGGAAATTGGGTGTTAACATTTGGGGCTTTTGATGTAATTGTGCCATTGGGCATTCATACATGCTGTATGATGTGAGCAATTTCACATTCGAGGCTAAATTGCAGGAAAGTGGAGTGCAAATCAAAGGGCTTTTGTGCCAATTGGGTTGATTTGCATGCAAGCACTGGCATTTGATGCTTTGGGCAATGTGTTGATGCCTGTCAAGCACTCAATGTGCCAGTAAATCAAGGGGCTTTTATGTATTGGATGTATATGTGGCCAGGGGGAAGCATTGTGAAGACTCTGGATGCCTTCATGTGCATTAATGTACCATTCATGATCAGAAATTGATCTTGAATCAAGGGGCTTTTCAAGATTTCGTGCTTGTTGAGCTTGGCAAAGCAGCAGGGAAGACTTTTATGCCTTGAACCCTTAGTAATCCACTTGCAGTCAAGGGGCTTTTGCCCAATTTCTGTCCGGGACTGTTGTATGCAGTGGTGGGGACTGTCAAGGTCTGATTTTCACTCATTTGGACAGCCAGGAGAGCATTTATTGCTACTGTACTTGTTGGTACAGATTTGATACAACTTTGTACAAGTTTTGGCATGGCTGTACATTGATTTGAGTGAGGAAAATGCTCATTTTCAGCTGCTGTACTTGCAGGTACAGATTTGGTACATCGTTGGTGAGCACTTAGTACTGTTGTACAGTATTTTGGAAGGGGAACAGAGCACATCTAAGGTGCTGTCATAAATCTGCAGCAAACAGATTTTGGTGATTTTATCACATTCAGTGGGAGGAGAGTTGCATTCGTGCTTTTGCAGTGGGAGATAAACTTTGGGAGAACAACTGTGAGCACTTTGTGTGCTTTTGGTGCAGTGTTTGCACATCTTGCAGGGAGTCAGGCATTGACTGTGTCAAAGGTTGCATATTGCTATGGCAACCACAGGTGAGAGCTCTTCATTGCTTCACATCAAGAAGCTTGAAGGCTCACATAATTATGACATTTGGCAAACCCAGTGGTATAATGTGTTGCTCTAGAAGAAGCAGCACAAGCCCATTAAAGAAAGGGGTGTAATGCCCGCTTCTCTTACTGCTGAAGAATGGGAAGATATGGATGAGTTGGCAAGATCCACCATCATGTTGTTTATGTCAGACTCTTTACTTTTCAGCATACGTGAAGAGAAGACAGCTTGGGGAATGTGGCAAAGATTGCAGGACTTGTATGCCCAACAAAGTGCCACAAGCAAAGTGTATTGGTTGAAGAAACTCATAGGTCTTCAAATGAAGGAAGGGGCGTCTATGACAGCCCATCTAAATGAGTTTAATGGCGTTGTTAGCCAGGTCATCAATCAAAAGTTGGCAATGGACGATGAGTTTAAAGCCACCTTTCTCTTATGCACTTTGCCAGAGAGCTGGGACACATTCAGGACAGCCACTAGCAATTCATATGCAGATGTGGAGGGTGCTCTCCTTCAAGAGGAGATGAACAGGAAGAACAACTCTGTTGGAAAGTCCAATGCAATGAATGCACGTGGGAGATCCCAGCAAAGGGGTAAAAGCCAAGAACGGGGAAGGAGCAAGTCCCGCTCCAAAAAGGACTTGGAATGCCATTATTGTGGCAAGAAGGGACATTTCAAAAAGCAATGCTACAAATGGAAGAATGATCAAAAGGAAAAGGGCAAAGGCAAAGACAAAGACAAAGATGAAGCCAAAGATGCAAAGCCAAAGGGCAAAAGTGGAGTCAAAATTGAAGAAGTCAATGTGTCACATGCAGGTGACAGTGAGGATGAAGTCCTATTCACGTCTTCACTTGATGCCCATTCACTCCATGCAAGAGATGGTCATGGTATGCACTCGTGGATCATTGATTCAGGTGTCTCCTTTCATGTCACAGGTTGCAGAGACTTGTTTGTCAGGTATACTGCTGGCAATGAAGGAGTAGTTTATTTGGGTGACAACCATGCATGCCAGATTCTTGGCAGAGGTGATGTGAGGCTTGTGTTTTCAGATGGCTCACAGCTTATGCTCCATGATGTCAGGCATGTGCCTGAGATCAAGAAGAACCTGTTTTCTACTGGACAGCTTGATGATGCTGGTTATGTTACCACATTTGGTAGTGGAAAGTGGAAGATTAGTAAGGGCTCACTGGTTGTTGCCAGAGGCTCTAAGGTGGACACTCTTTACTTCATGCATGCTGGTGTTTGTCACCATGCTAATGTAAATGCAACTGAGCTGCCGGAAATCTCTATGTGGCATAGCCGGTTGGGACACATGAGTGTCAAAGGAATGGAGCAATTGTCTCGTTTTGGTTACTTGCCTTCTCTAAAGTTCTCAAGTTTTCAGTTTTGTGAGCATTGTATATATGGCAGGCAACTCCAGTGCCCCCACAAGAAAGCTCTTGGACAGAAAGATGCTCAGTTAGAGCTTGTGCATACAGATGTATGTGAGATGCCTCAGCTTTCTTTGGGAGGGGCAAAATATTTTGTGTCTTTTATTGATGATGCCACACGCAAGGTGTGGGTTTATCCTCTTCGTTTAAAGAGTGATACATTCTCAGTGTTTGAGAAGTTTGTTGCTCATGTTGAGAATCAAAGTGGCAAAACACTGAAGGCTTTGCGTTCCGACAATGGTGGAAGTATATGTCCAAACAGTTTCAGGACTTTTGTGATGCTAAAGGCATCAAGAGGGAGCTCTCTGCTCCTTATGATCCTCCACAAAACGGGACAGCAGAGAGGATGAACAGGACCATTCAGGAGAAGGTCCGTTCTATGTTGTCACATGCTGCGTTACCTCATGGTTTTTGGGCTGAAGCTGTTATGACAGCCGTTCATCTTATAAACAGGTCACCTAACACGAGGCTTGGTGGGAAAGTGCCAGAGGAAGTATGGACAGGGAAGCCTCCGTCCTACAAGCACTTGAGAGTGTTTGGTTGCGTTGCGTACGTGCACATACGCAGGGAAATACGCACCAAACTTGATCCTAAGTCTCACAAATGCATATTCCTAGGATATGGTGACAGAGGTGAAATGGGGTATAGACTTTGGGATCCAGTGAATAGAAAGATCAATGATGTCATTTTTGATGAAACATGTATGTATAAGGAGCTTGCAAGTCAATAGGAGCCTGGCAGAGTCATCTTTGATGATGATGGACATCATGGACAACAACCAAAAGCTGTAAATCAGCCATTACAGCAACAAAACCAGCCCTTAAATGGTGCTGAAAATGGTCCAAATGGACAGCTAGAGATGGCAGAAGATATCCCTATGGATATCCCACAGTTAGAGGAGATACCGGGCATGATCTTTCAACCTTATGGCATGGAACAGGAGCCACCAATAGGTGATATGCAGGCTGGACAGCAACCTGCAAATGATGGTCATTGGGTACGGAAGTCCACAAGACCCTCCAGACCCCCTGACAGGTTTGTTCCAGGGGTTGACTACTTGATGCTCACTGACTGTGGGGAGCCCTCTTGTTATAAGGAGGCTTTACAGAGGGCAGACAAGGCTCTTTGGGAGCGTGCTATGAAGTCAGAGATGGATTCTCTGCACAAAAATGGAACATGGAAGTTGGTGCATTTACCTACAGGCAAAAAGGTTTTGCCATGCAAGTGGGTTTACAGGCTCAAAGTTGCACCTGATGCAAAGCCAAGATACAAAGCCAGGTTAGTGGCTAAGGGCTTCAAGCAGGAATATGGTGTGGACTTTGATGAGATCTTCTCTCCAGTGGTCAAAATGACCACACTTAGAGCTGTATTAGCTTTGGTTGCTCATGATGATCTGGATTTGATTCAGATGGATGTGAAGACTGCTTTTCTTCACGGTGATCTCCATGAGGAGATATATATGCAACAGCGAGAGGGTTATGTAGTGAATGGAAAGGAGAAGCTTGTATGCAAGCTGAAAAAGAGTCTTTATGGGCTCAAACAGGCACCAAGGGAATGGTATCATAAATTTGATACATTCATGAAATCCTAGGATTTCAGGAGGAGTGACATGGATCACTGCTCATACACCAAGAAAGCTTTGGATGGCAGTCTATTAATCCTCATCTTGTATGTTGATGATATGTTGATTGCCGGGAAATCTCGTAAAGAGATGAATGCCTTCAAGAAGAGGCTGCATCAGACCTTTGATATGAAGGATTTGGGTGATGCAAATCACATTTTGGGTATGCGGATACTTCGGGACAGAAATCAGCATGTGTTGTATTTGTCTCAGAAGGAATACATTGGCAAAGTTTTGCAGAGGTTCAATATGGAGGGGGGGAAGAAGACTAGTACTCCTTTGCCTCCATATGTGAAACTCAGTGCTATGGACAGCCCACAGTCGGATAGGGACAGGGCTGATATGGCCAAGATTCCGTATGCTTCAGCTTGTGGCAGTCTCATGTATGCCATGGTTGCTACCAGGCCGGACATTGCATTTGCAGTGGGAGTGGTTACTAGATACATGGCCAACCCTGGCAAGAAGCATTGGGAAGCAGTGAAAGGTGTCATGAGATACCTGAAGGGCACACAGGATATGTGCATTTGCTTTGGCAAACAGGATGCATTAGTGCATGGTTACACGGATTCGGATTATGCTGGTCATCCAGATAACTGGAAGTCTACTACCGGTTATGTGTTTACATTCACAGGAGGTGCTGTTTGTGTCATGGATATCCAGGATGCAGAAGTGCACTGCCTTATCTACTACAGAGGCTGAGTATATTGCAGCCACAGAGGCTTGCAAGGAGGCATTATGGCTATCTCGGTTAGTGGTTGATTTGGGTTATACAGGGGATATTCCAATGTTGAATTATGACAGTCAGAGTGCCATCCAGTTGGCAAAGAACCTTGTCTTTCATGCAAAGACGAAGCATGTGGATGTGAAGTATCACTTCATCATAGAGGTGATAAAGAACAAGCTGATTCAGCTTGTCAAGATTCATATGGATGACAACCCGGCTGATCTGTTGACAAAGAGTTTGCCTCCAGAGCGATTTGCTCATTGCAGACACTTGATGGGCATTGGATGAGGCCAGTTTCAGCCTTGATATGGCCTTGTATATTATCATGTACATGCTGTTTTTTTTCTTTTCCTTCACTTAAGGGCACATTGCCTTTAAGTGGGAGGTTGTTGGGGTAAAGGCATTATGCCCACCCTTGTAGTGTGTACAAGCCCATAAGTTTTATAGTACATAGTACACTTAGTACTTTTAATGTACTAAGTGCACTATGTGTACTAGAGCAAATATACATGTGTGATAGGGGAGTCACACACTCATACTTTGTGAGTTGACTTATCCCCACACGTCTCTCTCTCTCTCTCCCTTCTTCTGTGTGTGTGTCTCCCACATGAAACCCTAATTGTTTCAGCTGAGCTTCTTTAGCTCCCTTCATATCTCTTCCTTTAGCGTTTCATATATCACTTTCCTTTGGGCATGCATCTGCTTGGTCCATTCCTTTTCAAGCTCCTGTCGCATGGTGTTCATCTCTGTCCTTATGTGAAGCTGTAGCTCCTCATAAAGGGCCTCGTCTCGTCGGGCCATCTTCGTAATCCTTCGTGAGCCAGGGGACATGATTCCTTCCCTCAGTCTTCTACGGTAGGCATTCGGTGCCTTCGTGGGGGTGTGAAAGGTTGTCTCACCATCCTGTTCCCCCTCTAGGGGTTGAGACATGTTTTCCCCTACTAGTTGCTGCCTTGGGGACCTGAGCAAGGGTTGGTGGGAATGGAACTGGCAATGCTGTGTTGTTGCAGCAGCAGGCGGAAATTCTCTGTAAAACATGTACTGATCTTCCTCTTTTCTCTTCTGTATGCTCCCTGCAAAGTCACAAATGTGTTGTATGCAGGCGACAGAAAGACCCCCAGGCTGACCAGCAGATTGCAGGGTCTCGAGACTGACCAGCAGACAACAGGCGTACACCTCTGCCTTGATAGATGACGTAGACTTCTAAGCAGCTGCCCCTTAGGCTTCAGATGGCTTGTGCAGACACACGCATAGCTGCTGATGAAGTACTCGACCTAACGCAGTCACCAGAAGTGGCAAACTGGCCGGCGTGGCTGAGACAGCTCACTGGGAGCGATGCCGCCAAAATGGGTGGACCCTCTGCACTCGCGCCGCCCACGGTAGCGGACCCTCTCCACTAGTTCGGGCCCGAAGTAGCGGGAGGAAGGTGGCGGCACTGGCTCTAAACGGCGGCTGCAGTGACGCTTGGCTCTGCAATGGGCGGCAGCTCCTGCGCTTGAGGTACAACAAAACTGCTGCCCGCTAGTCGCCCAGAAGAGGGAGAAGGTGGCTGTCCATGCTGTAAGGCGCTGCTGTACCTGTTGTACAATGCTGCTGCACCTACTATATGGCCTGTACCAGCGCAAGAGAGGAGGTGTGTTGGCCGGTCTGCTGTCCACAGTACGACCAGTGCAAGAGAAGGGAGAAGAGCTCGCCGGCTTGCTGTAGAAAGACAGAGAACGTCGACTGCCTGTTGAAGGACCTGTACGGCCAGCGAATCCAGAGATAGCACTGCTGCCCACACTACGACCAAAGCGAATCCAGAGAGAGAGAGAGAGAGAGAGAGAGAGAGAGAGAGAGAGAGAGAGAGAGGTGTTGCATGATGCGAGGGGCAGATTTTTGGGTATCGAGATCCTTTTCGAAGACGAGCCTCTTTGGCTGCTAGGTGTTTATGCCCCGAATAATTCGAGGGAGAGACATGTACTGTGGGAGGACCTTAAGCGGATATGCATTTCGAAACCTGGTTTTATGATGGGGGATTTTAATGCTTGCACGGAACGTACGCATGCCTCTACCCCTCATTCGGTTATGGATGCTCCGGAACGTGAATGTTGGGATGCATTAGCAGCTTTGGCTTTGCAACAAGACATGTGGGAATGGGTCCATCCAGGGAAGAGGGGATACACTTATCGTTCTGTACAGTATCTTGGGACATCGTCACGGCTAGATCGTATGTATGTTCTACAAAATGATTTGTTTCTTCCAGAAGTTGTGCAAATGTGGGTGGACCGGAAATATACCTTGTCAGATCATTTCCCTCTGGTTCTAGAGTTGCTTCATCATCCAGTGGATGCTTATAAGGCTTTATTGGGTAAGCTACCTCTTCGATTCAATCAGTCTTTTTTGGATCATGAGCTGTTTGATAAGTTTATGTTACAGCTGATCCAACATTTTGAGTATCGAGTGCCTTTCGAGGGGATGAATGCTTGGGCGATATGTGCTCACAATATGCGTTCTCTTTCTAGGCAATATGGGATTCGTTACGCGTGTGCTAGGAGGGAATACTTGCGCAACATACAAAATTTACATGCTCAATTGCAAGAGGTTGCTATGAATGGTCCACTTAATTTAGATGTTGAAGCTGCATTGGTGTGGCTTTCTAAGCATTTGGCTGATTTGGAAGATGAAGAATATGTTAAATATAAATTGTTTGCCCGCCAAGATGCATTACTGGATAGTAGCTGCCAAAGCCACAAATTCTTTGCAAAATTACAACAAAAGTATGCGCGGGAAAATGTGGTTTGGGTAAAGAAAGCCGATGGATGTATTTTGACAGATCCACAATCTGTGATTCACACTTGCACACTGTTTTTCTCTACTTTGTTTAGCTCACCAGAGGAGGTTTCTGATCCAGTCATGAATGCTAGGAATATTTTGTTTGATCTTGTGCTTCCTTCTTGGGTTGAGGAATTGGAGGCAGATATTACTGAGGGGGAGGTGGAGAATGTATTGGTACATTTGCCCCGTGGGAAAAGTCCAGGTTGGGATGGTCTTGCCAATGAAATTTTTAAGAAATATGCTGATAAGCTGAAGTCTCCAATAAGAGCTATCTGTCAAGAGATCTGGAGGACGGGCCATATGCCGGATGATTGGAAAATTGGTATTATTCGCCTCTTGCCGAAGGTCCCATCTCCATTGGAGTGGGCACATTGGAGACCAATTTCTTTGATGGGATCCATGTACAAGATCTTCACAAAGATACTTGCTAATCGTTTACAACATGTGCTTCCAAAGCTTATTCATCCACATCAATATGGTTTCATCCAACGTCGTAATATCTTGCATAATATTCTTAATGTACAGATGGGTATTGATTATGCCAAGGCTACCCAACAAGAAGTGGTCATGATACAACTAGATTTGGAAAAAGCATATGATCATGTGAGTTGGTCCTTCTTGCATGAGCTTATGCACGCTATGGGTTTTGGTCCAAGAATGTCTGGGCTCATCTTCATGATAAGTATGCATGCACAAACTAGGATCTTGATAAATGGTGGAGTGACAGATGCCGTCCCCTTGTCGAGGTCTTTACGACAGGGATGTCCCCTCAGCCCGTTGTTGTTTGCAATAGTGACACATCCGATTCTTTCATTGCTGGATCAGCTGGCTACAGATGGAGAAGTAGTTGGGCTCCGTCTTCCCAATAATAAGCAGCTTGTCGGTCAGGCTCTCGCGGATGACTCTTTTATGTTTTTGAGGGCAGACAAGGTTAATGTGGCACGTGCCATGGCGGCATGGTCTTTATATGGCAGGGCATCTGGATTGCATATTAATTTTCGTAAATCAGCCCTTTTGAGTTGCACTGAAGTTGATCTTCAAGGTCTTGGTTGGAAAGGGAAGGTCATTCCGAGAGGGAGCATTACTAGACACTTGGGGTAGATGTGAGTCATGTGGACTTACTGGAGTGGATTGCGGGGAGCATTCATGACAAATTTATGTATTGGAAATCTCAAGCCTGGCCGATTCATGTTCGCCTCAAAGTAGCACAGGTAATAATGACTGGCATGGTCTCTTTTTTCCTACCACTTTTGCCTTGGTCTAAGAAGACTTTGGGACATCTTATGCAGCCTCTGCGTTTCATGCTATGGAAAAAACAAGGGAATTTACGGGGCCAAGTTTGGGTGTCTTGGGACCATGTGACTACACCCAAACGAATGGGTGGAACGGCTGTAATGGATATTCGCATACATCTTACTGCTCGGCGATGGTCTTTATTTCAAGACATGTGTCTACAGCCGGATCAGCCATGGGTACTTATGGCTCGTTATCTCATTGCACAGGTAGGGATTTCACAAGGGAGCACGCATATTGAGGCATCCTGGTGGGACATTTTGAATGCTTCTCAGTCTTGCTTAGTTTCTTCGTCCATGCTTCTTTCCCACTTGTCTGCATCTTGGCAGGAAGTCTTGAAGCGCACTCGTTGGAGCCCACTTGATGACCGGGCCTTAGCTAATTCCTTGCCAGTTGAAATATTGGCTGCTTCGAGAGTAGTGAATTGGAACGGAAAGCAAGATGATAGGAGGAAATTAAATCGGATGGCAAGGTTAGGACTTGTTCGGGTGGAGGATGGCATTCTTCCCTCGGCACAACGCTTGTATTCCTTCCGTCGTATACGACAGTTTTTTGGTGTGCCGAGGGTTTATCGTGGCTTATGGTCCACTATTCAGGAAATAGTGGGTGGCTTGGGTGCTTTTCCGGAGTTGGATAATGACAAACCATGGAGAGATTGGATGTTACGTAAGCAAGATGATCTTATGCATGTGTCCGCAAATGCATTGTATCACCTTCTTGTTGAGGATAAAAGATGGGTCACAGAGAAGGCAAATAAAGAATGGAACAAGAGACATAATCGCTCTTGGTGGAGAGTTACTTTGGATAGAGGATGGCACTCTAAAGTTCCATATCAAGGCAAGGTCTTTCTTTGGCGGATGGTTGTGGGTGGCCTTCCTGTTGGATCGCATCGTCGGCGGCGAAAGATTGCTTCGGGGCATTTGTTTATTCATTGTCCTGTCGCCAAGAAGGTTTGGGCTTTTGTGTCCCAGGTATGGTGTGCGGTTACTCATGTTTCAATTTCGGCCACGGATTGGGTTCTTGGGCGGCTTGCTGTAGGGGTGCCGGAGCCGGAGCATGAGTCTTTCTTTGACTTCTTTCGATGGGCGGGAGTTTGGCATATTTGGCTCACCAGGAATGCATTCATTTTCGATTCGGCTTCAGGTGTAGTGGGGCATATCCGGCGCATTCGAGGACTGCTATTATGGCAGATTTCTTCAATGGTTTCGGGACGTGTGATCAAGCAAGAGAAGGCTGACATTTGGCTTCTTACAGTTCGGGCTACTTCTTTCTAGATGCTCGTCAGCGTGGACTTAGCTATTTCATTGGATTGGTAGTTCTGGGGGGTTTTTAGGTTTTTGGATTGGTGGTTGGAGCCGCACTCTTTTTTTTAGCCATGTGGCTGTTGTAGTTACAGTAATACAAATCAACTTTACGAAAAAGAGAGAGAGAGAGAGAGAGAGAGAGAGAGAGAGAGAGAGAGAGAGAGAGAGAGAGATTTTATTAACGTCTTCCAAAAGACCGAACTTGGCCTATGAGACAAATCAGTGTACCTGTGTGGGGTATCCTCTGTCATCCCAACAAAATGAAAAAGTACTGAACTAAAAAGCTGAATCTGGGTGTGCAATAAGTACAATGAGTGGGGGAGGGGATGGAGCTCTACTACTAGGAGATTGCAAAGCTATATGCATGGAGTATACAATCATTATATGCAACCTAGCTAGCTCCATCCTGTACCATACTGGGGGTATAAAATGGTATACATCAAGGGGGTGTCCACAGTTCCCTGAAGAACATGCCTGGGTCTGCTCTGAAGCGAGCCAGTCGCTCCGCACCCTCTCTGTGAAACTGAGCTCTGATCTCTGTCATCTCTCGCTGGTATAGGCGTGGTGTCCGAAAGCCAGGTGTCCTCTGTCTCCTGCGGGCTCTGAGTGTCTCTGCTCTCTGGAGAGTAATTCCCTGCTGTGTAGGGGCTGGGAGTGGGGTGGATCTCTGAAAAAATGTAGTAATGTGTCTGTCGTCCCCCCTCTGGAGCTGTCTGAGCCTGTAATGATGTCTCTCTGTGACGCTGTATGTCTAGAATGAATCTCCCCAGTATGCGCTGGTTTGCTGCCTCAAAGATTTGGCGTAGGGAATGTGGCTTCCTGAATAAAATGGGATATCTCTCTGTGATGGCTGTATATGCTCTGCATCTGCATACATAATGCTTCTCACTCTCCACCTCCTCTTTGCACAATCTGCATACCCTCTCCTCTTGGGGGATCCGTGCTGCTCTGCCAGTCTCGATCTCCAATCGATGTGATGAGACTCTAAGCTGACCAATAGCTACTCGGGAGCCGTGTGGTAAAAAGCCCTCCATGTATCTAGGCCTCTCTATAAATCCATCATCAGTGATACTCATGAAGTGATCTCTGTGGTATAGCGTCTTCGGTGGAAGAGGCTGTGTAGGCGATATCCATGTCTCTCGTGTATAGAGCTGTCATAGGTCCTGTCTCAATACTCTGTTCCTCTCACTATGAGAGAGACGGATATGTGGTGCATCCGTGTCATACTGGAATGGTGGTAGATGATCCATGTCTAGGCCATGATGTGAGAACCAATGTGTGACCTGTGCATACCATGATCCTTTGTCTCCTGCCTCAACCAGCTGTCTAGATGCCTCAAAAGCTCTGTATGACAATCTGTCTTGTGGCATCTCGCTGAATCTGTCTAGCAGGCATATAGTCTGGAATATGGTCTCTACCATCATAGGAGGCGCAGCAAACTCTGCTCGGATAATGTCATGAGGTGCTGACGGTTTGCTGCGTATCATGCGTGCCATCATGAGGGCTTGTGGTCTCTCTATCTGTGTCCACCAATGGGTAGCAAGGCCTGGTGCCCATACCACTGCTCCATACATCAGTGCCGGTGTGACTAATGTGTCAAATAGCCACCCCTTCGTTCGGGGCTCTTGAAAATGCGCTTGGTGGCACTGTCTCTCTAGCATAGCCAATGCTGCATATCCCTGTGTCAATCTAGCTCTGGTTGCTGAACCCATGGTGAAGCACGTGGTTGCTGCAGAGAAGGTAACCCCTAGGTACACGTATGATGTCACCACCTCCACCTGGCGTCCTGCGAGAGTGAATGTCAGTTGACTCTTGCCCTGTCTTGATGTATGAAAGACCATAACCTTGGTTTTCCCAAGGTTCACAGTAAGACCCCTCTGTGTGCAGAAATCATCGAGTGCATGTAGATGCTGTTGTAGACCTCCTGGAGACTCAGACACTAATACAATATCATCAGGATAAAGCATAATATGTATTGAGGTACCTGCTAGATCAACTTTATCTCCGCCTCCCCGTGTAATGAAGTCAGCCACCTCATCAATGTATAACCCAAATAGCGTGGGGGAAAGTGGGCATCCTTGCTTCACACCAAAGTGCTAGCAATAGTCTCGGACATACCTCTTGGGCATCTGACTTGCCCAAAAACCTGCTCATATAATGCATACATGCCCCATGTCATATCTGCTGGTATGCCAAGAGATTGCACGCGTTGAAAGAGCCTCTCTCGTGGTACTGTGTCAAATGCCTCTGTCAAAAGTATGATGTGTCTCTATCAGAAGTATGATGTCTCTCCTCACCATAACATGCTCTAGTCGTCCAGGCTGCACCCATAGTGAACCATTACAGTTCCATACTGCCATGTGTATCTCTGTCAGTGGCCTGGTGTGTGTCCCATAGGCCCCAAACCGCTAATCCATGGGCCGGCCATCAATGATGACCGACCATCTCGATAGAAGGCCTTCTTGCCTTCTCTCCTCGCGTGTAAGACTCGTGCCATGCAAGCTCTCCTATGCTCTAGCTGCATCCTCGTGAGATCATCATCCAAGAAAATAGGAGCTCCCTCTAAGCCTCGTAGTATGACCCTCTTCCTCATGAAGGTGACCCTCTCCGTCTCTCCTGCAAACTGTAGGATGAGGGCTCGCTTGCGTGTTGAGTCTTTCCCGGCTCTCCATGCTTTGGTGAAGGGGAGAGGGTCCTCTTCCTTATAGCCGAGCTTCATGCATAGAAGGTGTCCATCTTTCTCGGGAGTGGAGTCGGGTGTCTCGGCTATACCTGTGACTCGAATGTCGAGGCAGCAGGCATGCCTCATCGTCTCCTCCTCAATGGTGGTGTGAATGATTTGGTGTTCTTCCCTTTGAGTCTCCTCCCTCACTTCTTTACGGATGTTCTTCTTCACCACCTCAACCCATCCTGACTGCTTGGCTTCGAGTTTTCCCTCCATGTCCTTTGTGATCTCCTTGGAGATCTCTTCTTTGATGGCCGTGAGAGTGTTGTCATTGATCTCCCCCTCTTCCTTCTCGGTGTTCTTGACGGTTACCAGTTCCACTTTCAATGCACTCACCTCCTCCTTGAGTGCTGTGTTCTCTTGTTCAAGGTCCGTGACCCGTGCTTCGAGGGCCATGATGTGCCGGTGTAGTTTGTTCTCCACCTCATTGAGGTTGGAATCGGATGTCTTCTTGTTCTCCTTGATTAGTGCCTTCATTGCTGTCTCGAGGGCCTCGAGCTTCTCTTGGAGACTCGGGGCCATTCCTCGAGATTCCTATGCAGCCCTTCCCACAGGCAAGGAGGAGAGAGAAAGAGAGAGTTATGTTGCTGCCTTGGGGGCCTGAGGAAGGGTGGGTGAGACAAGGTAGGCACAGGGGCTACCGGACATGCAGACGGGCCGGGCCAGCATAGCGCCAGCAGGGCAGCGAGGCGGAGGGGCTAGTGGGTGGCAGTAGAAGCGAACAACGGGCGGCGAACAGAGAGGCGGAAAGAGAGAGATGGTTGGGTGTGTTGGGCACAACAGGCGAGGCGAAACAGGGGGTGATGGGCAGCGGGCGCACAGTGCGAGCGGAGGGGCTAGCGGGCAGAAATAGCGAACAGTGGGCGCGGCAGTAGCGAATGGCAGTAGCGAACAGCGGGCGCACAGTGCGAGCGGAGAGGCTAGCAGGCGGCAGTAGCGAACAGCGGAGGAGGGAGGAGGGCCAGCAGGGCAGTGAGGCGGAGGGGCTAGTGGGCGGCAGTAGCGAACAGCGGGCGGCGAACAGAGAGACGGAAAAACAGCGGGCGGCAGCAACGAACAGAGGAGGAGGGAGGAGCGCCAGCAGAGAGAGAGAGAGAGAGAGAGAGAGAGAGAGAGAGAGAGAGAGAGAGAGAGAGAGAGAGAGAGAGAGAGAGAGAGAGAGAGAGAAATGAAATGAAATGTTATATTAATGTCTTCAAAAGGCCAACGGGAGGAGTGCCAGCAGGGCGGCGAACAGAGAGACGGAAAAACAGCGGGCGGCAGCAACGAACAGATGAGGAGGGAGGAGCACCAGCAGGGCGGCGAAGAGAGAGAGAGAGAGAGAGAGAGAGAGAGAGAAATGATATATTAACGTCCTCAAAAGGCCAAAATGACCTATGAGACCAAAAAGGTTACAACAATTGGTGGATCAGATACAATGTCTGTGCAAGAAAAGCTAAAACAACTAAACAACTAACTGAAACTGAAACAACAACTATGAGGAAAAGTAAGGTACTAGGAGCTCCTAATGGATAGCATCTGGGAAGGAAAACTCCAGCAACAAAGGTAAGCATCATATACATCACTATCCAAAGATGTCTCTCATCGGTCGATGGCGGATATCCTCAATGTCCTCCATGGTGAGTACTCTGACTGGACGTCTCCCATGCCGTGCTAGTATGGTCTTTATCCTCTGTTGTAGTCTCCGCCGGTGTCGAGATGGGCCTCTCATCTTGGGGCGCCTGGACCGCCCCAGCTCTATAGCCCGATCAATCAGTGTACCTCTGGTGCGGCTATACTCTGGGGCTAGCTGCAATGCCTGCTGGCGTGTCTGCTCAATCTCTGGTCGAAAGAAGTCTGTAATCTGCCATCCATGGCCGGTGTGGTGTCATCTTGTGGTCGGAAGAATTGAGTGATGGTTGCCCGGGGCTGGGGTGGATGTCTCCCACGAGTTCTCGACTCCCTAATCAATGAGTCTCTGTGGTGATGAAGCTCTAGTAGGAAGAGGCCTAGGCACCGCTGATCTGGGTAATCCATGATCCTGGACAAGGGTCCAAACCCCTCTCTGAAGAGACAGTGGAACCTCCCTCGAATCTCTTAATATACGGTGCACGTGCATATGAAGTGCTTCTCTGAGTCGACCTCCAACTGGCATATAGTGCATATCCTCTCCTCACGAGGTATTTGCATGGCTCTCCCTGGCTCTATCCTCAGGCAGTGTGATGACACCCGCAATTGGCCCACTGCAATCCACATGTATATGTCAAGATATTTGGTCCTCAGTATGAAACCATCCTTTGTGAGCCTCATGAAAGTATCCTTGTAGTACTGCCGTTTGTGTGAGAGGCTCATGCGTTGTGATCCAGGTATCCTAGTCCCAATAAATCATATCTGATCACCCGGTTCTTGTGGGAGTCCGGGTCATATTGGAGTGGTGAGAGCCTAGAGGCGATCCATCCTGAGTACCTACCTCGTGAACCAGTTGCATACTCGGTTATACCATGACTCGTGCCCATCTGCTGCTAGCTGCTGGGAGGACTGTAGGGCGAGCCTTGGCAGTCTCTAGGGGCCCATGGCACTGATCCTGTGAGTGTATGTGACTGTTTGGAAGAGTGCCTCTACTACCATGGGTACGGGGACCGATGGTTTGCTACGTATCATATGGGAGAGCATCATGACCTGAGGCCTCTCTATCTTCGGCCATTTGGCCGCTTTGAGAGAGAGAGAAAGAAAGAAAGAAAGAAAGATATATTAACGTCTACGAGAGGCCAAAGTCGGCCTATGAGACAAAAAATAATACAACTGTGTTCTTCCGGTCATCGGAAGAAAAGAAACAAAAGAAAAAGTGTGCATGTGTCTGGATACAACTGTGAATCATCATGGATCGGTTGAGCCCATATACAAACAATATAAGGGGGGTGGGGATGTGGATGGAGTGCTAAGGCAAGATGCATCTCTATATGCTGAAGGGGTAGTACAAGCATGCTATGCAGATCTATGTCTAACTCCATCCAGTGCCATAAGAGGGATATAAGATATCATACATCGCCGATGCTGAGGCTGTGAATGGCATGAACATGTACCCTGAGTCTGAATGAAAGCGAGCTAGCCTCTCCTGTGTCTCCATTTGGTGTCTCATTCGGATAGCTGCTATCTCTTGGTGACGGAGTTGGGGTGCTCTATGTCCAGTCTGTCTAGGTCTCCTCCTGGCTCTCAATTCCTCTGCTCTCTGTGCGGTCACCCCACGTGGTACATCAGCTGGCACTGGCATAGCTCTCTGGAAGAAATCTGTGAGCTGGGACTGTCTCCCACCCCTACATCTACATACAAAGTGATCCTCAGTCTCCACCTCCTCGCGGCACAATCTGCATATCCGCTCAGCTCTAGGAACCCGTGCCGCTCTCCCAGCCTCTATCTCTAGCTGATGTGATGAGACTCGTAGCTGTCCAATAGCAACGTGAGAGCTGTGTGGCATGTATACATCCATGTACCGTGGTCGATGTATAAACCCATCCCCTGAGATGTTCATAAAGTGGTCTCTGTAGTATAGCATCTTCGGTGGTAGTGGGCTCTCTAGTGCTGTCCATGTCTCCTGTATGTAGTGCTGCCATATGTCCTGTCTCATCACTCTGTTCCTCTCATTGAGAGAGAGGTAACCCCGTGGAGCAGACTGATCATACTGAAAAGGTGGCAACCGCTCAATGTCTATACCATGATGTGAGAACCACTGTAGCATCTGTGCATACCAAGATCCAGTGTGTCCAACCTCGGCCAGCTGTCTGGATGCCTCAAAAGCTCGGCGGGATAATCTCTCCATGGGCATCTCCCTCAACCTGTATATAAAGGAGATCGTCTGGAACAATGCCTCCACTGCCATAGGTGGTGCAGCAAACTCAGCTCGAACAATGTCATGCGGGACGGATGGTTTGCTGCGTATCATCCTCGAGAGCATCAAGATTTGTGGTCTCTCCAGCTGTACCCATGTGGAGGCTGCAAGCCCTGGTGCCCAAACCGCTGCTGCATACATCAAGGCTGGTGTCACTAATGTATCAAAGAGCCACCCCTTCGTGCGGGGTTCCTGAAAATGTGCGTGATGACACTGACGCTCAAGGCCAGTAAGAGCTGCATACCCCCGGGTCACTCTGTCTCGGACTGCTTGAGCCATGGAGAAGCGTCCAGCTGAGCTAGTAAATGTGATGCCAAGGTAAACATAAGAGCTCACCACCTCGACCCGCCCTCCTGCTAATGTGAGAGTAGTGTGGCTCCTGACTGCGGGTGAGAGAGAAAGAAAGAAGAAGAAAAAAGAAAGAAAGCTGTATTAACGTCTACTAGAGGCCGAACTCGACCTATGAGACAAATCGATGTACAACTGTCAATGTCTTCTGGATGTCCAGAAAAAAAAAAGGACAAAATGAACATGAAATAAACTATGAAGGTATTGAGCTAGTGGGGGGGTGTGATGGATGGAGCACTACTGCTAGAGGTTCAGTATGCAACCTATATGCACAGGGTATACAAGAATGCAATGCAGATCTGTCTAGCTCCAACCAGTACCATAATGGGGGTGTAATATGTGATACATAGGCGATGGCGAGGCAAAAATACCTCGGAGCATGATCTCCGGGTGTGAGTGTAAGTGAGCTAGCCGCTCTTGGATATGGTGCTGATGTTGAGCTCGTATCTCTGTGATCTCCCTCTGATGTAGTCTGGGAGTTTGGTAGCCTGGTGCTCTTGGTCTCCGTCTGGCTCGGAGGTCCACAGCGCGCTGAAGTGTAACCCCCTCCCGTGTCAGGGTAGGCATTGGGATAGATCTCTGGAAGAAATCAGTGAGCTGGAGCTGTCGCCCACCTCTCCCTGTGGTATGAGTCTGTAGCAGTGTCTCTCTGTGGTGCTGTGTCTCTAGCAAGAACTGGCCAAATCTGCGCTGGTCTGCGGACTCCATGATCTGGCGGAGTTAGGGATGTCCACTGAAGATGGTGGTGTATCTCTCTCTAATGACACTATATGCTCTGCATCTGCATACATAATGTTCCTCACTCTCAATCTCCTCGTGGCATAGTCTGCATATCCTCTCTGCTCTAGGGATCTGTGCTGCCCTACCTGCCTCAATCTCAAGCTGGTGTGATGACACTCTGAGCTAGCCAATCACCACTCGGGCATTGTGAGGCATGTACACATCCTTGTATCCAGGTCTCTATATGAATCCATCCGCTGAGATACGCATAAACTGATCTCTGTAGTATAGCTTCTTCGGCGGTAGAGGCTAACTGGGTGTAATCCAAGTCTCTCTGGCTCAGTGGGTTTGCATTAGAAAGACAAAAAAGCGAGGGAAGGAGAGAGATTAGTGTGTGTTTATTTGTTACCAATTATAACTGCCACTAATGAGTGCCTTTTTGATGCAGCCTCAAGCATTCCTCGGTTTGACCTTGAATTGGGGTGCCTTGCTAGGTTGGGCTGCAGTCAAAGGGAGCATTGACATACCTGTGATTGCCCCCCTTTATCTTGCTGGTATTTGTTGGACACTGGTTTATGACACAATTTATGCTCATCAGGTGTTCATCTCTCTGAGTATCGTTTCTTTTTATAAAAAAACAATGTTTGCATATTTGAAGTGAAGCCTTTTTCTTTCTTTTTGGAAATATGGAATAGAGATGCTTATGACCTCATAATAATCAGATGTGTGCAAATTGCAGTTCTTGATGCTATCTCTGCTGCCTGGGCAGGCATGTTTTGGGCCCATTGGGTATTGATTGAGAACTGCTCAACCCCGGTGCCCTGTTTTGGGCCTGTTCCCTGGTGGCATGCTGCTTTCTTGCTGCCTTGTTCTTTACCTTCCTTTGTCCAATTTTTTTGTTCCCTGCCCATAACACTCTCTGAGGCAATCACAACTAAATCTGGCTGGTACATAGCCTTGTTGTTCCTTTATTCATCAGAGTCTAGAACATGGGTTCCTCTGCTGAACCCTAACCCTAGGTGTGTTCCTTGTTACTGCCTGTGTAACTAGTAGGGATTTGCATCTGAGTAAATCGATGCATGTGACCTTTCTGGGTTCCTGGTTTGGGGTTTGGATGCCAAAACCTTGGCTAAAAACTGTCGTACTTTTTTTCTGCTTCCTTGGCTGCATTTTCCTCTTGGTATTTCCTTGGCTTTGTCACCTTTTTTTTCCTGGCTCAACACTGCTTCTGCCTCGTTAGTAGGAACTGAATGTGTGTGTGTGGCCAACTGTAAGCTAGATTTGGGCCTTTTGATACTACAATGTGAAAGTGTCACATGATCTTTCTTGAATTACATGATGCAGGACAAATACGATGATGTTAAAGTTGGTGTAAAGTCGACAGCTTTATATTTTGGCGATCAGACAAAATTGTGGCTGGGAGGATTTGGCACCGTGACTGTCAGTTCACTATTTCTAGCCGGACACAATGATGGTCTAGGTAAGTGATATTTTTATGTAGAAAGTGCTTCTTTGATTTGAGATCTAGGCTGTGGGTGGGCCTATGTATAGGCACCATCCCAGGGTCATATTAGGCTAAACATATGATGGAAAGGCTAGGTGCAGCTTGAACTAAATCTGCACGTATTATATCAAAAAATACATTTGTGTGAGGTTTAATCTTATTATAGATTTTTCTCATTATGCAAAGCTCTACCATATACAAAGTCTTAACATGAACATTTATGATGGTAAATCTCAAACAGGATGGCTTTTCCACTCTAGTTTGTTGGTTGCAGCTGGCCATTTGTATTGGCAAATATCAACTGTGGATCTTCAAAATCGTGCTGATTGCAACTCAAAGTAACTCCCCTTCGCCCTATTACATGTTTGCAAAACTCGACGACTTGGATTAAAGGGATATTAATTTAGACTAACTTTGTTTCCACCCTTTTTCTCTGCCCTGTGGTTTTCTGTTATAGATTCGTTTCAAACAAGTGGTTTGGAGCCATTGTATTTGTGGGGATCGCTTCTGGGAAACTATTTGGATAATTCTGTGTAGACAGCAAACTGTGCATTGTTTGCAAAGTGCGGGCTGTAAATGACTCAATGGGAGGGAGTTACTGCAATGACCTTTATGTCAAAGGTATAAGGTTTTTCTTGAAAACTTCAGCCTCTGCAGGGATTATTCCATTTTCATGGCTAAATCTTTTCTTTGAATGCTGCCATATACAGCCCTGTTGGTGATGCCAGCATATGCAATGGGTCGTCATGATTCGGTTAAATGGTCAAGTGTGCAGGTGGCTTGAAGAAGCCCAGTTTTAAGACAAAGAGAGACTTTCAAGACTGTATGGAGAGGTGTGACTTAGCTACACACATATTCATGCAGAAAGCATGTTTTCTGCAAATATTAATGCATATGGACGTGTCCTTCAATTCATGTCACATGGTACATCCACATTTTTGGACAGGTTGGGTTGATATGCCCAGGTCCCATATGTATGCCTTGCAGAACAATCTAGCATGTTTTTTTTTGTAAGTAACACTGCTTCCTTGAATTAAGTCAAAACCATGCGAGTCCAGTGACTTGTAGCTGCAATTGAGAATTGGTGTAGTGAATTGTTGTAGATACTTCCTTTTTGGTTGTCACCAACCTTAGAAAGCATACTGGTTGGCTAGTTGTTGGCGTTAAGGGTTGTGAATGTTGGAAATCTCGACCCTCGTCAGTCACTCGGCAGACTCAGTGTGCCATCGTTACTAGCGTCACCGATTCTTTGATGACTTTGATTCAGCATACGACTACCGCATCAGAGGCTTTGGGTGGTTCTACGGAACTAGTATGAAACAATGAATCAGACAAGGATACAAAAGCTTGAGAATCAGCTAGTGTTAGAGAAGCTTTCTGATCGAGAAGCAACTGAGCAGTTTATTACACGGATCAAGGATCTACAAGATCAAATGGTGGCCCAGCCAAGGTGCCCAGGGAGAGATTTTGGCGGCTATGGATATGGGAGAGCGAGGTTGTATCTAGCCCTTCGTGATTGTATTTAGCCCATCGTGGCTGTTTTTCATTAACTAATAGAAGGATCTATTTCTCGGAAAAAAAAAGATCAGATGGTGGCGGTTGGGATCAATACGTCAAGTGAAGGTATGGTACTCAGGTGCATCGGGATAAGTATGCTAGCTTGGTCACCTCATTGAATACTCAGACAGGGAATCCTCCTCTGACTTTTGAAGAGTTTAGCTCAGTACTATGCTCTTGGACGAGGAGATGCATCAGAAGAGGAGGAATGGTGGTGATTCTGCTTTCTTTGCTAGCACAAAGAAAGGTTGAGGGAAAGGACTTTGGAACTCCTCTTCTTCTAGAAAGAAGAAGACGACGGTGAAATGCTTCTACTTTGACAAGCTTGGGACATGCAGTTAAAATGCAGGCAGCAGGAAGAAATTGAGAAGAATGGTACTTTGAAGCCATCAAATAGGGAGTCGAGTAACATCTATGAAGTAGAATTTAAGCTCTTTGTAGCGGGATTGAAGAAATTTGTGTTAAGGCAAACCATTCTGCAACACCCAATGTTTCGTGGATCATTGACAGTAAAGCGCCCCACCTAATCAGAAGAACTACTATAGCTCCCTACAGCCTGTAGGTGAGTCCATCTTGGTAGCGGTTGGCTGGAATGATGTCAAATCCCCAACAAAATGTGTACGTATCATCTCTTTTGTGTCAAGTGATACTAAGAAGTTGTCAAATGTCCTCTATGTACGAGATATCAAGCGGAATCTGCGGTTTGTTGTGGCCATAACAGATCTTGACCTGAGGGTTCACTTTGATCGGGTTGGTGCATGCATCTTGGATGTCAGTGGCAATGTCATTGGGAGAGGTACAAGGCATAGCAATCTAATGAATTATTAAACTTTTTTGCCTGGGCTGACATGGGCACGAGCAGGTTGTGGCACAAGAGATTTAGGCACCTGAGCTATGTGGTCTTGAAAGAGATGCAAAAGTTTGGGATTGTTACATATCTACTAGCATTTTCAGAGATGTCAAATGCATGCGAAGCGTATATGAGGGGTAAGCAATATCGATAGCCTTTTTCACAAGAGAGCAACAACAAAGCAAAGTCTCTTCTAGATCTTGTTCGTGTTGATCTTTGTGGTAAATATGCCTACCATTGCATTGGGTGGTTCTTCCTATTTTTCATTAATGGTTGATGACTTTAGTGTAAAGATGTGGGTGTATTTTCTTCGAGATAAGGCAGATACTTTTGCAAAGTTTAAATTATTGCATAATTTGGACAAGAATGAGAAAAAGCTTTTGATAGACTTGGAAGGAGAGTTTACATTAGAGACACTTGACTATTCCTCATACTTCCAAGCAAAACGGCGTGGCGAAACAAAAAAACGTGCACATTTGTGGAGATGGTACGGAATATGCTAAAGAGGGAATGATTGCCAAGTACTATTTGGGTCGAGGCAATTAACATAGCTATGCATATACTCAATAGGAGTCACACCAAGGTGGTGCAGGGGATGACTCCTCAATAGGTTTACCTTGATAAGAAGCCTTCAGTTTCATATTTCAGAATGTTTGGGTGTGATTGTTTTATGCATATTCTAGACTCATCAAGGACCAAGTAGGATACCAAAATCAGAAAGTGTATCTTTCTAGGGTATAATATGGAGTCAATGGGTGTAGACTATATGATCCCAAGACAAGGAAGATTGTGGTTAGCCGTGATGTGGTGTTTGTGGAGCATCCCATCAAGTGGAGGAGGAGGCTCCGTCCACTTTATCCATCAACGAAGATGTATCCCAACAGACACATCCACCACTAGATACAATATTGTAGGCTTCCACTTCAATGGCGAAGGGGAGGTCCGCACCCATTTGACGAGGTGAAATCTGAAGAACAAGATGAGAGGCCTACTGAAACATGGAGGAGACAACCACATTTAAAGTGGGTTTGTTAGATATGCTAAATTTTGATATGCCTCTCAACTTCTAACTCTCTTGGCTTCTTAATCTTTTTGATGCACCCTTACTTCTTAGGACAGGGTGAGGGATGTCTAGGGAAATCCTCGCCCTTTTTGAATGTTAGTGGATGGGAGAAAGTTGGGCTTTGAGCATGCTCATCCGTTGCGAGACTAACAAATGTGAGCTTGTAGCTTTATAATTGAACTTGCCCAGGTAAAGTGCTCAAAAATAAGTTTGGTCAGCCTAGTAGGAACATTAGTTGTATGTAAGGTATTTTTGACACTAAGCAATACACAATCATTCCCTTGGAATAGAATACTTGTGAGCTATGCTCTTCTTTATTCTTGCTTGAATGCCATTGAATCTTACTTGCTTGATGGTTACATGTCACAGGTTTGTTCATTGGTTTCCCTCTTGCATTAGCTTTCCATCTTTTGTGAGAGAAAACCAACACAAAGGCCAATCTCAATTTGCCTCCATCTAGGCAAAGAGAGCTCTTCTTTCACCCCCTTAGCAAGGAGGATTCAGATGTGACATTAGAGCGAGGATGTGACGAATGAGCTAACGCACCTAGGAGTTGCATTGCAGTTGAGGAGTCATAGTATTCCTTGATCTCGGTTTTGAGAAGCTAAAAATAAATGAAACCTTTATAGCTTATTTTGCCTTGTAGACAAGAAGGATTAAGTGTTATCCTTAGAAAGCTTTACTAAAGGGGTTGGTGCACTTATTAATTTCTTTAGTTTTGTGGTTGAGGAGTTGGCTTGTTCTTGAAGCTTGCTTTGCACTTGTGAATTTCTTTAGTTTTGTGGTTGAGAAGTTGGCTTGTGCTCGAAGCTTGCTTTGTACTTATCAATTTCTTTAGTTGAAGCTCTTGCTTTGTGTTGTTTTTTGAATTTATTTATATTTATTAATCTTTAGTATGGCTAACTAAATCATGGATATGTACATGGAAAATATGTTAATTTTAAGTATCTTGTAATTTTTTCTTTCAAGTTTCTCCTTTTAAAATTGAATATCTTTGTTAATTTATAGCACTAAAGTATGATACTTAAAATAAAATATCTTTGGTTGAAAAAGATCGCATTGAAGTATGATACTTAAAATAAAATATCTGAAAAAGATCCAACAACACATGATTCGGCAAAGGTTAAGGTAAGCTCTTAATGTAAACATATTTGGTACCGTTTTGACGGGAACTAGCCTAGGACTAAGCTTCGTTCATCTGTCCATTCTAAGATATTGAGATCATGTCCAATGTTGATAAGGAGGTCACACTTTGAAAAACATACGGATTTGGAGCTTTGGATGTGTTTAGCTTGTGGTTTTTTATTTTCTTTTGAAGCTTATTGCATTAGGGCCTTCTAGTTTCGTATCTTAGAAAAGAAAAACCCTAGTTTTTTGGTGAGTTACATGATTTTGGAGTCCTCAAGGCATAGATTTCAATGCTGCCTTAAATCAAGAATAGCTTAGTAATTGTGATCAAGTTGTAAATTAGAGTGAGATAGCTACCATCGACTATATTGTTGTTTCTAACAATTAGTTTAGATTGGGTTCACATCAAAGGTTTCACTATGGTGAAACGGTCTTGAAGCATGTCTGAAACTCGTTTTATACACATTTGTTTTGGTCAAGCTATAGAAAATATACATTTTTTTGTTTTTTTTAATTTTTTGAACTTTATTTTTTCTAGACTCGCGTCTCTAAGTTTTCACACCTCTAGACGTCTCTAGGCTCGCGTGTGTCGACTCTATTTATAGACTCGCATTTTGTACGAAATGGGCTCACTTGGGTATGAACTTTGATGAAATAGACTTATGATAGGATTGCTCTGCAATTATTGGACAATAACTATACTTTAATGCTACAAAAAATACGAAGGACAAGAATTTTTCTTGGAATATATAGCTGCTCTAGTACCGACTATATGATAGACTTTTTTTTAAGAACACGAGTCTTCACACTGTTATAATTGATTATTATAATATTAACTATATTTACATCTACACTTATGTCTCACAACTCACTTGTGTTGACTCGCGTGTTTGACTCGTGTCTTTGGACTGTGGGCTTACGTCTCCTAACTCGAGAGCTCGTTTGGCCAAGTTTTTGGAGGATTTTTAAATTTAATGAGAGATGATTAAGGTTTCTAATCTTAGTTAATTATTAAGCTAAAAAAATTACTAATTAATGTTTCTAATCCTAGTTTATTATTAAGTTTTTTTTAAAAAAAACTTTGCATGCTTCTAAGCTAACAATTCCAACAATGTATGAAAAAAATATGAAATGCATAAACCAAAATTAAATATCAAACCGGGCCTTGTGAAACCCAACCTCCAAACAAATGGCCATCACTAAACATAGTGCTCCTTGGTTAAGAAGGTAAAACTTCTTCGGCTCCATCTCAAGCAAGGAGCTTTAAGATGAGATGAGCCAACTAAATGCAGAAGTGAGCAAAGGAACAATTGCTAGAAACAAATGTCACTATATACGATTTTTTGAGCCCTAGATTCATTAATTGGATTTGTAAGAAACACCATAATTTTATGTGAGGAAAGCATTAAACGGCTTTATCGTGGGTAAAGCTCTAATGAAGGAGCGGGAGCAGGGCCAAGAACCTCAAGGTTCAAGCCCTCATGAAGGGGCCAAACCATGTCGGATGTCACAATGGTTCAAACATTTGGTGTCGATCCTGAGTTAGGTTTATCCCAAGAAGACCATAGCCAATAAGCTGTCCAACAATTGCAATTACGACAATTGGGACATGTCTCTTTTATTGTACCATTAGTTTCTCAAAACACCGGACAAAAAGAACTTATAGTGCAAGTAGGAGTCCCACTTTGCATGTAAGCCCATTATAGAAGCCTCTTCACCACATGAAACCATTTTACCATGGCATAGAAGTAGAGGTTGAGCTTTCCATAGCTCTCTCTCTTTGCTTCCCACTCATTTGTAAATCTCCTTTGTGGTGACAACAAAGGAGGCAAGGTTGAGGATCCTAGCTCTCCACAAGAGAGATTTACTCTACCAAGAGTGGCTTGAGATGCAAACCGGTATGACCATTGCATTCTCCTCTCCTTTTCTTTATCTTGCAAGGCTTGAGTGTTCTCTCCCGTGAACATCTTTGGCACCGCCTATCAGGGAACCTACCGCCATTGGGGAAGTGCCTTTGCTTAGGACTCCCTTGCTATACTTTGCATTTGGAGTATTGGCATAGCCCGATTAAAGAGCAAATCGATTAGTTTTAACTCTTGTTTATTGTTGTTTTATGGTTTATTTCACTTACCTTGATGCAATTGAGCATGGAGCAATCCTTCGGGCTTAAGTTGCATGGATACAAGTAAGCATTCAATTCAATTTCCTTTGATTTTGGTTGCTTCCTTCTTGCATTTACATTTTTTGAGTTTTTATTAATTTTAGGACTTAATATCACCATTAATCTTTGTATAAAGACCATTAGGATGATGCATTGTGTATATCATTAGATAGGTTAGGGAAAGTTAAAGCATGTTATCAAATAAAAATTCAAAAAACATACACCATTTAGGAGAAATTAGAGGGAAAATTTTGGATTTTTAGACCAAAACTTAGAGAACTGCTCTTTGGTTTGTTTGCATACATGCTCGACTGGGCATGGTTATGCACGTTTGCAAGTATGTACACATGTTCAAAAGTCTGATAGGAAAAATATGCACAATATTCTCGTTAAGAAAGGGTCATAAAATATTCTTCACATAAATGCTCATAATGATAAAAACAGTTGAAAATTGGCTATCACATAGCTATGATTTCCACCATTGCAAGTGGCAGACCTATTAGAACTTTGTATGTGCGTGCCAAAGTGAGAAGGCATGTTCTCACATACGAATGCACGTTCAAAAGTCCTAGCCACACACGTTTCTAACTTACCTAGCCATGCACATCCTCAGTTTCTCACGCATGTTCCAAATGTTGTGAATGCACATTCACAAGTCTAACGGGCACATTCACAAGTCTAACGGGGACCTAGCCACACATGTTCCTAACTCACTTAGCCACACAGGTACCTACTCAAAACACACGTACTCAACTTATGAATGCACTATTCATAAGTACAACAGAGATTAAAACTTAAAAAATTCAAGTGAATCCACAATATTCAGGACTACTACTAGACTTGTGTTAGTAGGAGTGCTCTAAGTTGATCATCCTTACATGAATAAGAGGTCAAGTAGGATTTTTGAACTCAATCCCATGCCTGAGGAGAGTTCCTTAAACAACGCTGGATTAAGAGAACTTTATCAAGAGGAATCTTTGCACGCTTTCACAATCCTTGGAACCCTAGAGGAACCAAGCCACATGAGCCATTCGAGCGATAGCGAGGATGCTAGCTTGAGTGAGGCTTATTTATGGGAACCTATTTCTTCATAGATATGTATGGGCCAAGAAGCCGGAGTGTCTGACTCCCCCACAACTACTACTCAAAGGAGTTTTATAGACGTCATTAGAGATATCATCATAGATGGTCTAACTGAGGAGTGAGAGTCAAAGACACATCAAACTGTCTAGCAAGGGAGAGACAATGTGCTAGAAAGACCAAGCTTGGAGGCCTCCACTCCTGATATGGATGCTAACTAGTCTGACTCGGGAACAAGAAGCAACAATCCTATAGAGGAAGGAGTAGTCCTTCCTATAATCACAATTGGAATAGTTGTTGAGACAACAATTACATCTTCGATGTAGCTTTTGGCTTGGCCAGCTCGCAGAAAACAAACCTTGGCATGTTTCGAACAGCTTAGAGACCAACCGTTCCTTTTGGCTTTACTGCGCCCATCAGACCCCGGTTATGAGCAATGCATGGGGATTTAAGTTCAACATGACCACAAAGGCCACAACAACCACTCAAGCCACTAGGGCCAAGGAGTTAAACCAAGCTGCTCCGAATATGCAACCATGGGAACCTTTGTGGCATGGAGCATGGAGCTTTGGGCTAGACCCAGCTTTAGGAGGAGCATACATGCCATAGTATGAATGAGCCTTTCATGGCAATTGTCTATAGTACCCAAACTTGCCTTAGGGATAAGGGCAACACCTAACATATAATATGCGTCACCAACCTACCCATACCCATACTACCACACCCATACCCATACCCATACCCATACTACCACATATACCACTATCCTCTACTCTAATCACTGAAGATAACTTGAGGATAGCAGCCCTCAATAGGGAGGGGGTATCAATAGAGCTAGCAGGAACACCACCGCCGGCTCTAGCAATGGCAGTGGGGGCAGGGGCCGATTCCTAGACACCAAACTACTATTAAACCGAGGCAAATTACTATTAAACCCAGGAAAATTACAAAATTGATGTCCAAGTTCAATGGGATTGGAGAGACCTAGAGGTATTTGATTAGATGTGCACCACATGCAAACGGCTTGATGACCTTATATAGGTAAGTGCCTTTGGCATTACCATGGAAGGAAAGGCATGACAATGGTTTCGCTCACTAAAACCAAAAGACACGGCTGACTTCGATTCTTTGAAGATCGCTTTCACAATTGGGTAGTTCTACCAAGGAACCCGATGGAACCCAGTTGATCAACTTTACCATGTCAAAGCAACAAGAGAGAATCCATCACATACTATATCAACAGAGTGAGATACCTTCACTCACAATGCTGAGATAGTGACAAGTTCTATGACAAATAGTTAATTGGGAGATTCCTAGAGAGAATCCTCGATTCAACCTTGCATAATGCCCCGTACTCAGAAAAGTATAATAACTTTGAGCCATGTTGTAGAAGTGCAGTAGACTTTATACCCTAGATGTGAGTTGGTTTAGTGTTTATAGTTGGTGTCGGGTACTACAAAATTTTGACATCTTGGATAACAGTGTCGACAAACTTGACCTAGATGATTTACCCACAACACCAACCAACTACAAGGTGGTTGCACGCAGCTATCAGTGGATCATCAGCCACACGGATGGTTAGAAGTTTATAATACACACCAACATCTAAATATTTCACAGTCTTCTCTTTATCATCCGTTTGGTATTATAAAACTTTATTGCAATATCCATAAACATTTGGAGGCTATAATGACTAATGTAATTTATAACTTTGATAAAACACATATCGAATATCCTAAGATTACTACTGAAGATCTCATTGACCTCCAAGAGTTCATGAAAATTAACAGGCCTACCCACCCATCCACCCCCAAGTTCAGGTGAGGGTTAGGAAGAAACACAAAGCTCATCCATTCCAATTACATATCCAGTGTTCTCTTCTATTGCAAGCAAATTACTAAACCCCTTTCCGAGTGTGACTCCTACTAACAAGACTGAGGTAGACTGTATATTCTATCGCATAAATTCTATCCCTCTCGATTTCCCTGAAAAGATGCAGCAGGGGAGAAGAGAGCTTGAGCTCTTGCAAGCACATACACTCACAAACCCTAAAAGAGAACACACAAGGTGAGAGGCTGAAAATCTTCTTCTCCTTCACACAACACTCAACACACCATATACAAAGATAAGTATACACACATATGAAAAAGTACTCAACCAAATACATACTAGGGTTCTCTATAGTGTGAACCCAACTAAATGAGCTGGCGCTATAACTATGCCAGTCTCTAGAATGGCTGTCACACAGCTTGTCATCCCACTGGCCGCATATCACCCATGATCTCACCAACCATGCCAATGGTGTAAGTGTGGGGCCTATCCTCCAGGTGGGTCATCAGTGTCCACCGCCTCACTAGATGAGCTCGATATCTCAACACTCCCCCTTGAGCTCACCCGACCAACACCTGGCCTTGCCGGCTCCACCCATGCTTGCCAACGCACCTCACACGAGGCACTATGTGCTTCAAAGAAGATTCCTAAGAGTCCCATAACTACTCACCTCACTCAAGGCATAATGTGCCTCGAGTGACCTGGCCTTGTCGGCTCCACCCATGCTTGCCAATGCACCTCACTCAAGGCAGTATTATGTGCTCCAAAGAAGAGTCCTACGAGTGCCAGAACTACTCACCTCCAATATTTCCACAATAACCACCCATTCCCCGAGTGACCTCCATGAACCAATTGACCGTGTGATGGGAATCCTTGAGGGGGAGGAAGAGGGAAAAGTATTGGATACTAACAACCCAGAACCATTAGATC
Organism: Cibotium barometz; assembly: GCF_041138505.1. Lineage (NCBI taxonomy): Eukaryota > Viridiplantae > Streptophyta > Polypodiopsida > Cyatheales > Cibotiaceae > Cibotium > Cibotium barometz. Next base: position 54,479,645 of record NC_141055.1, read on the forward strand.
ATATAGACGACACACAGGCGGGCTTCATCCAAGTGTTCAGGTTCAAATACTTTTCCTAGCACTACTTGGTAATGATGCTAACCATAGCTCCTTCGTCTAAGATGGACATGACTTGGCTATCCTTATATTTTATAAAGGATGACATTCATGTCATCGCTTTCAAAGTAGTGGCCCAGCTTATTCACAACTACCTTTGCAAAGGCTTGGTAAACGGCAGTGGCTTCACCATTTTTTGACTCATTTGAGGAGTTTTGAATTGATTGTTCTTCCATTGTCGCTTTTAGCTTTCCATCCATCCAATCCTTTAAGTCCTTCCATAGGCTTGGACTTCCTTGGAGTAAGGAGCCAACATAAATTTGCACTTGGGAGGAAAGTAAGGCAAAGAGTCTAGCTATGTCTCTAGGTGCCTATCCACTATCACTTATACATAGATTTTGGGGCCGGTAATGGTGTATAGGCCCCATTGACTGTGGTACCCTTTGGTCATTATCTAAGAGTTTGGAGGCCATGGCCTTAAAGATTTTTTCCTCATCCCCTAATCCATGTTTCGAGTTTCCTTGGGTCATGGGACATAATGGTTCTTCCCCTAGTGTTCTCTTGAGCAAGATGAAACTAGTTTCTACATTGGTGTCCTATCAAATGGTGAGGACCACTAGAGATTCCAACTCCATTTGAGGTTGGCATGCTCTTACCAATTCTTGGTCTTCTTTGAGTCTTCTTCTTTCCTTAATAGGATTGGGATACTCTCTGCCAACTTCTTAGGCAAGTTGCTAGGCTCTATAACAAGTTCCTCTAGGTCTTTGGCAGTGGATTGGGTATTCACTTCTTTCTCCAAAGAGGATGAATGTTGGAAATTGTGTCCTCACCTAATCCCTCTTGAACTGTCACAGAGTCTTCCCTTTATCCTATGTTCTTGGTTCATTGTCGGGCAGTGCCGATCCGATACTTCATTGAGACTGGTGAGACCTGGGCTGACTTATGCGCCCTTTGAGTGTACAAGAATCTAAATCTTGTTTGGCTTTGTGAGCTATATCTCTCCTTCTTTTATGCATTCTAGTCAAAACATTGAGAGGAATTGTATGTAGCAGTCCATCCCTGATGTTTAGCAAATTAAGGCTCGTGCTTATTTGTGTTCTTGGGCTGGATTGGATGCTCTTAACATGCAATATTTGTACATGTGGTCAATACCACATCCTATGTAGAGTGGTAATAAAGACTCTGGGTTGTTACAAACAAGAGAAATTGGCTTTTATAGTTCCAAGCCTTTTCCCTCTAGCCACTTGGTAGCCTTTTCCCACTAGCCACTCGGTATAGTAAGTGACCCAAAGTGTCCAAAACATAGTTACAAGGCTTTTCTTTATGGTTTGGCCAACTAACCGAGATCCTCTTGTATGTCCTCTGAATCTTAAGACTTAGGAGCGTATTTAGGGAGTTTACCTCATCAAATGACAGGATTTACAATATATAGCGAGTGTCCATTACATAAGCGTGCAGACATAGTTGTCATAGGAAGGTGTTAACCACACGTGGTTAACATACTCCCCTTCCTAAACTCAATCGTGTCCTCGTGATTGGTAAGAAGTTGTCGAGGCACACTGGGAAGTGTCACACACTTGGTTGGTTCTCTTGTCTCTTCGAAAATGAGAGGGGTGGGGGGTTAGTAGGATGGAAAGAAGTTAGTGGAGTACTGGCAATTAAGTATCCATCTAGTCGTATGGGCTCTTATGAATTTGCTTTCTTGGATGTGCCCAGTAGTACTCTTTATTTTGTTTTTATTGTTTTTCTCTTTTGTCGCCTTTATTATTGAACATCCTCTTGAGGAGTCAGAGTACTTGAATGAGTAGACGAGCATGAAATACTTAATGACGAGTATCCAAGTGGTAGGTGGTGGTGTTAATGAGGGGTTAGTAAAAGCAAGTGGCAAGGGGGAATTCTGGAGGGACAAGGAGGTAACACACATGGAAACTGCTTGCGCTTTGAGATTCCGTATTTCGATGGTAATGAACTTGTAGCTATAGCATCTTCATAAAGACACCTTAATGGGTATCTTGGCTCCTGTGGGTGTGGATTTATTCGGGGTCGATTTTCTCTCTTTCTCTTTTAGTGGTTTGTCTTCTTCTGCTGTTGTAGCATATGGGACTAGGATTATGTGTTGATGAGAGTGGTAGTTGAGGGTGAGGATCCATAGGGGTAGCGGCTTTTGAGTATGGAAATTAAAGCTACTTTGGATTATTTGGTATTCAAAGAAAAGGTGGCATAAGAAGAAGTTATGGGTATAGGATTGATTAAGCATAAAGCACAATTATTCGGGCGAAGCAGGGGTGATTAAGAAGATCCAGGCATGGGTTGTACCATTGACCAGGCTTGCACCCTCCATGGTCCCCCCATCCAGATGTACCTGGATCGCTGTCGCGACGATGATGAAGCTTTGTGTAGTGTGTGCGCATATGACAGAGTCTAGTGAGAATTGCAAGTGTTGTGCATGGGCGAGGGCAAAAGGTGTGCCATCACCTAAACGTGCCTAATCACTGAGACAATTTTTTTGGGGTTCCTCTTTGTGGTGAGGACTTATGTGTGTTTATTGGTCACCACCCCAAAAGAGGGTTTTGTATTGATTAGCCCATTTGGTAAGATTTGTGAGCTTACCCTTGAGGTTGTCTTTGAGTGGTTGTATAAGCTCTGACATTTGTGGCACTGATGTCCCTTGGTTTGGTGAGGATGAAAGTTGAGGGGGGGTGGGTGGAGCTTCGTGAACGAGGTTATTTTGGTTGAAAGGATGGGCAAATTGAGCTTTTGAGTGCCCATGGTTTGTGTGTGGGCAATTCCGTAGAGATTGAGTTGATGAAGAGGGGCTTGCTTCCTTGTTGGTTGCCAAACCATCTACGTTGATTGGACAGGTAGTACGGGATTGGTTTGTTTGATTTGGGCCAACTTTTGAGGGTTATTCTATGGGAGCCAAATGATAGATTTTCCATCATTGAATCCTTGGGCTTCTAAGAGATGCATGGGCACCCATGGTTGTCGAGTGATGAGGGCCCGTTGACCTGGCTTCTTGATTTTTTATCGACATGTCTTTGAGCTATCAGTAGGGTGTTGACACACGGGACAAGTGTTTGATTGTGGCTTTGGGAGCCATAGGTGTGTGTTGCCTTCATGGAAGCCTTGAGCTTTGAGCATGTTATTAGGCACCATCATTGGCTTCGTGTGCTAGGGGTTGACTAACCTTTGGCCACCATTGTTGGTAGGCACCCATTGTTGTTGGCTTCGTTGTGCTTGGGGTTGACAAACCTTTGGAGTTGTTGTGTGGTGGATGAGCACTACGTCCTTGGGTAGCCAAGAGGCAAGCGTTGTCTTTATAATACCCTTGTTCTCTCAGTAGGCGGTCGGGGACTAGCCAACATTGAAGTTTTGACTTAGGGTTGGGTTTATCGGATTGGTTTTCTTTTTGCATTTGTGTTTCTGAGATGGCCGTTTTGAGATCTAGAGTTTTTTGTAGCCATCACAGAATCCTTGAGCTGTAAGAAGATTCTTGCACCCACCATTGATTGTCATGATAACGGTAAGAGATCAAGGTTCTTGCGGTGTGGATGGTCAAGGATATAGAGTTAAGAGTGACTATCGATGACGACACGTGATTGTCAGTGTTGGATGGTGTTGACAGTTCCCTTTTGACCAACTTTGGTGAGGTATGGGGTGTGGTAACAGGGGAGATTGCCGGTGATGAAGATGGGACTTGAATGTGGAGGGTAGTCGAGGGTGAGGTTATGTGTATGATTTCCTGACACAAGAGGATTGTGGCTTTTTTGCCATTGACTTCCATGGTGGCCGTTTCTTCTCGCCAATTGATTTAGTAGTAGTGAGTAGCATCAACCCACTCTTTTCCAATTATAATCCGGCCTAGGAGTGCTCCTACATCTATGACATGAAATCTGCACTTCAACTAGTTATTTCCTATAGATATTTTAGGAATGAAATACCCAACACTCATTAGACGCCTTTCATGTGAAATTTGAATGTAAGTATTTTCAAGTGTGTGTGGATTTTCCAAGAGTTTTCCATGCCTCCAAGAATATGAGATTGGTTTGGACCATAGGATATATGTGGGCTTGCCACCATTGTAGACCATTCTTAGTCAATAATCCAATTTATATTCTTGGTGGTTTTAGTTCTTGTGGTAGTGTGGGGGCGGTAGAAGACTTACCACTTTCTGTGGGTGGGTGAGGGAGTACCCTTTGTGGAAGCATTGGTGGATCGGATATGGTGCACTCCATGTCCCAAAGAATCATTGTTACCTTGCCATTGGGAAGCTTGAAGGTAGTTGTGTTGTCAACTAAGTTGATTGTACATGTGGCATTATTGACCCAGCTCCTGCTAAGGATGATTGCTTCGTTGGTCTCACTTGTGGGAACCACATAAAACTTACAAGCCAATGGGTTAGAGAAAGTATGTACCGTTTGTGTAAAAGTCCCAAGGCTTTGTATTCGTTGTCCCCAATAGGCAGTTGAATTTTTGCATGAGCACTATGAAGAGATGGTTTGCCTAGGGAGACCCATGTTTCCCATGGCAAAATATCGTGGGAGGGACAACAAGGCACGCTTTCTTTGCATATTTCTGCCAAAGGAAAAATATAACCATACCCAAAGGGTTGCTATTTCGTGTTGGGGAACCAAGCTTACACTTAGGGTGTTAAGCGAGGCAAAGGCCTTGTAGGGTTCAAGAATAGTTGGGACCATAAATTGCATTCCAAGTTTGCAATTTGGAAGTGCATCAAGTGTAGCTGGGATTTTCATTGAGTCTTGGTCAGCTTTGTCATCATTGATCGAAGCGATTGTGGATGAATCCCCATACATCATCAATGATTTTATGACAAGCTTCGAAACAAGGAGATCGTTAGTCCTGGCTATGGTCACAGAATCTTGAGCGAAGGGACCTCTCATCATGGGATGTGTCTTCCATGAACGTAAGTTCACTTTGAGCATTCAATCCCCTTTGTAGAGGTAGACATGATTTATGTCCTAGTCATGGACCAGTCATGTTAGTCTCATGAAGGGCCTTCCCAGGACGCTATCATAGCCTGTGAACAAAAGTCCATGACTACAAATGTGTGTCTAAAGGTCATGTCACACTGACTTTAATCTTGAGGTCCTTCACTAGGCCAAGGGGTTGTGCAGATGTTCTTTTTGCCCCGCAAGCCGTATCATCAATTTGGTGGGATCAAGGAGTGGTTGTCCTCCCTAGTTTTCCTAACATGTCCTTGTGATGATGCTCACACCAGTGCCCCCATCCAATTTGGCTATGCTTGCATGTCCGTCATAGGAAATGGGCAGGGAGGCATTTGTGTCATCGCTTTCAAAGTAGTGGTCTAGAGCATCTACTCGAATTGTCGGTGTGCCTTTGGGCTATGGGTTTTTCTCCTGAAGCAATTTAGGGTGATTGGGCTCAGATACATTCGAGGAATCCAAGTTATCCATCTCCGTCGCTATGGGAGCTTGTAGTTTTCATTCCATTCAATCCCTAAGGTCATTTCATAAATTCAGATTCCCTTTTAACAAGGTTCCAATCGGCATTTGGATTACGGAGGAAATAAAGGCTGATAGGCTAGCAAGGTCACATTGATGAGGAGCTTCCTCATGTTCAGGGGTTGTTGACTCATAGGTTGGATTGACAATGTTATATGCAAGTTCAATTTGGTCCTTATTTGACGAGTGTTGAGGTCGAGATTTGGGTGCCGTAGGAGGGTAAAATACCTCAGCAAATTTTGTATGGGCACCTTGTGAGTCTTTGTCAGACTCTGTATCACTGTTCGCCATCGAGTTCTTTGATGTGAACGTGGGATCTAGTCTTAGCCTCTTGTGGAAGAGGCAATGGAGAGTTAGGAGTCACAGGTGGGACAGGATCTTCATTTTTCAATGTCATGTTGGCAAACGGTTCTTCCTCACCCTTGAGCATAAGCTTGGGCTCCTTCTATACATATTGTTGTGGAAGTTCAAGTTTCTTGTCTCCCGGACACGTGTGCCAGTGGGTCTTCGAGTTGAGCCTGGCTATGTCGTACTAGTGCTTGGGATTGTTGACATTGCTTCTCCAAGATGGGGCTCTGATATTCGGCTAGTCACTTGTGTAATTTGGCTTGATTCCGGAGGGCTATTGTTGGGAGTGGCATTGTGGCACGATCATCACTCTCGGAGAGGTGGATGATGTGGTCTTTGTTGAGCCACTTTTGATGGTAACCTGATATTCACCTTTGCCAATGTGCTTAGACCGTTTTTTCTTTTTGGATGTGGCACATTTGGTAGTTAAGGTGTTGGACTGCTTTGGTTTATTGGCCTTCTTGAGTTTGGCCTGCAACTATGTGACGACATCCAATGGGATAGTGTATATCTTTCCATATGTTAAATGCTTAACACGTTGAGGGATGACCTTCCTTTGACCATGGAGTGAGAAACTAATTATAAAGGGAAATCCTTGAAGTAGTGGTCGATTCCACAGCCATGAAATTGTGGTGTAAGTGGTAGGCTTTTCTTTTGAGGGCATTTAACCACATGGCAGAGGAAACACTGAAGAGGTGATTTCCTTGTGGGTGCATCTATGTTGTGCACAATTGGTTTAGGGTCAATGTGAGGCACAAGCAAAGAAATATGATGTGTTATGGGTGCCTCAAGGGTGTCAGAGCACATGGGCACCTTGGGCTTAACAATGGACACAGTTTTGATCTTTCCATGATCAATAGGGTTTTCCTTGAGAGGCTACGGTTGGAATGGAAAGATGGGCACTGTAGAAGGGTGTGGTGGTGCTATGTGTGAGTGGTTGGTTGGGGTAGGTGCCATCATTAATGCATGGTGCTGGGAGGAGATGAGGATAATGTTACAAATGAGCTTGGGATTGTCATTGGCTCAGTGGCCAATTGTGTGGAATTGCTTTCTCGCATATTATCATCAAGAAAGATCGCCCATTTGTAGCCTCTTGATCAAAGGTTGAGGGGTCCTTCACTAACATATGGACATGAAGCTTTGGATTTGCAAACCCAAGAGAGGAAACATTCCATCAAGTGTTAGTCACTCAAATTTACCATTTCTTCGCGCGAATCAAAGTTCTTAATGTGTGGTATGTAGTCATGTAAGATTTCCTTTGGTTTTTGTTCTAGTTAGAACAAGTGGATAACGAGGATCTATTTTGGCCCTACGGTGCAAATCCAAGAGTGAAGGCCACTCTCACTGCTTTTTTGAAAGTGCCTTTGTGCCGAGGGTCCAAGGATTGGAACCATTGCATTGCCTTGCCTTCAAGGCTAAGTCTAAAGAGATGGACCTTTGTTGCATCATTGAAAATTTCGAATGCCTGACAAATTTAGTTAAAGTCCTCTAGGTGGGATACGGGCTCTCCAACTCCGTGGAATTTCGGCATAAGTTTGAAGATTTTCGCCCACATTGGTTGTGTATGTGATATCAGTGATGCAATTGTTGTGCCACTCCCCTTCCTATAGCTTGTGCTAAGCTCACAAGGTCAATTTAGGGATCAAGAGGAGGTGGTACATGGGTGGGGGCGTGGGAATAGGGCAATGGTTATAGAAGGAGACATGTGCACGTGCTCGAGCATCTATTCACGTCGCGGTGCATTTATAGAGGCGCACCTCTAGATGAGGGCTCTTCATAAATTGTTTTGCCCTCACGGTCAAACATGTTTGACATCGTAGCAGAGCCACATGTGAATGTACTTGGGCCGGGGTGCTGCCTAATTGAATGGGGCATGCAATCATGAACGAAAGGTGTCCGTGGTGTGAGTTGAGGCTTAGAAAAGCTTCAACGGTGCACACGTGGATCAGAAATATAAGTTTTGGCTCTCTTTTTCCTTGCATGTGAGCGCACTCTTAAGGTAACTATTTTTCACCATCTCTTCCATTTAGGTCATCTCCTACATTACCCACATCCATCTCTTCCATGATTAGTAGTTAATCTCTTTTTCACCATCTCTTCCATTTAGGTCATCTCCTACACTACCCACATCCATTACCCACATCCATTGTAGCCTTGATCTCTCCTTACATGCCCAGCCACCATTGACTAAGCCAATATTTGGGGCTTCTTCTCAGCTCAAAGGCGTACCTCCCACTTGCTTCGATTGTACATATTTGCACGCATCAATGCCAACACAACAGCAGGAAATCCACCAAACATTGCATTTTTGGGGGAAATCTATGTAGCAACTCAACGACGATGTTTTGGTCTAATTTTTCATGCAATGGGGTTTTTTTCAGCATGGCAAATTGAATGGTGCTCTCTAGCTTTTGAATAATCTACTACAACAGCGGCCTCGACTCTCTATACTCCACAGTAAGCCATTTTGCTAAAGCTTGCATTAGTCCTTGATTTTACCATGATTAATTATTGGATTATGGGCTTAGATCATAAGAAAACCCTTGCTATAGAAGCCTCTTCAATCATTTTTTATAAAGTTTTATGGAAGGCTCTCAGTTGAGTGCACCATGGTGCTCCTATTTTTTACTCCCAGAAACCCTAACCTTTCACTAAATCAGTGAATTAATTAACACTAATCCTAGTATTTTTGGACCATTGAGGGTTCAACCCTACCATTTGGGACTTTGAACTTGCCAAAGCTTCATCTTTAAAAAGGCCCTTGATTTTCCCCTCTTGCAGTGCTCTACAAATTAGGGTATTCTTTGCACAGTTACTAGAAAATTGCTTTCATCTCACTAATACCTTGATCAATGCTAATAATATGAGGTTTTGGGTATTTTATGATTGGACCTACATATTTGGATGTTGCTTAACCTTTGTAAAGAATCAAATTAGTTTTTTCCCTTGATTTGAGTGGAAATTTGTTAATTCAAAACATGGTATAAATGTACATAAGTATTGTTTGACAAAATGGGATTTATAAGGTTGTATGCATCATGTAAATCACTGATCATGGTTATTAATCAGTTATACAAGGGCAAAACACTGGTTATGGATAAGAATAAGACCCCTTATGCATATTTGTTACGTTATATTTTGAAATAGATGGACATCATCATTATCACATCCATGTAAGGCTTTATGAACACATTGAGAAAATGTTTTATTTTTGCATACATGGATTTCATAAACATAATGAAATCAAGTATGAATACCAAGAGTTACATCAATAAGATCAAGAGCTACTTCAATAAGAGCTACATCAACATAAAGAAGATCAAGAGATACGATACATCGACAAGATCAAGATCAAGAAGGAAGCATCTTCGAGTAAGGAAGAAGAAGCCTCATCTGAGGCCATCTACATTAAGGACAATCGGGCTTCTTAGACCAGCTAGGGCCAGCCTACCTATAGTCATGTCTCTATCCTAAGTAAAATTTAAACATGACTATAGGTAGGCTGGCCAGCTAGGGCCAGCCTACCTATAGTCATCTACCTATAGTCATGTCTCTATCCTAAGTAAAATTTAAACATAACTAGATTTCTGGCATCTTTCATCATCTTTGGTATTTTAAACCACCATGAGTAAGACCTACAGGCACTTGGATGGTCATCATAACAAGAGTTGTTTTTGCCATATATATAGGCAGTGATGTGTGTGAACACACTTAGGACCGCCAGGGCACTTTTTCCCTCTTTAGGAGGTTTTTTTCCCCGGCTTGTATATACGCCCATCATTCTAGGGCTAACTTATCTTTTGTACATTGTGTGTTGTGTGCATTCTTGCTTCTTCTTCTCCAAGCTTTGTGTGCTTTCCTGCAACCCTAATTCCAACAATTGGTATCAGAGCAGGCATCGGCTCCCAGGGCTACGTCGCCAGCATCCTCCGACTCACGTTCTTCGATTGAGGTGAGCTTTCACGAGCGCTTGCTGGTCCCTATACTCTGCAACTAAGCCCATAGGGCTTGGCGTTCTCAGAAATTGCATCTGAGGTCATTTCGAGCTCTGTTTTTGCATTTCAAGTTTTGCACAGGTGTTTTCGTCATTTTGTGCAGAAATCTTGACAGTGCAGTTTTCTGCAAAACAGGCATACGTACTCTATTGTGGACCATGCTACATAGCACGAGTTGTTTTCTGTTCGATCTTTGCTTCATTACAGGTAGCTTTTGCATCAGTTTCAGTCAGTGGCCATGGCTGATAACAGCAATGATGTATTTCGCATGTTATCTGCTGATGACAAATTGGATGGAGACAGCAACTACCCACTTTGGGCATACATGATGCAGCATGTTTTGGTTGCAAAAGGAGTGTGGAACATTGTGCAGGATATGGATGTACGTCCAAGTTCTGTGGATGTAGGATCTGTTGAGGATGTTGCAGGTTCTAGCAGCTCTACTGTTGCTACTGTTTTATCCACTGCTGAACAAGCTCGTTGGGATGGTAAAGATGCGCAGGCTCATGCCTTGATTGCACTTTCTGTCAAACGTAACATCACCCTACATATTCGTTCAGCTAAAACAGCAAAACAGGCTTGGGATATTCTAGCTGGTTTGTATGCAGGTCGTAACGAGGCAAAAATCTCTTACCTGCGCGTAAAGAGCTAGAATTGAAGATTATGCAGGAAGATGATGACATGACTGTTTTTCTTGCTGAGATTAAAGATCTCAAAGAACAATTGATTTCTGCAGGTGAGATTATTCCTGATCATTCTCTTGTGCAGACTGTTCTTGATGCTTTACATGAGACATATCAGACTTTTGCTTCCACGTGGAGACTTCTTACTGAGGACAGACCTGATGCTGTCAAGTATGATACTTTAGTCAACAAGCTCTTGCAAGAAGCGCAGTCTAGGCAAAACAGGGCCAGGCAGTGTGCAGTTGATCAAGAATTTATTGCTGCCCAGCAGTAGCAGAGAAGAAGTGGTAAGGCAGCCCCTTCCACTGTTTCTTCTCCTATTAGTAGGTCTGCAACTTCTTCTCCTTCCACAGGTAGCAACAATAAGTCTGAGAAGGCTCTTGATAAAGGCAAGAAAAAGATCAGGTGTAACTATTGTAAGGCAAATGATTATGTCATTAAGAATTACCCTAAGCTAAAGGCTAAAGAGGTAAAGAAGAAAGAGTCAAATGCAGCCACAATAGCGGATGCTTCTACAAATGCAGATTCTCCAAATGTTGTGCAGGATACAGAATGGGCATTTAGCGTGTATTGCCAGTATGATCCATCTGTACATGATGCATGTTTGGCAGTTTTTGTTGACTCTCATGTATGGTATTTTGACAGTGGTGCTACAAAGCACATTACCTCGCATCGTGATATGTTCACTTCTCTTGAGGCTGTCCCTAATGGGAATACTGTCACATGTGCCGATAATGCTTCTTACCCAGTGAAGGGCATTGGTAAAATTATGCTTACTGCTGCAAATGGCAGCGCTTTCACACTTTCAGATGCTTTGTATGTGCCAGGGATAAAGAAGAATCTATTGTCTGTCTCTGCGCTTGCTAGACTTGGACTTGTAGTCAAATTTGTGGATGACAGATGTACTGTTCATGATTTGACTTCTGGTGATACGATTATTGTATCTGGCACCTTGTTTCATGGGCTGTATAGGCTCAATTCTTATGACAAGTGTGTGGAAGATTCAGCAAATGCAGTTTCTGATGAAAAGGCAGTTTCAGATGCAAAACTATGGCATGCTTGTTTTGGTCATCTGAACTTTGCTAGTTTGCTGCGTTTTGTAGAAATTTGATATGGTTGCTTCATTGCCCCCTCTTGAGGCACCATTGAAACATGTTTGTGAAGGCTGTATTTTGGGCAAAATATAGCATTCTGCGTTTCCAAAGGATGGTTCTGTGCGGGCCACTCGCAAATTGCAACTTGTACATAGTGATGTATGTGGGCCTATGCAAACTCCAACACTTGTACTTCGTGACTTTCATTGATGATTACTCAAGGCATGCATGGGTATATCCACTGAAGGCAAAGTTCAAAGTGTTTTTGTGCTTCAAACTTATGGTTGAAAATGTATCCAATTGTAATGTGGGCACCCTCCGTTCTGATCGAGGGAGGGAGTACATGTCTAAAGAGTTTGATGCATTTCTCGCTAGTCGTGGGATAAAATACCAATGTACAGTGCTGTATACCCTCAGCAAAATGGTGTTGTTGAGAGAAAAAATAGGTCACTTATGGAGATGGCACGATGTATGGTCAAGAGCCAAGCTTTGCCACATGCATTTTGGCTTGAGGCTGTCATATGTGCTGCATATGTACTCAATAGGTGTTCCACTAAGGCCTTGTAGTCTATTACTCCATACAAAGCTTGGCATGGCAGGAAGCCTTCTGTTGGTCACTTGCGTGTCTTTGGTTGCTTGGCCTATGCTTTAGTGCCTGTGCAACAACGCAGAAAATTGGATGATAAGGCTATCAAATGCATTTTTGTTGGTTACAGTGCTGAGAGCAAGGGTTACAGATTGTATCATCCACAGTCAAAGCATATCTTAATTAGTCGAGATGTTGTTTTTGTGGAAGATGCTGCATCCTTTGTTATCATGTACCAAAGAGACAGGTGTGAGCTCACGGGATGTATTTGATACGTTGTTGCCTCTATTTACAGGTGGGAATTCAAATGTAAGTCCTAAAATGAGACAAATACTCAGCCTATGCAGATTTCAAACGACATCATAGATCAGCCTATTTCTGATGCAGATTTACAGGATGTAATCTATGATGATAGGGCTGAAAATGAGTAGGCTAGAGGTATGCCTAAATGGCTGGTGCAAACCTTGCATGATAGTAAAATTGATGCACCTATGTCTAGTCGTACTCGTTCAGGTTTTCAGCATGCCTCTTATGCATCAGATTGTTATGCTTTGGCTGTGTCTAGTATGTGTGAAGAGGAAGAACCTCTTTCATTTGATGAGGCACAAAAATCAAAAAATTGGTTGGCTGCAATACAAAGTGAATATGATGCTATAATGAAGAATGGTACATGGTCTTTGTGTGATTTGCCTATTGGTAAAAAGGCCATTGGATGTAAGTGGGTTTTTAAGTTGAAACGAAAGCCAGATGGCAGTGTTGATCTCTATAAGGCTAGACTTGTTGCAAAGGGTTATGCTCAAGAAAAGGGCATTGATTTTGATGAGACCTTTGCTCCCACTTGTCGTATGACTACCATTCGTAGCATTTGTGCATTGGCAGCTCATAATGGTTGGAATGTACATCAGCTGGACATAAAGACTGCGTTCTTGAATGGAGATTTGCATGAGGAGGTGTATGTATCGCAATCTCGTGGTTTTGTTCAAAGAGGGCAGGAAAACAAAGTGTGCAGGTTGAAAAAGGCTTTATATGGTTTAAAGCAAGCTCCACGAGCTTGGTATGAAAAGATACATGCATATTTGACTGCACATGGTTTTCAGAATAGTCCAACAGAAAGCACTTTGTATGTTAAATGTGTGGATGATGTACATCTAATCATTGCTCTCTATGTCGATGACATGCTGCTCACAGGACCAAATGAAAGTCATATTGCTGATTTTAAGGCTGATTTGAATGCCTCTTTTGAGATGTCAGATTTGGGGCATTTGCATCATTATTTGGGGATACATAAGCAGTGTGATTGAGGTATTGCTTTGTGTCAGACAAAGTATATTGAGACATTGTTGCGGCGGAGATTTGGCCTTGAAGACTGCAAGCCTATTGCTACTCCAATGGAGACAGGTTTAAAGTTGAGCCTTCATGATGTTGGAGATCACTTTGATGTCACACTCTATCAGACAGCTGTTGGTTGCCTCATTTATGTATGCATTACGAGGCCGGACATTCAGTTTGCAGTCTCACAGGTGAGCAGGTTTATGCATAGCCCAGGGTCTCAGCATTGGAAGGCAGTTAAACGCATCTTTCGCTACTTGAGTGGCACCATACATCTTGGGTTGTTTTATCCCAAGGGGGGATCGTTGCCGCCAGATTTACATGCTTTTTCGGACTCAGATTGGGCTGGTTGCTATGACCCAAGAGTGTCCACAAGTGGTTTTTGTTTCATGCTCGGTAGCTCATGCATATCTTGGTTGAGTGAGAAGCAACCTACTGTGGCCACTTCTAGTTGTGAAGCCGAGTACAGGGCAGCTTTCACAGCTACGGTTGAGTGTGTGTGGCTCAGACGGCTTATGGCTGACTTGGGTGTTGGACAGGAGTCTGCCACCTCTATCTTCACTGACAGTCAGAGCGCATTGGCAGTTGCGAGAAACCCAGTTTTTCATGCTCGCACAAAGCACATTGAGGTGCATTATCACTATGTCAGGGAGAAACTCTCAGCAGAAGAGATCAGCTTGGCCTATGTGCCAACACAGGACAACCTCGCCGATCTTTTCACAAAGGCGCTTCTTCATGAGAAGTTCGAAGCTTTCCGCAAAGCTTTGGGGCTTGCTCCCCTTTGTGGATTGATCTACTTCGGGCATGGCACTCCCCTATACATGAGTGCCAGCTCTCGTTCACACCATCACTCCCAGGGGGATTTGTTGCCATATATATAGGCAGTGATGTGTGTGAACACACTTAGGACCGCCAGGGTACTTTTTCCCTCTTTAGAAGGTTTTTTCCCCCGGCTTGTATATACGCCCATCATTCTAGGGCTAACTTATCTTTTGTACATTGTGTGTTGTGTGCATTCTTGCTTCTTCTTCTCCAAGATTTGTGTGCTTTCCTGCAACCCTAATTCCAACAGTTGTAAACAATAACTAGAGCTAGTATTGTCATCCTAGTAGCCACCATAGATATTTTATTGACGGAGGGTGTTGATATAATACACCAAAATATCCTACATGTGAAATTGGGGATAAGGGCATATGGTTCATAGGTCTTATAGCCATCATACATTTTGGTAGACTATGGTCTAAGATGGATCTAAATCAGCATATTCTAGGCACCTCGCTCAAGTGGAGGAGGATCTCACTTTCCCTCAAATCTAGGCAATGGTGCTCACTTTAAGAGCTTCTTAGGGTTTTACTTAAGGGTTAATCATGCCCTAATCACTTGTACTCCAGCCTATATAAGAGGCTCACATCTAATGGAAGAACACAACACTCTCATGCTCTTTCTCATCATTATGCCATTTTTTTCATTTACCCTAATCTCATGAGATTAATCTTAACCCTATTTTGCTTATCTTAATGCTACCTTCATCAGCTTCATCATCATGTTTGATCCACCATGAAAGCCAAAAACCACTATGTCAGAAGAGGTCTCAAAGGCCCTAGCAGAGTAGTTGCCATGATGAGAGTGAAGAATGCTGAGGGTTGGAAGACATGAAGATGGGAAAAACTAGCAGATGAAAATGTTCATGTTGCGTAGAAGAAAACATGCATGTGTAGATGGAAACATGGGTTTTTTATTTTAGGTGGAAGGCCTGAGGTGGTGGTACCCTGATCACTAGAGCAATCAAGGTAATTGGCCATACCATGGGCCAGGTTTTCACGTGCCATGGTCCCCCCATCTTGAAATGTAGGTTGACTTTCCATCCCACCTGCAACCTCCTTTTGTTTTTGTTCCTTCCTTTCTTCTTCTCACTAATTTCTTTGACTTTTTTTTTTTGGTTTCTTAGACATTTTGCAATGAGATTTTTTTATTAGTTCTCCTCTTCATGTGGAAAGGGTGAGGCACTTGTTTTTTGCCTAGATGGCGAGCTTGAGAGAGAGGCCAATGGTGATAGGGAATTTTGTGGTGCAGGGAAGCTGAGTGCAAGGTGGAAGGAGTATCATGTCCCAAGTATGTTTGAAGATGGTACTAGGGCTCTGTGAATTGGTCAAATTTTTCCTTGCCCTTGGCGAGGTTTGTGGTGAGGGTTTCCATGTTGCTAGGAACCTTGGGGTTGCCATTGCCAAAAGAGGTTGGGGGAGAGCCTTTGGCCACCAATCTTGCCTTATACCTTCTCTCTAAACCATCAGCGTTATGCTTAAGTTTATACACCCACTTACATCCAATTGCCTTCTTTTCCTTAGGCAAAGGAACTAACTCCCATGTTGCATTTGTATCCAATGATGTTGCCATCTCCTCATTCATGGCATCTTCCCACTTCTTATTTCCAAGTGCTTGCTCAAAACAAGTGGGCTATAATTCTTGTATTGCTTCAACCATGCAAGCATAATGATGGGCTATATATCCATCATATCTCAACCTATCAATAAGGTACCTAACCCTTGTAGACTTGTGTACACCTGGATTACTGCCAGGTGTCCTCAAAACATCCCTTGTTCTCCTTACACCAGGAGTAACTACAAATAGAATGCTAAGCTCCTCATCAAGGCTCTGCTCAAAGCCGCTAGAGTCACCGTCCACATATGAGTGACGTGCTGACAAATCAGGCACAAAAGGTTGATCTACCTTTTCCTTCCCTCTTCATGATACATGTGTACCTACATCTATCCTCAATCTACCTGACATGGGCTAACATTGGATCCACTGTTATTATAGAACTCTCCAGGTCCACTAAAAGCACCTGTGCTTGTTGCTCTACATGTCAGCACTTCTTACATTTGCATCTTCTGTTTCCTTCACTGCTGGTGCATACCAGCTACTCATCTCGTCAAATGCAACATCTCTCCTTACTCGCATCTCACGAATGGTAGGGTATAACATATATAACCTTTTCTGCTCCATAGCATAACCAATAAAGATGCATTCTCTGCCTTCGGATCCAACTTTGTTCTTACTTTATCAGGAACATGCACATATGCAATATACCCAAACACTTTCAAGTGAGACACATCCGATCTTATGCATGTAAACTTCTATTCAGGCATCATACCATAAACAGTTGCAATGGGTGTCATGTTCATATTGTACACAACAATTGCTATTGCTTCTGCCCAAAAATAATGTGGCATAAAGTTTTGATAAGCTTTATACAACAAGATTATATATATATATATATATATATATATATATATATATATACACACACACACACACACACACACACACACACACACACCTTATCCCATAACCATATACCTCTCTCTCTCTCTCTCTCTCTCTCTCTCTCTCTCTGTTTGTGCATTTTTGTGACCAAAAATTCAAAGAGAGAAAACCCATAGCTTCTTAAAAGCAAGCTTCTTTTTTTTTTTGCTAAAGGGCCTTAAAATTTTTATAAAGCCTATCCTCATCCCTTCAAAAGAAACATTTTTCGAGAAAACTCATCACTCCCCACAAAAGGCAACAATTCAAGAAGAAAGGTTACAATGGCTGCTTTACCCATTCCACCCACGGTGGTTCAAGAAAAAATCTTAGCGCTTCAAGAATAAATTGCTAATGAACGAGAACTTCGACGCAAATTAGAGCGTCAAGTCAAGTGTATCAAATGCAAACGCGATGCTTCTGATTCTTTCGATGCAGATGATGATGAAAGTGATCAAGTTAGACGCACTGTTAAAGCTACATTGCGTGCTCAAAATTCTAAGAAAGACTCACGAATCAGCGAAAGGCATTCACTTTCTAAAATTATGATGGCAAGTAAGATGCATGAGTTCTCATTGCTTGGATTAGCCAACTAGATGACTGTTTCTTTGGCGGAAGTTCTCCAAAAAAGATAAAATTAAATGTGCTTGTAATCATTTAATTAAAAGTGCGACTTTATGGTGGAACGTGATTAAGCAAGATAAACATTAACCTTCAACATAGAAAGAGTTTCAAAAACTCTTAAAGAAACATTTTCTACCATCGCAGTACAAAGATAAAGCACGTCATCTCAGTAGCACAATTATGCTTTATCTTCCCTTGTCATAGCCATGGCTATCCCAGTAGCATCGGATAGGTTCTAGTGATTTCCTCCATTTGCAAACACTATGGAATACTCACATTTGGTGATTTGGATCTATACTCTGTAGATTATCCTTAAGGGCTTAACATGCCTTTGATCCTCTAGCCCAGCTGAGAAAGGAGATGGTTCTAACTTCATGAGCCCCAACTACTTGCGCATAGTGTTAGAGGTAATATTTACTCTAGACCCTCCATCCAATAGAATGTCGGGAATGTGTCGTGACTTGACTATGACTGTTACTTCAGGAACCGATGTGTCTCAGTATGGTTCAACCATTACTATGGTGTCTTTTGGTTCTATAGTCACCATATCCGTCTGTAGTACCACTGGATCTCCTAGTTTACTCAAGAGTTCCTTTCGATAATTCAATACCAAGCTCAGAAAAAATCGGTCCAACATCATATTGGTCTTCATCTGCTTTAAATCTTCCCATAAATCATACTCTGATATTTTGTTGCCCTTCATCATCTAGCTTGGCATTGATTTAATAGAACTGTCAACTCTGTCTTCAAGTAGTCCTGGTTTAGTGTGCTTAGTCACGTGGGGCAAAAGCTTCTCATACTTTTAGTGTTACTTATAAAATTTCCTGCAAGCAATCACTATCGTCTCGGAGCATTGACTGGATGGGGTGGGACTAGTTCCCTTTTCTGGGCCTCCTCTACCATCTGTGTCACTTGCTCTCATATCTCTTGTTGGTCCTGCCATGTAGGTTATTTTGTCATTTGGGGGTGGGGAATTTTCTCGAGCTCTATAAACCATTGTTTCTTGTGGGACTGCAAGATAGTTGAATTTTCTTCCTTTTCAGTGTTGAAATTGTGAGTAATGAGTCCCATGTTTGCTATATCGATTGGGTGCTATTATCTGCTATTGTGTTGGGTGGCTGTGGAGTTTTGTCGGTGTTTGATCCATATAGGGCATTTTACCTTGCGGTGTCCCTACCAATGACAGTAAAATCACTGATATCCCTTTGGTGTTGACAACTAAATCACTGATATCCCTCCAACAAGAGGCTGGGGCTACTGCAATTAGGAGGCTAGGGGTAGTGGTCCACCATCGCTACCCCCACCGGTTACAGTGGTATGATCCGTTGAGGTATAATGGTTGAGGTATAATGATCCGTTGTGGTATGATCCATTGAGGTATAATGGTTTAGACAAGCACCATATTCTATGGTTGATTATTCATGCGGTTTGAAGATTGCCTTCCACAATAGCATTGCTCAGTTGAATGGTTAGTCAAATTGCAAATGGCACAAAAAGCGAGTTGCTGTGAAATCTTCCTTAAAATGTCCATGCTTAGAACATTTTCCACACTAAACTTTGGGTTGACTTCTAGAGCCAGATGACCCCGCACACTATCCTGGTCACTTTGGCCAAACTTACTATTAGACGTTCTCAGACTGCCATGCTAGCTTTTGGCTTCTTCGGTGCTTGTTCTTCTTATCAATGTTTGAGAAATCCTTCTATCCATTGTTAAAAGTGGAATCCACCCCACTGTCGGGACGATGCGAATTTCGACTCTCGTGCTTTCTTCTTACTTTTACATTCCCTTTTGGTATGCAAGTCCGATGCCGCCTGTGCGGTGTCCAACTAGCTCATCAAAGCCGATATTGGCTAAATTTGTTTGAGCCAATGCTTGACATAACTTTGGTTGTAATCCATGTATGAACCATCCGCCAGTAATCTCATTAGATGGGCGATTGTCTGCATCCACTCGTCTATGGGGAGTGTAAAATTTTACTACATAATCCTCCATTGGCACAATCGGAGTGATCGAAGCTTATCCAACACTTTTGAAGACGTCTTGGTAGTGTGATAGCACTGAAGAAATGCATCATCTAACGATGCATAATTGGAAAAATGACCATTTGCATATTATGCTTTTTTTTAATGCAAAGAAATTTAAATTAAGTATCAAAAAAGATACAGCACCCTAAGGTGAACACTGGAGCTTATGGACTTTCCTAAGCAGTAGATCCACAGTAGCTTTAATCTTCCCTCTCTCCCTAGTCCTTGCTAATACAAGACCTTCTACCACTAGGAATGCTATACTACACAGGGGTTCCAGCTGTGACTATAGCTCCATAGGGAGAGCAAGGAATGCTTTCCATCTGGCGGCTTTGGATACCTGAACATATTGTCCTTTAATTCATCTGGTTGATTTTAATTATTATTGGAGCGCTAGTGACTCTCGAATGTACTCACATAAGGATTAGGATTCTTTGAATGCTTTCCTTTGAAGATGGGGGTATTTCATTTTCTCATGAGGTTGTAGCATTTAGAGAGGTGGTAACCCTGAAGTGTGATTCCTTTGAGGGGGTCGCAGAGCTACCAGTTATACCAAATAGTGTTTTATACTTTTGGTACTCTCAAGACTTTACTTGTACGCTCATAAACTCAAAAGCACTTGTGCTTTGTTTTTGGAATTATCTTTTTGGAAAGCAAGTGCTTTTTCTAATACATGTAAATATGTGTGAGTGGTATAAGGGCACACTCTATCCAGGGGAGATTCAACCCACTCTTGTGTCTATAGTGATCTCTACTCTATTTTTCATCTCTCTTATTTATTTAATTTGGGTTATTAAGGTTTATGCTTTAATTTGTGCAATTATATATTATGCTCTAATTTTTATGTTAAGAAATTAGAATTCCTTCTCCAAGGGTCTTAAAGGTCTTGACAGTGGTATCATAGCTTTGGGGACCACTCAAGGAGAAGGAATTTTGAAAAAAAAAATCAAAAATCAAGGTTATATATTTTACTTGGTGCAAAGAAGGCCAAAGGTTTAATTTTTGGGAATTATTAAAGCTTCAACAAATTAAGGAGAAATATCATGGGAAAAATAAAGGCGTGCAAAATGCTACATCAAGGGTACAAGTGTTTGGACAAAGAGAGGGTATCATCAAAGATCCATAGGATAAAGAGAAGAAGGCCATAAAAACCTTTGGGAAAAGTTTAAAAGGCTCATGGGAATTTTTTGAGCCATTAGATCAAGAACAAGATCAAGGGCTAGAGTCCAATATCAACTTTCTCAAAACCACCTCTATAAAAACCAAAAAACCCCTTCACCTTCTTCAATTCTCAATCCCTCAAGAATCAAGCCTTATGGATGCAATTAGTTAGCCAAGAGCTTCAGACGTCTAATCACTAAATTGCTGATCTCATCTCACAAAAGAAATCCATAATCAAGGGCTTAAAAATTTCTTTGTAGTTTTCTTTTTTGTTTATCAAGCTTCTCACCCTGATTGCATTGTCAAAAAATTTATTGTACTCTCTCCTATCTATCTTCGCTATCCAATGACTCTCTCTCTCCTCCTTTCATCGATTATAGGTTGTGTGCTATCGTATGATGTCTTTACCATTATTAATGTGTTTAATCAAGCTATGTGCACTAGTATGATATGGTCATGATTAATGTGTTTAATCAAGTTTGTGCATTGATTAATATTAATTTGGATAAAGGCAATGATTGAGTAGCAGATTATGTGTTAATCATGGGTGGAACATGTGTTGGACCACTATGGGATATTTTGGAAGACATGTGAACACCTTTTATGGTTTCATATTTAAGCGCATCAATATTTTTATAAGGCTAAGGCCTCATACCTTTGTACATACCAAATAGTATTTTATACTTTTGGTAGGTCCAAGTCTTTATATTAATCTTGCTATATTTTGGTAGAGCTTGCATGCTCATAAACTCAAAATCACATGTTTTTTTTTTGGAATTATCTTTTTGCAAAGCAAGCACTTTTTCTAATACACATAAATATGGGTGAGTGGTACAAGGGCCACACTCTACCCAAGGAAGATTCAACCGACTCTTGTGTTGACGGTGATCTCTACTCTATTATTTTTCATCTCTCTTGTTTATTTAATTTGGTTTATTAAGGTTTATGCTTTAACTCATGCAATTATATGTTATGCTCTAATTTTAATGTTGAGAAATTAGAATTCCTTCTCCAAGGGTCTTAAAGGTCTTGGCAGATCCACAAGTGGAACTTTATTATCCGACATGTCATCCAACAATTGACTCTCCTCATCAAGGGATTCCGCTCGACTGGGTTTTGTGCGATTCCCGTGCACAAAGAATTTGCCAGAATATCGAGGAAATCAAAGAATTGATCCACCTCATCATACTAATCGAGAAAATGGCAACTTAGTTTTGACTGTGTCGCCACCCCGTTGATGTTGGGTCTCCTCCCAAGAAGTGAGGGCACGTTGGTCACGCGACATTAAGGACATGACGTCGGTCACATGACATCAAGGACATGACGCAGAAACCCTAGTGCAGCAATCGCCATTAGTTGGAAAGAAAACACCATTTTGGTAAGAGAGTCGCCATTAGTCGGAAAGAAAACACCATTTTGGTAAGAGAGTCACCACGCCATCGTCCGTTATGTAAGAACATAACACAAACTGCAAGGTTGCCAAAAGTGTTGGGTGTCAACCAACACTTTATTGAGTTTTACACAAAGAATAGAGACATAACAAAATACATAGGGTAATGTTGAGAATGAGTGCTTGGCACTTGTATATATACTAATTACAAAGAAGATCTGAAGCAATGCTTATGCCTTATTGTATCTCCATCGTGAATCTTCCTAAGGTATTACAACATTTTGCCTAGAGTATATTAGTGCTGCTACAAATACCCACCATTTCTTAAGTGTGGGTTTTCCTTCTAGGGTTGGAGATGAAGGATGGTGGGGTGCTATCTTGGAGAGCCATCACTTGGTATTTCCCTTATCCTTGGGCATGCAACAACTCTTCATTGACCCATTAATTTTAGAATTATGTGAACATTGATTTTTGGAGGCGGTTTTCTTCTTCTTCTTTAGCTTGGTAAATAAATGACGGAGATGTGTAGTATCCATGGATTTCTTGGAGATCTAGATTATGCCATTACCTTCATAGTAGACAATCGGAAGATGCAGAGTATCCATGGATTACTTGGGGATCTAGATTATGCCGTTACCTTCATAGTAGCCCTATGTCGATAAGATGCACTTGGGCACCCACCATGCACCCCACCACTCTTTGATCATGGGTGATGATAGGACTTTAAACCATGGGGTCTCATGGTGGTGTGTGTATGGGGAACTTCATTAGGAGGGCCTAGTAGATGTAGGCTTTATAGAGTTAGTTGACAAAGTGGTAGTACTACTAGTGGTGGTGAAACTTCACATAAGTATCTAATGGGGTGTGAAGTTAAAGGGAATAAGTTAAAGATGAGAATACCTTGTATTTTTTTGAAGACTTTAATGGATCATAGTTAACCATTCTGGTCTTAATGTGACCTCTGTTGTGATGAGCTATGGTGGATCAAATGCTAGAATCAATATCATTAGAAAAGAGATTAGATGATAATTAAGACTTGATTAGTGAGCAATTAATTGATAGCTTAATGTAGGCATGGATAATCAAAAACCAGCAAATTCTCATTAGGCCAATGCCTCAATTTATAGGGTTTACATCCAAGCATCTAATCCCACTAATTTCTCCTTGATTCACTCCAGCTCTTTTGCTTGATTCTCTGCACCTCTTCCCAGAATATCTCCACACCTCCTAAATCTCCTCATGCTACCCTTTATTCTCTCCCAGTAGATACTTCTCACTTTTTCACAGCTTCTCTCACATTTACAGATTCTCTTTTACAGCCTCTTGCTAAGGGCTTGTTCCCGCACACACCCTATTCACTTGTATATTTCAACACCTCCCCTCAAGTGAATACTCTTAGCACACCTGGACCCTTACCAAGTTTCCCTCTTACTTGATAGTCCGCGACCAGTGCCTCAAGTCCCTAAACTCATAGTCCTTGACACTCTCTCTCTATGTGTCCAAGGCTACAACAAGTGCCGGTGACCTTGACTAAAGTACTCACACATACATTTGCCACATGGCCTACATCATGGGTGGCTCAGAGGTGGTTTTACTTTGTTGGGGTAGGTTACATTGGGTTGTGGGGTTTCTCTCTCTCTCTCTCTCTCTCTCTCTCTCTCTCTCTCTCTCTCTCAAAAAAGATGATCTGACTCCACTTCCTTAGGAGCCTCCATCATCAAGTTTGCTGATGTCGTTCCTTCTCCACTAGGTTTGCTGTAGCAGTCTCTTGCCATGTGTCCTGGTTTTCCACAGTTGTGGCAAGTGAAGGTCCTTCCTCCTACTCTGCCTCTGCCTCTTCCTCGTCCTCGTCCTCGAGAGAATCCTCCTCGGGTGAAGAATGCTTTTTCTTCTCTAGTTGTTGAGTCCAGCCATTTCTTCTCTTTGACTCTGGTCTCTTGCTCTAGTAGAGCTCCTTCTATCTCGTGCAGCTTCAATTCAGGTACATTCTTTAATGTTGCTACAATGTTTTCATATTCACCTTTGTCCACACTCTTCAAAAGCACTGCTAGTGCCTCATCATCTTCTACCTTTTTGCCAATAGCTGACAGTTGTTGCTTAATGCTTTTATATTTTTGCTCAAGTGTGTGATTAAAGGTTCACTTTCCTTCATATCCAGTTTGTAGAATTGCATTAACATATTTATCTTTGAATTTTTTGCTTGAGTGCCAAATAATTTATTGAGTTCATCCCATGCATCTTTTGCCCATTGTATCCCTGTGATGTGATGAATGATTTCATCATTTAAACTGAGTGTGATAAGTCCTAATGCTGTCTCATTCCTGCTCTTCCACTCATTTTTCCCTCTCACCTTTGGGCATTCATCTCTTCCCTCAACTAGCCCCCACAGATTTTTCCTCATGAGCAAATACATAGCAAATACATGGTTTTTGTCTGCCATGTGTAAAATTGTTCCCCATTAAATTTGGCTATCTCTTATGCCATACTCATGATGATGTGAAGGGGGTCTTACCTCTTGATCCAATTTCAAGATTCAAGGGTAGTGTCTACTCTTTTACAACTCAATCTAGTGTTTAGGTGATGATTATAACAGATTTATTAGCATAAATTCACCACAAATTACATTAAACCAAGGGTAACAAATCTGTACGAAATGGTTGGAGTATCAAACCATCTCTGAATTGCAATCTGAAGTTATAGGGATGTGTATCAGATACCCAATGGTTAATTTGAACCCTCAATCGCACCAAAATATAGTGATTAGTGCTGATAAATCACTGACTAGCAAATTAATCCTCTGTTTTGTGTGCAGAAAACAGAGTATGTGGGGAGTCCAAATTTGGGACCTTAGAGTTCAAATG
The DNA here is from genome assembly GCF_041138505.1 of Cibotium barometz. Classification (NCBI taxonomy): domain Eukaryota; kingdom Viridiplantae; phylum Streptophyta; class Polypodiopsida; order Cyatheales; family Cibotiaceae; genus Cibotium; species Cibotium barometz. Next base: position 54,504,560 of record NC_141055.1, read on the forward strand.
AGCTCAAATCCTTTCAAGGCCATCAATAGCAATTAGTCTAGTAGAGTATTAAGCCAAGAAACACAAGATTTGACCAAACATTGAATGCTTAAGCTCTGTTTTACCAAAGTAACCTGCAGATTTGATGAAGAGCTTGGATCTCACTGTAGACTTGATCAAATCCTTTCAAGGCCATCAATAGCAATTAGTCTAGTAGAGTATTAAGCCAAGAAATACAAGATTTGACCAAACATTGAATGCTTAATCTCTGTTTTACCAAAGTAACCTGCAGATTTGATGAAGAGCTTGGATCTCATTGTAGACTTGATCAAATCAAAAACTGTCTTCACCAACTTGTAGAGCACCCTTGAAAACCCCTAGGGCCAAGAGGAATTAGAGCCATTTCATCTGGTGTAAGAACTCCAATTCTCTTAAGAAAAAAGGCGCCAGCGATTTAGCGAAAATCTACAACTCCAATAGGCGGTTTGACGAATTGCTTGAATGGGCTGGAGCGTGAGGCTTGTAGCTATGTGTGGCTTGTAGCTATGTGTGGCTAAAATCTTGGAGGCTATTATTAAGCTTGGAGGGAGATCAAGCCCCTCCACTAGCTAGGGGTGCAGAGAGCTTGTTATAAAAGAGGTAAAATCTTAATTATCTACTAATCCTAATTAGCTAAGTGATTAGCAAGATAATGGGCTCATAAGATTGATGGATTCTAGGCTAGGCTCTGATACCATGTTAAATTTGCAGCAATGTGGTGAGCTATGGTGGATCAAATGCTAGAATCAAAATCATTATAAAAGAGATTAGACGATAATTAAACGTGAATAGTGAATGAGCAATTAACTGATAGCTTAATGTAGGCATGGATAATCAAAAACCAGCAAATTCTCATTAGGCCAATGCCTCAATTTATAGGGTTTACATCCAAGCATCTAATCCCTCCTTGATTCACTCCACCTCTTTTGCTTGATTCTCTCCACCTCTTCCCAGAATATCTCCACACCTCCTAAATCTCCTCATGCTACCCTTTATTCTCTCCCAGTAGATATTTCTCACTTTTTCACAGCTTCTCTCACATTTACAGATTCTCTTTTACAGCCTCTTGCTAAGGGCTTGTTCCCACACACACCCTATTCACTTGTATATTCTCTCCCAGTAGATATTTCTCACTTTTTCACAGCTTCTCTCACATTTACAGATTCTCTTTTACAGCCTCTTGCTAAGGGCTTGTTCCCACACACACACCCTATTCACTTGTATATTTCAACAACCTCACCTATCCTACTCTTGCAAGACACTTTACCATGTTACCTTTTTATACTGAAAACCTATCTTTTGTAAGACAATGGTTGGATATATGAAGCGGCCTTACATTTTCCTTTAATATTAAATGAGGAAGTCTATGCCTTCATGTATATACTTGCTTAACGCTAGACATATTGGCCATGGGCTATTTTTAAGTTACGATCACCTAAGTGTGAACACTAGCCATTTGTATATAGATGAGGTAATTTTAAAATTAAGAAATACATGATCATTCTCCTTGCAATAGAATATTTGTGAGCTCTCTACTCTCTTACTTATGTTCTTTTGAAACCTTACATAGGTATGCTTGGGTAGGAATGGTTCTGGATCTCCCTCTCTTGAGCTTCCCCCTTCTTCAACGTCTTTTGCGAGACATTGATCCATAATGTAGGAATGGTTGTATAATCTCCCTCTCTTGAGCTTCCCCCCTCTTCAACATCTTGTGAGAGATTGATACATAGTGTAGAAATCTTCTTCTTGTCTCCATCTAGAAAAATCTTCCTCTACACTATGGCTATGGAGCTCTCTGATGTGACAATGGAGTGAGGATGTAGATGACAGGCTAGCACACACACACACCCATACTACTTGTTGGGAAGTTACATTTCATAGCTCTAAGTAAAACATGTTTGGTCAAGCTAGGCAAGCTTTTAATGTGAACATACTTGGCGTTAATTTCGGAGAGTAGCCTAAGATCTTAGTTCTAAATCAAATCCATTCCAAACTATTGGGATCACCTAATATCGCTCGGAGAGTCGGTTAGGAGATCACATTCCAAAAGACATACGACTTTGGCGCCTTGGACAAGAAATCATTAAGCATTTAATTACTTACATAAAATCTCTAATTAGGATTAAGAACATTAAACACTCCCAAAATAAGTCTTAAGGGAAATAAGAAAAATTAAGCCCAAAACTACCCCCATTAGGATTATGAACATTAAAACAAGTCCAAGAGACCAAGGGTAGTAAGGAAAACCATGCCCAAAACTACACATAGATCTCTCCATAGAGCTCTTAGTCCCATGACAATCAATTAGACATGATGTGAGCTTGGTCTGAGATGTGACATGAGCCTAGTGGTGCTGCATCCAATATTGTACCATGCAATTAACACCACATTGAAGACTTATAGCCATGTCCTTTTATATATTCTTTTGTCAAAATTTATGTAACAGTATCTATTAACAGGTATATATTTATTCATATTTTTGATGCATTAATAATCTTATAAAATTATGTTTAATTTAATTTATGTAGGATTCAGTATAAAAGGAATATGCGAATGCACATGAGATATATTGGCACACCATTTGTTTAAACAAGCTTGTAGATATATGTGCTAGCTTGTGCACATTTTGATTTATTTTGTATAGTTTATCAAGCATAGATTTGATCCTTAATATTTGGTAGAGTGTGATATGCTTTAAACCCAAGTCTCATATTATGGAAACTCTATTTTTGAAGATAAGAGAGTGTCGTACCTGAAAAGCACTACTTTTTGTATTTTTGGAGGCTATGGCCTAATTTGAGATAAAATATCTCGTAAATACTCATGTGTGTGGGAATTAGGCCATACACACGTGGAGGGATGGTAGAGTAAATACTACTGATGTGTGTGGGAATTAGGCCATACACACATGGGAGGGGAGGGATGATTGTACCAGTATTGGTGTCGCATCCTGTGAGCTAAGTATTTTCAATTGTTTTTTGAATATTTTTTATTATGGTTATGTGATGTTTGATTAATTCTTGAATTTAATTCATTCTCTTGCAAATTATTTAATTTTTATTCTATGTAGGAAAATTAGATCGAGTGAGTGTGAGTGGTATCAAAATTAGATGGAGTGAGTGTGGTGGTATGAGAGCTAGCTAGATACCTAGATACCTAGGGAGAAAAGTGGTATCTAGATACCTAGGGAGAAAAGTGGTATCATAGCTAGCTAGATACCTAGGGAGAAAAGGATTAAATTGAGTGGGAGAAGGAGAAGCAAGCCTAAATTCAAAGGTCTTTAATAGATTGCCTCTAACCATTCTGAGAACCATTCACAAATTGAAAAGTGGTTTTGCTCAATTCTTAACCTCTTTGTGATTTGTCTGTATGGATGGATTCCATAATTGATAGCCAATCCTGTTTAGCAATGGATTGCTAAACCAGTGAGGGAGGAGGGAATCCATAATGGAGGGTGTACACTGAGGGAGGAGGGAATCCATAATGGAGGGTGTACAGCTCACCAAAAGTCAATTTATGGAGAAATAGGGAGGAGGGAATCCATAATGGAGGGTGTACAGCTCACCAAAAGTCAATTTATGGAGAAATAGGCTTTCTGAGAGAAAAATTAAGAAATCGATCTTTGATTAAATAAAGGAAAATTTTTTTTTTTTAGCAGGTACAGGAAATTTTGTAGAAATACCAATGAGCGCTAGTTTAGCTGTTAGAGTGTTGGACTCTAATCCCCAAGGTCGTGGGTTCGAATCTTGTGGGGGCCTCATGTGGTATCATCTCCCTTGGGAGATTTATAAGTCCAAAGTTGATATGTGGGCGGCCTCGGCCCCGGCTTGTGCCATACCTTAGAAAGGAAATTTTTTCATATCCTTCGTGGCATGAAAGAGCATTGGGAAATTTTTACTTCTTCTCCTTCTCTCAAATCCGTGGCGGCCCGCGCTGCAGAGGAAGACCCGATTAGCGTTAATTGCCCATTAAGAAAAAGTTTGGAAAAGCTTTGCTATATAAGCTTTTTAATATATATATATATATATATAATTTTTCTCTCTCTCTCTCTCTCTCTCTCTCTCTCCAATTCAGCGGGACAGCCAGAGAGCTGAGAATTCGTGAGCATAAAAGCTTTGTTATTACAAAGCTTAAACTTTATTAAAAAAATTATAAGCTTAAAAAATATATATATATAATCTGCGTTTTCTTTTTCTCTTTCAGACTGCAGGCAGCGCGGGCGCCGCTTTTCTTTGCCTCTCAGCAGCGAACGTTGGGGTGTTTTCTTTTTCCAACCGACTCTGCGATTTTTTTTAAAACCACTGAAAGGTTTGATTACTCAAAGCTTTGATAAAGCTTTACAAAACAAGCATAATATATATATATATATATATATATATATATATATATGCTTTTAAAAAAAATATCTCTCCATATGCGCCCATTATGTGCTTAAGTGGGTTTACTAAAATATATATTAGAGATACTTAAACTTAAGCTTTAAATTAAAGCTTAATGTCTACTTATATATATATATCCTGAATTTCCTTATGTGGTAGCTGCCATGAACGCTGGATTTTGGCAAATTTTATTACAAATGGCCATATCACTAGGAACTTAATTATTCTACAGTTAAAAATAATGGCTCCATATGCATTGTTGGCTAGCCTCATAGGTATTGGTTTTGGCTAATTAAGAAGTTTATGAAGTATTATCCTTGAGTCCAAACCTCTCCAGCATGTCAGCATGTCTGTAATTATTGCACTTTGATTAAAGTTTTTCTTTGGTTAAAACCTTATCTTCTATTATTTTTCGACCTAGTGTACAGTTGCAAGGCACCTTAACTAAGCATTAGTTAGTCCTTGTTAATTAGTGCTTAATGTTTGATTATCTATGTATAATTAAAGCTTTTAAAAAGGGCATATTTTATTTTTAACATACTTTTGAAGAATTTTTAGATGGACAGTTCTTTGGAGCAATGACAGGAAACGTTGCTTCGTCACACCATCAAGACTCGCGGCCACTACAAATCATGAGCTAAGTCTTCGGTTACGATTACTCTTTACCAGTAGTAAATTAATAAAATTATTGCATGCATATTTTATGTTATCCAATTAACTATTTTGTAACCAACGCGATATCTAAGCTAAGTATTTACTATACTCTCTCTATTTGTAATTTTTTATTTCAAATATTCAAGCATTTTGAGAGTATACCATTTACAGTTAAACCTCAATTTATTGTTCCTCGATCTTTTAAATTCGTTTAAAATGGTCAAACAATAAGTTGAGGGTTTTCATATTGTTGTGATATTTAAACACCACTCTTATTATTTTATTTTCGACTTATCATACTTTGAGGTATATTTTCTCACCAGCGAATTTTAATTGCGCACCAGTTATATCTACATTTGTTTAACTAACATTTTACTATGTAGATATGCTTCCCCAATCATCATGTGAGTACATATTCCACCCATTCATTAATTGCTTTGTATGTTCAAAATTAACACTAATTAATTCAAGAAGTATGAATCCTTGAACTACATTTAAAATGTTGGTACCATAAAACATTTCTTTTTCAGAATGACTCCATCACTCCCAAGTAAGTTTTCTCTATTTTTCATAAATGAAACATCACATATACTTGCAATATTTGTAACCTCTTAATCATGTATTTATAGCAAGGATGTTCAACACTTACAATGATCCGATGAAGATCAAGAAGAAGAAGACCACGATGACTACTCAGATTCTTGAGGTAACCTATTTATTGTATTTGATTATTTAACACTTTTTGATAGATTCAAGTAGAGTTTGTATGCATCAAGTATAGAGCTTTTTGAAGGAACTGGCCCTTCCATCTTGAATTATACTTTATAAAAAATTTCACTATGTATTAATTTTGTGGTATGGGACACAAGATTAATACTGTGTGAAGGATTTCGATGCATACTTATCTCTACATTTGTGAGATATTTTTGGTGGTATGGGACACTAGAAATTATTAAACAAAAGTTTTTGATATAATGTAATTTTGTTAGGAAACATACTTGAATTTATATAGTACATGACAATTGATCTCCTTTGCTCACATTAGTAGCAAACAAGCATTTGAGGTCAGTTGTATATCCAAGCATGAGGGATGTTATATAATATCCATCTTTTAGTTGTACGGGGACGCCCGGACACTAGTGTTTCATGCTAGTGAATTGGTATCGTGGTGGGTAACTCCACATTAAATATTGATTACCTAGTGGTATTAGCATAGCTTGAGACCATGCTTGATGGGTGTATGTTGTTAAAGTGCAACAAGTAGTGCCATGCTTGACAAACTATGTGTAGTCAAGTGAAACAAGTAGACTATGCTTTATAACTGCACACGACCGAAGTGAAACAAGTGGTTTATGCAACTAATGGTCATGCTCATTGGAGTGTAACAAGTGGCAAAACTCACACCATGCTAGATGATGTGTACATAGCGATACTCTCATTATAGTGAAACAAGTGATGCGCATATGCTGTGTTTGTGGTGATGAAGAGTAATGTGTGTGTGTCACACATAAGGGATCTTGTCTATATTATATTATTTTTGTGATTTGATAATGGTGCGAGTACCACCAATTTTCACGAGATCTTTTGTTTCTTGTTGTTGTAGCATTTTCTTTGTGCAATTGAGGACAATTGCTTTTTCCAAACAAACAGGAGGAATGTTACATGTATATATTTATTCATATTTTTGATGCATTAATAATCTTAAAAATTATGTTTAATTTAATTTATGCATGATTCAGTTTAAAAGGAATATGCAAATGCACATGGCACACCATTTGTTTAAACAAGCTTGTAGATATATGTGCTAGCTTGTGCACATTTTGATTTATTTTGTATAGTTTATCAAGCATAGATTTGATCCTTAATATTTGGTAGAGTGTGATATGCTTTAAGTCCAAGCCTCATATTATGGACACTTTATTTTTGAAGATAAGAGAGTATTGTGCAAGAAAAGCACTACTTTTTGTATTTTTGGAGGCTATGGCCTAATTTAGAATAAAATATCTCGTAAATACTCATGTGTGTGGGAATTAGGCCATACACACACATTGGAGGGGGGGGATGATTGTACCCAATATTGGTGTCGCATCTTGTGAGCTAAGTATTTTCAATTGTTTTTTGAATATTTTTATCATGGTTATGTGATGTTTGATTAATTCTTGAATTTAATTCATTCTCTTACAAATTATTTAATTTCTATTCTCTCTAGGAAATTAGATCCCGTGTTAGTATCAATACCCAAGGAAAATTATTGTCCTTCCTAATTACACTAAAGGCCTAATTATTATTAATAATTACTCACCAACCCTATCATAGGCATGGGGCTCTAATTACCACATGAAATCACATCTATGTGATCCTAGCTCGTAGAGGTCAGGTTTGCATCAAAATAAACCTCTAAATCGACTTTCAAGTCACGGGACCCTTTAATCTTTTTGAAGAAATAAATAAAAACTCATAAAATATATCAAAAAATTTAAAACAAAGACTTGAAATCAAATCACATAGCATAAAATAAAGCAAGAGAGAAAGAATGACATCAACATCAAGACAAGATGGGGTGCAATCTCCCTCCCTCCCCCTCCCTCCCCCTCCCTCCCTGATGCCATGTACCTCCACTTCCACCACGACATAATTATTTAGAGAATTTTATTTCATAAAATTGGCCTAAGGAGCTAAGAATAGATGAGCGTACAAATTGGGCTTCTTTTTTCCAATTTTGGGGTTTGCTTTACACATTTTTAACCATATGAAGTCTCCTAAGGTTTGTATAAATAAAAACCTTTGCCCAAATAAAATTGCTAGTGGGCCTTGTTACATAAAATGACCGTGCACATTTACACCTATACATTAATCTCGTGCCCACTTGCATATTTCCATTAAAATGAATCCTGCACAAATTAAATTAAATATATTTTTTGTAAGATCATTAATTAATCAAAAATATGAATAAACAGTCTTCCCATTTGAGGAAGCAATTGTCCTCAATTACGTAAAAGAAAATGCTACAAAACAATAACAAACAACAAATCTCGTGCGACACCTAAATTGGTGATGCTCGCACCATCATTAAATCATAAATAATAATAAAATAATAATAATATGATATAGATAAGATTTCTTATGTGTGACACACACACGCATTGCTCTTCACCTATTTCTATAAACATATCCCAATATGATACATTGATAGGCACAAACACAGCATATATTCACCACTTGTTTCACTATGATGAGAGTATTGCTATGTACACATCATCTAGCATGGTGTGGGTTGCCACTTGTTACATTTCAATGAGCATGGCACATCAGTTTCATAAACCACTTGTTTCACTTGGTCCGTGTGCAATTGTCAAGCATAGTCCACTTGTTTCACTTAACCATAATACAGTTGTCAAGCATGGCATTACTTATCACACTTAAACAACATACACCAGTCAAGCATGGTCTTAAGCTATGCCAATACCACCAGGTAATCAGTATTTAATGTGGAGTCACCTACGATACCAATTCACTAGCATGGCACACTAGTGTCCGGGCGTCCCGTACAACTCAAAGATGGACATTATGTAACATCCCTCTTGCTTGGATAAGCAACTGACCTCAAATGCTTGTTTACTTATGCGAGCAAAGGAGATCAATTGTCATATACTATATAAATTCAAGTATGTTCCCTAACAAAATACATTATATCAAAGACTTCTATGTGTAAAAAGTTATTGTGTCCCATACCACCATAAATTATCCCACACAGATGTAGAGATAAGTATGCATCGAAATCCTTCACACATGATTAATCTCGTGTCCCATACCACAACATTAATACATAGTGAAAAATTCATAAAGTATAATTCAAGATGAAAGGGCTAGTTCCTTCAAGAAGTTCTACTTTTGATGCATAAAAACTCTACTTGAGTTTACCAAAAAGTGTTAAATAATCAAATGCAATAAAAATGTTACCTCAATAGTTTGAGTAGTCATCGTGGTATTCTTCTTCATCATCTTCATTGATCATATTGAGTCTTTAGAGGTGTTTGAGTCACCATTTGAAAGATAAAACTTATTTAGAAATATTTAAAGGATTATTTACTTAAGATACAAAGGATAGGAACTTACTTGCAAGTGTCGAATAACCTTGCCACAAAATACATTATTAAAAAATCACAAATATCGCAAGTATATATATGTTTTAATTATGGAAATAGAGTGACTTACTTAGGACTGATGGAATCATTCTGAAAAAGAAATGCTATATAGTACCAAACAATTTAACTGTAGTTCGAGGATTTATACATCTCGAATTCACATAACGCAATTAATGAATGGGTTGAATACGTACTCACATGATGTTGGGGAAGCACATCTACATGGTAAAATGTTAGATAAACAAATATAGATATATCTGATGCAACTAATAATCATAGATAAGAAAATTTACCTCAAGGTGTGATGAGTTGACACAATAAACAATAAAAGTGGTGTTCAAATATTACAAAAATATGAAAACCCTTGAACTTTCACACATTGGTGTGGCTATTCTGAAAATATTGTGATCTCTGCATCACAAAAATAATTAGACTACTGGAACAAAGGATTTAGGGTCTCTTCCAAGCCTTGAGATAAGGTCTTACTCCCAAAAGCTAAAACTTTTTGAGGTTTTCAAACAAAGATTTCTTTTCGTTTTTATGGATTTTTCTAGCATGCAAACTATATTTTTCAAATAATTTTTAATTAAAAAACTAGGAAATAAACGTTGTAATAATTAATTTTATGTATGCAAATGAAATAACCATCCTTCAAAAAATGTGATAACCTTAACAATGACTTATGAAATTTATTTGGATTTAAAAGGATATTGTTTTACCATTTTAAACAATTTTAAAGGATCGCAAAACAGTAAATTAAGGTTTAATTATAAACAGTATACTCTCAAAATGCTTGAATATTTGAAATAAAAATATAAATAGAGAGAGTATAGTAAATACTTAGCTTAGATATTGTGTCAGTTGGCTGCAAAATAGTTGATTGGACAACACAAAATATGCATGCAATAATTTAATTAATTTACAACTCGTAAAGAGTAATCGTAAAACGAAGACTTAGCTCATGATTTGTGGGAGTCGAGTCTCGATGGTGACCAAGCAACGTTTCGCTCCAAAGAACTGGCCATCTAAAAAAAATTCTTCAAGGGGATTGTTAAAAACAAAATATGCACTTTTAAAAACTTTAAATATATATATATTAAAGCTTTAATGAGGAAATTAAATTAAAAAAAATCTTCGATGGCCAGCGCAAGGGAGAAGGGGAGGTGAAATTAGCCAAGCTTCTTCTCTGAATTGCGTAGAGATGGCCCGGAGATGCAAGAGAGAAATTTAACTCTACGCTGCACTGCCGGGTGGAGAGAAAATTATATATATATATATATATATATATATATATATATATATTGATATATATATATATATATTGATTATATATATATATATTTTTTTTCTAGCTTACCCACACAAGCCGCTAGCGCTGAATTGAGGAGGATAAAAATAAATCCCAAAAGCAATTTTGAAAAAGAATTTCTCTGAACAATCCTCATCGGTCTATGATGGAATTCTTGAAGTTGCGGAATTTAATAATCTGATTATGGCTCTCAATGCTCCTCTCCTCTCCTTGCTCTTTCAATCCATACGGACACATTATGAAGAGGATTAGTATTGAGACTGTGGTTTTGTGGTTTTGGAAAACCCACTAATGGTTTTCCACGTAGTTTTACCCTTTGCCCAATAGATTGATATTCATGGAGATTGGTTACCCAATGGTAAAAACAAGTCTTCTTTCAACCATACATAAACATAAATCCATAAACGTCTTCTTTCAACCATAGATAAACATAAATCTATAAATCCATAAACGTGTTCTTCTTCAATTTAAATTAAAAAAAAAACAAGATCACCGTTGTTTTTTTCTCTTACACCTCTTTGTCCACAAGTTTTTGACCGCCTCAAGAAGATTAAATTAAACTAAAGCTCTGATACCACTGATACCACCATTGTATGGGACCCTTTACTCTTCTTGAAGAAATAATTAAATACTCACAAAATACATCAAAAATTTAAAACAAAGACTTGAAATAAATTGAAATCAAATCATATAGGATAAAATAAAGTAAGAGAGAAAGAATAGCATCACCATCAAGACAAGATTGGGTGCAATCTCCCCCCCATGCCATGTCGCTCCACTTCCACGACATGAGTATTTAGAGAATTTTATTTCATTAAATTAGCCCAATGAGCTAAGAATAGATGAGCGTACAAATTGGGCTTCCTTTTCTTACTTTTGGGATATTGCTTTACACATTTTTAACTATATGAAGTCTCCTAAGGTTTATACAAATAAAAACCTTTGCCCAAATAAAATTGCTAGTGGGCCTAGCCAATTATCCTAAGCAGATCAAGGACGAGATTGGTCATCTATCTAGGGGATAAAGACAATTGGCTATCCCTAATAGTGATTATCCCAAAAAAAAGGCAAATTGAGAGTCTGTATAGATTAAAGAAAGTTAATGCAACCATAGGTATGTATATGTTCCCACTACTATTTATAGATTCCCTATTGGATGCAATGGGGCCAATCACATGAGATATATATTTTTCTTGATGGTTTCAAGATCTAACCAAGTGTTAATGGCTTGGAGGGTCGAGAGAAGACGTCTTTTGTGATTAAATGGAGCTGTTCACCTCCATTGATTTAAAGAATGCTCCGACAACTTTCGAAGAGATGTAGAATATTTTTAACAAATGTTTGACAAGCTTCATGATGAGAGTATTCTTGGATGATTTCAACGTTTTTAGGAAGAAGCAACACACCTCCTTAATTTCAAGTTGTGTGTGGAGAAGTGCCAGAAAACCCAATTGAGTCTTATTGTTATTGTGTCCTAAGATGGCCTACTAGTGGATCCATAAAAGGTGGAGTCTATTCGATCTTTAAGAAACCAAGAAATGCAAAATATGAATAGTGGAGTGCAACAAAGCTTTCCACAATGACTAAAGCTGATGCTGATTATGGTGTCCCCAAGTGCTAGGTGGTATGGGCCCGTTCATGCGTTCATAGATGCCTTAGATATGTAGCCATAGGCTATGCATTGATGCAAGAACTTGAGGAAGAATTTGAGGGTGGATGGTTTCTCCCTTCTATTATAATACTTGCAATGAGTACATCTTGGTGGCTATTGGTTATTATTGCATAAAATGGGTGGAAGGTCATGCATTACAAGATAATGAGATGTAATCAGTAGCTAAGTTCTTGTATGAAATGATTATGACATGTTTTGGTTTCTCGATTGAATTGGTGAGTAATCAAGGAGGACACTTTCTTAATGCCAGAATTCGTAATTTGATGAAGCACCATATGATCATTCACAAGAAATCAATAGTATATTATCCTCAAGTTAATGATTAGGCACAATCTACGAATAAAATCCTTTAGAAGATTTTGAAAAAGGTGGTCAATGAAAATTGGGATCAAAAGCTCTATTTTGCACTATGGGGCAACTAGACTTACTCCTTTCTCTTGTCTTCAATAGATAGCACACACCTAGTTGAGGCCTCAAAAGAAGAGATGGTGGTTGCTTAGTTTGGTTCAACATAAGGAATAGCTTATTCAAATCTGTGAGGATGTGCAAATTTTCTTGCAAGTTTGGTTTCTAGTGGAGATGATCTTGAAGGATGAGATGGTGGAAAACCTTGGAGCCTCTTTGGTAGAATGTCATGCATGTGATCAACTTCAGGATAGACCACACCTAGTTGAGGCCTCAAAAGAAGAGATGGTGGTTGCTTAGTTTGGTTCAACATAAGGAATAGCTTATTCAAATCTGTGAGGATGTGCAAATTTTCTTGCAAGTTTGGTTTCTAGTGGAGATGATCTTGAAGGATGAGATGGTGGAAAACCTTGGAGCCTCTTTGGTAGAATGTCATGCATGTGATCAACTTCAGGATAGACCACACCGAGCTCGATATAGAGCCAAGCATAAATTAAAATGGTTGACTATAGCAGCATGCTTGAGCTTTGATTTCAAGCTTACATAGGCAGAGTAGGACCTATAAAGCCTCTCTAATGGTTGAACTCAAGCAAGCAGCGGGTCAAATGGTGGTGGAAACCCATTTGGATACCCTCTGAGATCTATGCTTCTGGAGATATAGATAAGGTGTAGAAACATTTATATAAAACTTGTTGCTATGCCCAAGATGCTATTGAAGCAAAAGATGAAGATACTGAGCTTATAATGGTAACGACAAGGGAATCAAATAAGTGGGAACTCAAGGGGTTGGTGGGGATATGGTGCACCTTTATGATAATATGGAAAAACATTGCTGCAAGCATTGGAGCACCCACCACCTACTTACAAAGCCATAGTGCTTTATCAACCTTATAATCATGGTCCATAACTAACAAGAAGTTCCAAAGACTTCCACGTATGTAACAACATACATGCCAAGTACATGAGAATTATAATGCTAAGGGAGTGTCACAGAATGCTCATGGAGGTCCAAACCCTGTGGATGCAGGAGCCCTAGTAAACCTCTACTAGTGATTCATAGCCTACTTCTTCTAATACCATGCTACAAGACTAGGTGGTAACCTTGGAAAAGCAAGTTGCTTTGCTAGAGGGTAAGGCTTAAGCTCAAGCTTGCCATGTGGTCTCTAAACAACCAATGGAGGCAGTGGTGAGTTTGAATGATAAGTAGAAACATATTATGGCCATAAATGATCCCTTGCCAATTTTGGATATATCTTCTTTAAGAGAACATGCCCTTATTCTCCTATCCAAGTAAACACACTCATTTGGTGCATGTTGAGTGACGAGATCTGACAATTAACTTCTGATAGGAGAATTCGAGGTGGTTTCATGCACTATGTGACTTCATCACAATCACTCTCCCAAATTTTAAGCGCATGAGAATTAGTCTAAACAAGCCAAAGTCCACTCACCACACTCTTATAATGGTTTATCAACTTTCTAGTTTTTTCACTATAATGACTTCTTAACGGGTGTGAAAAAACATTAAAGTTTTTCATGATACAAAATCAACCTTACGATTTGTGTTTTCTCAATGTAAGTATATACTATACCCACACAATCAAAATATAATCCTAAACTTGAGTTTTTCACGATGTGAAAAATTATCTGGTTTTTCATAGACATGAAAAGGAATTTCACCTCATGAAAAACTTTAAAATTTTGAGTTTTGATTTAGATGTTTGGAATGATGCGCACTATTATTCTTTGATGTCCACTCCTAATGATTTTGGTCTTCAATCTTTCCTTAATTATAAGATATTGAGTTTTTCATAGATGTGAAAAACTTAACCCTCATTGATAGAAGAGGTGTCAAGATGAGAGCTGATTGAGCAAGAGCTGACTGTTCTAGAGCTGACTAAAGATGGAATTCTTTTTAGCCAACATGTGTCCATAGGTCAGGCCATACGACATTACTTCAACATCCCTATGGTTGTCCCTAAGTTGCATCGGCAGGCTAATTTGAGGATAAAATTCAAAAGTTTGAGGGGCTTGCTTCCCATCTATCACATGTCTTTGGTGGCTATGGTCCTACTCCCTTGTACATATTCATAGTTGTGGTCATGCTATCCAATTTTCCAATTTGATTAGAATGGTGGCACTCATATCATCACCTTTGAAATACTTACCCACTACACTCACACTGGCATGTCTTTGTACAATTTCATGGATTTTTCTCAATTTCTTGGTTAATCCATTAATGGTTTGGTTTTTTGGATTTTATTATAGGCTTCTAGCTTCCTTTTTAAGTACTCACCCATCGTGATAGTCAAAGGGGCAGAGAGGACTACCCTCAAGGCTCCCATTTCTTTTTTAAGCTTTAGCCTTATTAAAGGCACACTGCATATGGTCACGAACTCATCATTTAAGCCAACATATGAAGGCATCGTCTCTAATGAGTTTCTTTTTTATTGTCGTGACACCCACGCTCATTTAGACACAATCCCTTTTGTGTTTTCTCCTAATAATGATTTAGCATAAGTTACCTCTCGTGAATCACTTGTTCCCTCAAGATGTGATCATGTAACAGGGTCACTCTTAGGTTTTCCATTTCTTTGTGCTCTAAATACTTACTATGGATTTCTTCCTTGGTTCCAAGATCTTTCAACACTTCCTAATTGTCCTAAGTGGTCTATCGGTAGTTATTTTTTTAAAATTCTTGGCTCAAAATGCTACCTTTATGGGATACTTCTATGACATGATTGGTCCCTTAGAAATCTTGTGTGGAAACAACATCATTGATCCCGGAGGTCCCTCTATTTCTAGTTAGATTTGTTGCACCGCACCTTGTGCTTATCTTAACTTCGAGATCTCCTCTCTCGAGTTAGGATATTCTTGTAGTTTATTTGAAATTATATTTTGGTCTTGGTTTATATCATCCTTCCACCACTACTTTCTTGGTCCTTTCCAAGAGTTGAGGACTGATCCATCATTACTTTTTGTCCCTTATTCCTCATCAAAAGTGATTTGAATTAGAGGTTCTGATACATCTTCAATGTCAATATTGCTTGGATTATCCCTTGGAGCCTTGGTTCGTTTGTGCCTCTCATCTCTATAAGCTTATGAAACTTTTTGGGATTTCTCCCTATGCTCTTTGGTTCTATTAGCAGTTAGGATTGGCTTGTCTAGGTCTCCTGATCCTCATTCTTCATTTAAATTTATTTGAGTAGAACTTTGGAAGGTCCTGTGGGTCCTTCGCTTTTGTATTTTTTTCTCCCTTAGGAATCTGGGAAGTCCTTGGTCTCATTGGTTTGGTTTGTGGGGCTTACTCGATAGCACTATTACCTTTCCTTTGTTATGATCTTAGCTTCTTATTTTCCCTTAGGAATCTGGGAAGTCCTTGGTCTCATTGGTTTGGTTTGTGGGGCTTACTCGATAGCACTATTACCTTTCCTTTGTTATGATCTTAGCTTCTTATTTTCCCTTTTTTTCTCTAAGGGATTTGATTATAGAAGATGCCGTGGATAGGGCTTCATGATCTCTTGTTGTGTGGATAGGGATTCTGTTATAAGATGTCGTGGGATAGGGCTGCATGATCTTACAATTTTGTTGGATTGATCCCTTGTCATAACCTACAACAAGACTCCCTTTTCTTTATCTGAAGAAGACGATGGACATGTCACACTAACAATTCCTAACCCAATAGGCAACATGCGATGATGTACTTATAGGAGGAATTGGATTTGTTTTCTTAAGAGGGAAATCACTAATCAAATGATCAATGCCACATTTTGTACACCATCTATCTAATGGAGGTGGGTTAGGTGTTTCTTCTTCTCACATGGTTCTCATTGGGCAATTGGCCACTATGTGAGGGCCTTGACATTTGAAGCATGCTAAAGGAGCAATATCCCTTACTCGATGGGATATTGATGCTATTTGTATTAATGTTGCTGATTTGTATGTGTCCAAGCATCAAATGTCATGGTTGATCCATGTGTGGTTGTCACTCCTTGGGGGACTTCCTATTGATATCCCTTACATGATAGGTGATTGTTGGTGCCATTTGTATTAATGTTGCTAATTTGTATGTGTCAAGTATCAAATGTCCTGGTTGAGCCATATGGTGCTCACTCCTTGGGGGAATTCCTACCAACCACTAAGTTTGGGTATTGTATGTAGAATTCTAATGGGTTAGGAGGTTCATCTATGATTGGATCTGTCTCGATTAGTCTCATAGGAGTTTTTCCTAGTGGGGTTGGTTAATGTGGTAACACTGGAGATGGACCCTTTGTGCCCCTATAAGAATTCCTAATGATGATGATTGGGTTCATGTTGGCATCAGGCAACTCAGTACCACTGGGAGGTTGTGTTGGCAAGGCTAATGACTGAGGTGGCACTAGTAGTGTTGGCATTCCCGCCGTTCTCATCATTCTTTGAGCATGGTAGCAGTTAAATGATTTGTAGTTCCCATATCTTCTATAATATCCACACCATTGATCCATTCTTATTCTTAGAACTGTACATTCATGAGCTGTGTGGTTGTTTTTACAAATAGCACACCACATCATTTCTCATCTAGGAGCCAAATGGGGATGACCAGTCTCTCTTGTGGAGCTACCTTGAATACCCATTTGAGTCCTTTGATCACAACATTTGCTATTCTTTCACACTCTTGGACTATTTAGCCTTTTTTGAATCCTTGCTGGCATTTGGAGGGTTGAGCCTCAACGGGCTCCATGCGAGCTCTTAAAGTTTCGTGGACTCTCCTTGTGCCCCAATTGGCACACCAAATAATTTGATATAGGATGAGTATTCCTTCCATATCTACATAGAATTTATGTCCTTCATCGTGCATAGAAAACAATGACTTTTGGTTATCTAGAATCTCTGGTTCATGACTTGCCACCATTGTTAGAAGTGACTCACTCCAAGAACACCCGTTATGGTCAATGTAGACTAGGGACTTTTGTAGTCTCGTGAGATAACTATGTAGAACTATAGAACATAGGATTCACCAGCAAACCGTGAGATCAAATTTGTGATCATTCCACCATTGCATTCTCATTCATATCTTGTCTCTCTCCAATTTGGTGAGCAACATGAGCCCTTCTAACCCTTCTTGATGATGCACCAATGAATACCTACTAGCACTCACTAGATTTCATTCCAACTAATAGAATCTTTGCAAGGTTTATATCCCATAAGGAATCTTGGTCTACTTCTGAGCTAGAGTTTGGCACAATCAGGGAGGTCAACTTCTCGTGTGATCCAATACCAATCCCTAAAGTCAGTATGTGAGATGAAGTCTCGTATGTGAAGGTCAGGTTAGAATAGGACTGAGCGATGATTATGCCTATTGATTATAAGTACATAAGCACTTGATCCAACACCAGAATCGCTAAGATTCCTTTTTATGAGTGTTTTAGGATTTTTTTGGGGAGCTTTTATGGGTTTTTATGGTAGTGTCAATCCCTTTTTGTTTAAGCTCTTCCTCTACTTTCAATCCTCTACGGTAATCTCCTTCTCATGGGAATGGTTAAGCTAGAAATCTTGAACCACTCTCCTCTCCACTCCTCTAGCTCAATCCCTCTCTTAGTCAAGCTAGCAAGCATGCACACTCAACACACACACAAGCTTGCACACTACAACCAAGCAAGAAGGTAAGAGCACAAGAGAAGAAGAAAGCCTTGCACAAAGAAATGATTGATTCTCCCTATTCAAATTATCAAAAGTTGCATATAATACAAGGGCTTTGTTCAACCACCCAACTTGAATGGATGCCCATTGCCTATCTCTATTCATACGTACAAGACTTACGAGACTAAGCAATTGTTACATCATCGATGGGGCCCTACATAATGTGAAATGCTCTTAGGCTAGAGGCAGGGATTAAAGAGTGTGTATTCTATTAGTTCGTGGACCTCCTTGACTAGAGTTTTCATCTGATTTTATGACAACATTGTTTGCATGTATATGAGGAACTCTAGGTAGACAATAGGTTATCTATGATAAATTCCACTCACTACACTAGTTCAATGCTTTATCAACTTTCTTCTTTTTCCACAGAAGTGAGCTCTTTATGGGTGTGAAAAAACTACCTAGTTTTTCCACAGAAGTGAGTTCTTTATGGGTGTGAAAAAACTACCTAGCTTTTAACGGGCGAGAAAATCCAAAGTTTTTCACGGGCGAGAAAACTCTACCTTGAAACTTGTGTTTTTCCATGTTGGAGACAATATGCACTATACTCTAATGATCCAAAAATGGACATGTCTTGAGTTTTTCTTCATAGCATGAAAAACTACATAGCTTTTCATGTTTTTTCCATGTTGGAGAAAATATGCACTATACTCTAATGACCCAAAAATAGATCTAGTCTTGAGTTTTTCTTCACAACATGAAAAACTACTTGGCTTTTCATGGGCTTGAGAAACACTTTCAAGGCCTCAAAAAGTATGTACTCTTGAATTTTGTTTTGGAGGTTTGTGTTCATGCACACTGATGTCCTTTGATGTGTTCAATATAATGATTCCGATCACAAATCTTTCCTTGATTAGGAAATTTTAATTTTTTTTCATAGACGAGAAAAACCAATCTTTTAGTTTTTCATGAGCGTGAAAGACTTAAATTTTGTAAGATAAGGATAAGATTATATTTAATAAGGTAATCTCTTCAATCACGACATAATCTCAAGGAGCTTTTCAGGGACGTGAAAAACTTACTGGACACAAAAACTAGTAAATGATAATTTAAAAATTTGGAGGATTAATGTTTTTCCTACCAAAAGTTTCCAGTTGAAATCTTTTAAGCATGAATTTTTTCGATGGGACTCAATTAAACATCATTTTTATGATTTTTTTAAAGGATAAAAAGGTAAAAAAACCCTACACTTTCATGGCGGGAAGATGCAAGGATCAATACTCTATTGAAATGCAAGGCTTTCTTTCCTAAAAATTTCATAAAGCCTAAACAATACCAAAAAACATAAAGACAACAATTCTTTTCTTCTAGTTAGACATGCATCCTTGTCTCCTTTTTATGGAGCAACTTGCATTTAGATCATGGGCATTCTGTTTGAAATAAAGAAATTGCTATACCATCATAACAATTTAAGAGATTGATTTATAAGATGTCTTAAAAACTTATGTTGGGAGCTTCAAGCTCCTCCATAGAGAAAAGGGAAGGTCCAATAAAGCAAAAAAGGGCATAAAGAATGGTAGCCTCTCTTGCACTAGAAATGGAAATATGGTAGCAAAGTTTGAGCTGCTCATACTTAATATGTTCTTCCCTTTTAGAATCGTGTCTTAGAATAGATATTCTACTGCTAAGTTCAGAGGAGTTCTGGGTTTGGATTCTTTCTAGAGAGGATAGTTCATAGGATTTTGGGATCTTAGAATGGACTTTCCGCTGCGGAGTTTGGGGTCTGGACCCTTTCTAAGATCATGTGATCTCACATAAGCTCTAATTCCTTCAAATAATCTTGCACATAAATAAGCTCTAATTCCTTCCTATAATCTTTCATATGATCAAATATAAGCTCTAATTCCTTCAAATAATCTTTCATATGATCTCACATAAGCTCTAATTCCTTCAAATAATCTCTAATCATTCAAATGAGATCATATAATCTCATTTGATGATAAGGCACATAAAAGTTGATGTATGGCTTGGTTGTAATGCCATTTTATCTCATATGGCCCCATAAAAATTATATTCCCTAGTATGCTTGCATAAATTTTAGATCATGGGCATGTAGAGCCTTTTATTACCTCTTGAAAGCTCTTATATGAGCTCATATATGCTCATAAGATCTCTTAAGAGCTCATATATGCACATAGCTTTAAGATATGCTCACATAGAGCATTTTATTACCTCTTGAGAGCTCTTATATGCTCATAAGATCTCTTAAATATAAGCTTGTATAAGTAAGGAGAACTCTTTTGAGATCTTGCGATCTCCAACAAGTGCTTATCTATTTTGAAGCTTTTGAGCCTTTTGAGATCTTACAAGCTCTTTTGAGATATTACAAGCTCTTTTGAGATATTATGAACTCTTAGAAGTAATTTAAGGGATCTTACTCAATTATATATTATACTAACAACATCCCTATCATCCCTTTAATCAAGTGCAAAACTTGACCCACACCATGCTTATGGCACACGCAACATTTTGGATCTCATGCGATCATTTTTACCTTACACATCATTAGTCATCTTATTCAAAAAAAATTGTATTAAAACATTACACACATGCACAAAGATCACCCGAGATCTTTTTTTTTGGGAAGGTGTGTGTGTGTGCGTGCAAAAGACAAATGAGACAATTAAAAAAAACTAACCTTACATCCCTAGCTTTAGAGATTTACCTAACAAACACCACTATCCCTAGCTTAAGAGATTTACCTAACAAACACCACTATCAATCCCCATCCTAGCTAACTCAAGACTAAGGTGTCAAAGGACATGGATATTTTCCTTGCCCATATTAACCAAATAAATAGAAGAATTCAAATACTATCAAAGGAACATCAAACCTTGCACCCAACATAGGATAATAAAACCAAATACGTAGAATATATGCACCAAGCATAAACACATATGATAATAAACAAATACACAAGATTGTGTGCAATCTCCCCTCCCCACCCCTTCCCCCGCCCCTTGGACGTGTGTGGCTCCTTCGCCCACATGTAATATTTTAATCAGATTATCAAAAATAGCCCTTAGAGCCATTAATAGAGTACTTTTCCAAAATTGAGCTACTCATAATAAATCAAAATGTTGCACACACTCTGATAAAAAATAATTCAAACACCTTGGTAGGTGTTCATGTCTAGTGCCTGTCGCACTGTTTTCCTCGTACTCAGCCTATACTCATACAATCGAAAATGTTAGGTGATAATTAAATTAGAATCACTCAATATAGTAATATTAACATCTAGTAGCAATTAATTGGATTCACTCAACCAAATAATAGCATGTGAATATAAAATTGTTTGGACTCGCTCAACAAATCATCTCTCACATGTATGTACAAGCACAAACACATCAACCTAAATCCATGCAAGTATATATTCAATATCAAGTATTAAATAGAATCACCCATGATACTAATCTACATACAATGACACACTAATCTACATACAATCACACACTAAGCTACATAAATAGAATAACCCATGATACTAAGCTATATACAATGACACATTAGGTGAATCATAGAGAGAGAGAGTACACATTACATATAACCTTCCCTCTTGCTTAGATTGCAATAGGCCTTAGTTGTGTGTTTGCTGATATGAGTGGATAAGATCTAGATATTGCCAGAAAAACCATTTAGGCATCCACCTAGCATCTTCCATTGGATGGTTCTCGAAACCATAAGATACTTGGTATCTATACATTATATGTTCTTGTGGTAGTCTGCTAATGGTCAATGATTAAGTCTGGAATAAGTTCTTCTTGTTCATCAACAATCAAAGGAGGTTCTTTTTTATGAGAAGGTAAAGGTGTCACCATTCTGGCCTTTTACCAACTTTGTTAGGGAAAGCCCACACACAAAACGGAAGTAAGGTGAGAAAGGGGATTTTTCCATAGAAAACGGGTTGGATGGACATGTGGGCTAGTTTGTGGGCCCGCAAGGTCAGTAAAAGCTAGGCGCCTACCATTGAGGAATATCTTTAATAGGAGGGACACTAAAAATGGCCAAGTTCTATCACTGGGTAAAGAAAGTTAAAAAGGGATATTTTAAGAAGCAAGTAAAGCTACTTTTTGGAGAAAAGGAAAAAGCATGGACCATATTTTATCGAGCTATTATCAGGGCAAAGGCATATAAAGGGGCAAAGGCATATAAAGGGGAAACTCTTGGCGTAGGTCGGGGCGGCAGCTAGTACACTCACTTCTCCCGCTTTTGAGAACAGTGCGATGTCCGTACATAAAAAGTGTGGTTTTCTTTCTTTCTTTCTTTCCATTTCTCGACTGGTTGTGTTGCAGAAGCTCGTCGTACAACAGCACCCTCACAAAGGGACTGGCCGTACAGTAGCGATTTTCTCTCTCTCTTGCTCGACCGGCTGTTGCAGAGGACTGGCCGTACAGCAAGGAGCAAACCGTACAAGAGCTAATTCTCTCTCTTGACTGGTTGCTCAAGAGTTGGTTGAACAATAGTACCCACTTAGGGACAGCCCCTACAACAACAACAACATCACAAGTTTCTCTTGTCTGGTCGCTTGTGAACTGGCCGTACAGCTGCATGTCTTCTTCCTTGCCGACTGCTCTCGAAACTCGTTGCACCCTCACCTTGGATTACTTGTAAAGCTTCTACGTAATAAAGAAGTACCTACGCAGGGAGCCAGCCATTCCGGCTCAGTGTGCTGTCTGTAGAAAGATTATGTGGCTTTCTTGCTGTTATTCCGTGATTACACTTGAAGTGTTTCTCTTCTAGTCTAGGCTTTTATTTGTGCCAACCGCCATGGTGACAAAAGGTTCTTTCAAA
Source organism: Cibotium barometz (assembly GCF_041138505.1). Lineage (NCBI taxonomy): Eukaryota > Viridiplantae > Streptophyta > Polypodiopsida > Cyatheales > Cibotiaceae > Cibotium > Cibotium barometz. The sequence continues at coordinate 54,527,612 of NC_141055.1, forward strand.
GGTCTAAGAAGACTAATGTGAAAAGAGTTACGAATCTTCCACTGTGATATAGTCATTTATATGGTAGTGATGTGTGGACATAGTCTAATAATGGGCCAATTTATTTTTTTCTCTTTAGGAGGTTTTTTCTCAAGAGAATATGTATGCACACTTATGAATGTGTACATATGTATAAACTCTTAAAGAGGTTTTTTTCCCTAAGCATATATACGCACTAACCTTATTATGTCACTTCACTTGTACTTCACTCAGGGTCCCTATCACGGAAGTGAGATTTTTTAGATATTTTATTACTTAATTTTTTTAAAAGAAAGCTTGTAAAGCAAGCAAGGGTTAAAATAGCCTTGTAACATGTTTTTGTAAGTGATAAAAACTATAAATACTCAAGCGAGGATGCTTTTGGCACACGCTTGTGAGGCAGTTGTACCCAATCTGGTGTTTCTCTCTCGTGCCTGTTATTCAAGGATGGCAATTTTCTGTCATTCTCACCCCCTTGTTATCTTCTCTTAGAGTTGCTCTTTTGATTGACTCAGATTGAGCTATCCTGTTAAGTGGAGAAGGTATACCCTATAGTTTCATCTTAACTATGTTAAGATTTTTTTACGTGTTTCAAAGTGTTTTTGAGCTCGTTCTCAGGCTGTAAGGGTTTTGCAAGCATCCCGAGGGACTGTTAGCTCGAACTATTTTTGTTTGATTTTGGGTGTTCTTTAAAACAGAAGCAACATTTGGTGTACAGAAAGGGCCGTTGTCATCTTCGACATCTCAAGTTTGAGCTCATCTTTAATAGCATCATCAACATTATCATCGATTTTGCATTCCTGCAAGAGTATCATTTCCACACTCTACACTCTGCAATTTTTCATACACTTTACAGGTTTCCTTTGCCTATCAGTGATCTATTGGAAAAACTATATTGGTTGCATTTAGTGGGTATTAATGGCAGTGGGAGGATGGAATGCCCTAACGCCAACATCCTATGGACAGGTGGACCCGATTAGTCGAGTAGTTTTCTAACAAATTAATTGAAGCTCCTACGTTAGATAAATAAGTCCCTGTGCAACCCTACTCTAGAGGACTAGGTCAGCGGCTATGTGCTATATAGATGAGGAAAAAAGCATTATTTATAGAAGTTAAGAATAGAGGTTTCTCAAGTTAAGGTTGATCACTCTATAAGTGGTTTGATTTTAGGAATCCTTTAGAAAGACCACGTTTCCCCCTGCGCAATAGAAATAGGTCTTACCTACTAATCGTATCCTTGTATTTTACATGGTCAAGGTGTCGACGCGAGTAGGAAATTATCCCAAGTTAGAATTAGTACACTATCTTAAGGTTACCTCTAATTAGGAAGGGGGGGACCTTACAACCAAACCAGTGTCGTGTCTATCGACAAGAAGACCACATTGATAGACATTGTCCGAGAGCAAGGGACCCCCCTAGGAGATAGCACAAGCGTGCCCCCACAACCCAATACCCCTCCAACCACAGTTGGCTCCAACCCTTGGCTTGTTTGGGTTTATAGACGAGTTGACATACATGCCTCCACACTTGATCCACCTGATGATCACATGAGATCCCATTATAATGAGCAAAGGTGCCGATGTTGATGCCTCACCTTCGCAGACAGGATGTGTTACATAGGGATTTATTGCATGAGGATGTATTGCATGGTGATGTACAACAAAGTGCGTGGCAAATGAGCTAGAGGTACACGCCTTGCAAGATGATGATGTCTTATGCTCCTTGATTGCCATCAAACGTGATAACTCTCCATCTCTTTAAGGGGCAACGCAGACATATGAGAGGCACGAGACTAGGTATGGTGCCATGTTTTCTACCTCTTTATTATGAGAGTTGTCTCATGGAGTGTGCAGGGCCTTGGTGGCGTCTTTTGTTACTGTTGGAAGCAGGTCATCAAGAACCAACTTTACCTTGTAGTTACAAATGATCCCATGGATATTTTGCTCATGATGCAAGAGCATAAGCTTGATGCCGACTAGTGCACTAGATCTCGCAAGCTTTTATCTGGGCATACTTTCTGATCCCCTGCACACAAAACTAAAGGTGGAGAATGCACTTCAATGGCAGTTGCAATCATTCCTTATATAATTAATTGGTCATGAAGTTATTATCCCTGCCAGAGCACAATGGATTATGATTACGAAGGGTGGATTGAAAATTGGTGTGCTGAATGTGTATGTCCCTAATCTTGGAGGAGAAAGAATTCTTTTTTAGAATGCCATCACGAACTTTCTCCCTCTGGTAGATCATTGGATCGTTGGAGGTGACTTCAACATGGTTGAGCAACCCGCATATAAAAAGGGGGGACATGAAGGCATCATTCACCTGCTTGAGAGGGCATCCTGGGAGAGATTCATCTTTTCCTTTCATGGTGGCAAAAGGACTCTTGGTTAGAGGATTACTTCCATAGGAAGTTAGATTCCCTCTTCTTTTCTTGGACTAATCACAAGAGAGGTGCACGTTGCAGTTATGCCTGCTTGGACTACTTTTATGTTGATATTTGGGCTCTTAATAGAGGTTGCAAGTGGATCTCAGATGCATTATGCACTGTTAGGGCTGAGTTGCAGGACTCCTCAGAGCACCATGCAAAGTTTCATTAACATGCACAAGAGCCATTCTGGATTCAAATGGGAGGTAGATGTAACATACATTTCTTTGTTGCCCATGGCCTCTCCCATAATAGGGGATGCATTAGACAACTGTAAGACTCTCAAGAGTACTCCATTCAGAGCCTGGCATGGTCAGGAGGATTGCCTCATATTTTTACTGCCGCTTGTTATCTGCAAAGTCTCACTCCCCTCAAAGGGATAGGGCACAACATAAGATTTGGGAGTACCTGCCTAGGTTGATCTCAGATGACATGTGCTTATTACTTGATGCCCCTTTTTTGATAGATGAGCTTAGATATGGGATTCAAGCATTACAACATGGCAAATGTCCTAGGAATGATGGCCTCTCTCCCATGTTTTTCATGATTAGTGGGGATGAAATCAGTGTGGCATAACACGACATGTGGAACATGGGCTCCGTGCCTCCTTTTCTTATCGAGGGTCTTATCCACACCTCATTCCTAAGGTTGGTGATAAGACCAACATTTCCCAATGGAGGCTTATCACATTGCTTGGGACTACATGCAAAATTATTGCCAAGGCAATGAGCATGAGATTGCAACTAGTGTTATAGATTGTCATCCATGACACACAGAATGGATTCCTCCAAGGAAGAATCATCTTTGATAACATCTTCTCCTTATGGAAGGCGGTAGAGTGGACCAAGGCAAGTAATCAGTCTTTGGCAATCTTTCTACTTGATTTTGAGAAAGCATATGATAGATTGGATTAGGACTTCTTAAAGGGTACTCTCGCATGCATGGGATTGTCTCAAGATTGGATCAGTGGTGTCACTTGCCTTTATCGGGAGGCTCACAGCACCGTGCTTGCATGTGGAGGTCAAGTTGAGTGCTTCTATATTTTTTGCTATGTATGACACGGTTGCCCCTTAGCTCCACTATTGTATTTCATTGCAAAAACTCTATGCCGGAGTGATTGCCACTGCATACAGAGGAGGAGATTTTGGGCTTTGAGTTGGCTCATGATACGATGTTTCTTTGAGGCATCTTACTCATGTCTTTGCTCATTTCGCACTACCTTGGAAGAGTTTTATCTAGTAGTAGGGGCCTTTATGAATTGGCATAAGTCTATCAGACTTTAGGTGAGTGACATTGAGAGGATTGATTGGGACATTGGCTTCACATGGATTGAGAAAGGACACTCTGCTAGATACCTTGGATGCTAGGTCAGGATAAACATTACACCCACCCATGACATAGTCAACTTCTCTTTTCCCTTTTGGGACCTAGAGATTACTGCCACATCTGGTTGTGCATCTTCCATATCCTTGATTTCAATTACATTAATGGGACAATGTTGTAGGATCCGCCCCTCCTGATCCTCCCTGGAGCTCTTGTTAGTGCTTCTGAAACAGTTGTTTGGTAGTCTTGCCGCATGTGGCTAGTCTTCCAAAAGTAATAACATTGGAATCCATCTGAATGCCCAGCGCCACCTGTTCCTCTACCTTTCCCTTCGCCATAGTAAAGTCTATATGGTGCTCGTGCGGTAGCCATGGGTGCTATTTCCTGGAGCTTCAATGAAGGAGCTTTTTCTTTATTCTCATCTAGCGCGTCTAGAGCCGTGGTGGTAAACTAGGTGTTGCTTGCCACAGCTTGGTATGCCACTTCTTGTTGGTGTTATGATTGTAGATGCATTAGATAGTCGGAGGGTGATCCCCACAACTACTTATCCTTCCCAAGCACAAAGGGGTTAGAACATCATTGATCCAGAGATCTAGTGCAAAGCTTTGCTTTTGCAAGTTGGTGGTTAGAGCATTCCTTCCTGGTACTGAGCCTTGGAAGGATTTCTTCATGTACCATAGTCTTAGATGTGTCCATGAGAGTCAGATTACCTTGTACCATAGTCTTAGATGTGTCCATGAGAGTCAGAGCACCTTGGAGGATTTCAGAGGCTGCACCTTGTAGAGGGTGAGGGTGATTGGTTTTCGGGCACGAGCATGGCACATAGATCCAGCACCGGCCAAGGTGGCCAGGGAGAGATTTTGGCAGTTATGGATTTGGGAGTGCCGACCTCTCACGTGGTTGCAGTGGGACCCTGGAGAGTGGACTTGGTATGATCCCACAAATTGGGTGGAGACTCTAGATGCCCCTTTCTTTGCATATAGAGCACGGCTCGGTCGTAGGATCTAGATGCCAGAGATAGATGGCACACCAGCAACAACAGTAGACTGGCAGTCTCAGGGCCTATCACAACGCTTCCTTTCAGATTTCTTGAAGAGGTTTTGGGACAGCTTTCAGCCGAGGAAGATCACTCTCTTCCTTTGGCTAATGGCACCTAAGAGTCTGGCGGTTGGTACTTGGCTTGCAATCGGAGGTCAATCGACAGCTTGCCCGAGGTGCCGGCCACCCCCAGGAGTCTCAGCGACATCGCCTTTGGGATTGCCTGAAGGCTCAGCAGATTTGGTAGCGGATTCTCCGCATCTTCGCTATGGATAGGGCATCGACCCGACGGATCATCACTTGGGGTACTGTCGCTTGGGCCATCGAGGCTAGAGTGGTTAGGACATACAAGGAGGATGGGGGAGGACTTGCCCTTCAGGTCTCCCACCATTGTATTGCAGTAGCACCAGTCAGAGCCCCACTAATTTCCCACTTCTTTTGGTTATTTCTACACAGAGGGTTGATTACTAGCCAATGGAGATCTATTTTTGCCATGCATCCCTCGTCCTAGATGCCCAGCTCCACATCAAAGACATTGTATCATTGCTTATAGGAGTGCAAAGGAGCACAGAAGATTTGGGTATCTATAGCCCAACTATTGGGAAAATGAGAATTGATCCTATCTATATTACTTGGGGTGCTATTGCGTGGTTGACTCAATACAGCCCATAGCTTCTTTTTAACGGCAATGATGCAAATCCTATTATTCTTGTCTGCAGGGGCATAGCTAAAAGATGTTTTCTTCAAGATATCCCTTAGTTACGATACACACCTCTGTTTAGTATTGACTGTTGGAATACGTGGCCCTTCGCATGGCTTAGTGCTTCGAATTGTATTGGGCAATGAGCATAGGAAAACTCCCTAACTCCACATGAAAAGGGGAGAATGTATCTAGACCATCAACTTGGCACATGGTTGTGACATCACACATGATGTATTTGGGCTTGGCTCTTCCAACTTGTATTAGCCTATAAAAGAGGCATCTTATGAATGGAAAATATGCAACTCGTTATCTTGTTCTCTTGAATCTTTTGCCTATTGTACACACACACACACACGTATCGCTCCCTCTCTTACTCTATTATCCTCACCATGGCCTGCATCTAGGAGCCTCCATAGCTCTCTTTCCTCTTGCAAGCCAACCAAAGGTGGGACTTGGGCCATAAATAGAGATCTTCTAGAGCTGCACAAACAAAACGCGAACATATTTATGAGAGTGGAACCACGGTATTTTCTTCTCCTCCACTCCTACGGGGCTTTTATGGCGTTCAATAGTATCCTCCATATTTTTAGATAAAGGCCTTCAAGGATTGGGGGCTCTTCTTGGAGACTCTTGCATATTTTTTGAATTGGAATGTATGTCAAAAGAAGAGTAACCAAGCTGGTACGTTGTTGACATAACATAACTTACAATCAAAGGTGCCATAGTTGGGCTTCAAAAGTGTTCATCCGTAGGTTTGTGTACATCAAGAATGCATATAATGCACACTATCTAGGAGCAACCTCACAACACATCCTTAAGATGTTCCATTAAAAGAATACAAGAACACTTACGGACAAAGACCGACCCTTTATTTTCATAATTCGGTAACCATCCCTTCCTCCCTAATGACTGCACAAAAAGGCTGGTGGGTGGCAGCAAAGACCAAAAATCAACTTACCTTCTTATGATCATTAAACCCCAATAATCTTAATAATATGTACACTTGCAAATTCTATACAGAGCACATATAATTGTTAAACGTGTTTACTTTAGCTAATCCTCCCCCTGTTCCAAATTATCTTGTTCTCCTGCAATCACTTTGACATATGCCAGTTGAGCAAGTAAAAGAGAAAAAATGACTCCATATGATGCCAGCTTCGAGGCACGTATGCATGTTCCCGCCATAAAAGCTGTTAAAAAAAACACTTAATTAAAATCTTAAACAGAATCAGGCTTATATCGATTGACAAAATTTATCTAAGTTACATCAGCCTACCCCAGGTCTAGCAGGAGAGGTTTTTAAAAGTTCAAAATTCGCAAAAACTTACAGGAGTAAACTTACATGGGTTTGTCCTAATTTAAGCTGCCACAGTTGAAACCTGGGCCTGCCCACCATCAGCTGATTATATATTTTTACATGGTATCAGAGCATAGGCTCTAGGCAAAGCTTGTTTTGGCATACTAGCATTGTCCTCACTCTCACTAGTCTCATCAACAAATACTAGCTTTCTCCTCACTATCACTAGTCTCATCAACAAATACTAGCATTCTCCTCACTCTCATTGGTATCCACCTTGGGTGTGTTTGGTAAATCTTCCTTGTTTTTTGGAGTGTCCTGTAGATGAGGGGTCATTAAAAGGAATCACACAGATACAGAGATTTATAGATACCCTATGAATGCACGTACAGAGATTTATAGATACCCTATGAATGCACGTGATACACAGAGTTTTAAAATGGTGAGCCCCATACAAGTGAGATGCATGCCCAATATAACATGCTACCCCTAGTTATAATTTCTACACCAAACAACATTTTAAGATCTAAGAAAAGACTTACAAAGCCCATGGCGATAGCATATTTGCTAAGGAATACATGATTTTACCTGAACTTGAGCTCCATATAAAAGAGACCATCACTAGAGAGAGCCCTCCGTACAATAATTGTTTATAGCTTGCACTCAAGTCCTTTCCTGAGTCGGTTGAAACTACTGCTACTTTCTGCACATTGTAGTCAAGGACATAATTTCTAACCCGTTTCATGGCAAAGTAATAAAATGAGCTACGCTTACTAGAGTTATCCATTGAAAAAAAAACACAAAATAAAAAGCTTCAAATTAAAAAAAGAAAAGAGAATCGCCATTGTCAGATCAAAGTCCCCCCACATCCTTGGGGCCAACTAATATGGAAAACCTTGCCCTTTTTAGATGCATTGAGTGTGGTCACATGCATCAATCTTCCTAACAGTTTACCTGATGCATGGTGATGTCATACGGTTGTTTGGGGGCTAATTCAAGATTAGGAAGAGGAGATCAAAAGCCTTCATATGGATATATCACAAAGAAAAGAGGGAATGCACAAAGAAAAGGCTAGCTATGAGACATGAAGCAAAGAATCACACAAAGACCAGCACGAGAAGAGAAAATCCACAGTTTGATAAGATAACCACCTCTCGACTCATTCCGAAAAGCCCCTAGCAGGGCACTCAGATGAGATCCGCACCAGGGTGTCCAGTTAGGAGCCTAAACGGTTGGTTGCATTGCTGGGACTGCCGGACAACCAGAATGTAGGGGCCAACCTTGCCTACTTAAAGTCCATTTGTGGTCCATCTTCCAAAGCCAGTAGTAGTAGTCCACGGTGCCCAAAAAGACTCATATGAACAAACTCTCAGGAGCTCCATTTTTCAGCAGATTTCCAACTTCTAGCAGAGAAGATACATTCCCAGAGAACACACTGAGGCACAGTTCATTTAGTTCCTCGATCAAAGACATGGACACTATCACAGACCAGGGTACAGCACCACAAGGAACAAGGCAGTAGGCCAGTCCTAGATCTTCTCATGATGTTTCCATGCCCGCGGGGGCCACCACTAGACTTTCCTGACAGAAGCTCTGAGGCCACCTTCTAGAGTGAGACTACGCACCAGGTGACAGTAGCCAAGAGTCCTTGACACAACCACCCCTGCACCCAGGATCCGGAATCAGCTTTTTACTTACCTACACTTAATTCAAAGAAACTTACCACAAAGGCGCACGACTATAGAACATAAAGCAGAACATGCATAAGGACTGTAAGTCCGTCCCTGGTCCCAAAGCTTGGTATGCATCTGAGTGCATATGCGCTAGCATTGTTTGCATTGCAGCACAAGCCCCATGTCAGGCCAGTCACCTATGGTCCTCAATCTTCTTTTACAACGTCGTTGCAATCATCCCAGAGAATCTCCATCCTTACATATCTTTGAGCATGAGGGACAATCAAGGACAATGGAGTTGTGAGTCCAAAAGAGCACATGTGATCAGAAGAAAGTTGGCTGGCCTCCTGTGACTGACACATGCCACTGCCGATACGATTTCAGCAGTTTCAAATCATGAGAGGGCAGCCTCCACCTGCCCATCCGAAGAGCCACCTCTTCAGAAGTATTTGGGCCTGTTTTGGGCAGTTAGATACCCCACACAAGTGTCCGAGGGTGGGCACAGGATTGGTAGCAAAGAACTTTTACAATAACATAAAACAAAACAAAACATACCAGAAAATGAGGACATCAAAAAAGTTGAACTTTTCTAAATATAATATCAATGGCCAAGTAACTACACAAACAAAAAAACGATGTACGTATGTGCGTGTACAAAAATAAGAGGGAGGTAGGTGTGCATACGTATGTGCATATACAAAAAGAAGAGGGAGGTAGGTGTGTGTGGGGGGTGGGTGTGTTGGGGGCATGGGCATGGGCGTGGGCGTGTGTAGCGCGCACCAACACACACAGTAGCTATAAGCACGCTCTGAACACATGTAAAAGAGATAGTGTACTTCTTCAAGCTTGTCCTTTGATAGATTTGTCCGATAACTCAAACCTCTTGGGGACCTGTACAAATTTTTGAAAAAGAGACCATCATTTCTTGAATATGCAATGCGGATCTGGAATTCCTCAAAGTCTCGAGATTGAGCCTGTCATAAAAACACAAACTCAGTCAGAATGCAAGAAATCATACAATCTAGGCAAAACCTTTCAGCATCGTGACAAAACTACCAAAGCTTACTAGTGCTTCATGATGTTTTTCTGGGTTACCACTACTGGCTCAGGTTCTAATAACATTCAGTGAACCTTCTAGGCATCTACCCTTACTAATTGTATGCACTTTGTATCTTTTTGGTACATATCTACATTTACCTCGGGATTAGTGTTAGTTTTGTTATGTTGTCTTTTTTTTACATGATGAGGTTCCTTGGACACATTGTACACCTTTTGTCTCATAGACCCGTTGGGTCTTTTGCAAGATGTTAATATATCTTCTTCTTCTCCTCCTCCCCCAAGGGGCGGCCCTCCACAAACTCCATGCTAGGCGCACCCATCACCTAGTTAAGGAGGTAACGGGTTAGAATGCCAGCCATAGGGGAATGCATAAGCTTGAGGACGCCTTGCCTCTGAAAGCACTGAGGCCCCTCTAAAGCCTGAATGTTCCATGATACTATCCGCATATCAATCTCTGTGGAAGGCAGAACTATCGGAACTGCCCTCCACTCGAAGAGTCTTGGGCATGGGTTTGGGTGGGAAATAATTGCAATCAGTCTTGGGGCGAAGGTGCGCCAAGTGGGTGCGGATCCTGTCCTCCAAGTGTCGCCACTCTAGCTGAGCGCGAGAATAGGCATACTCTGAACTCCACTGATCACAATGGAGGTATCTGTAAGAGGGGGGAGGGAAACTGCAACTGAGATATGAAGGAACACAAGGAGCAGCACCGCCAGGCTGGAGGACACCTCCCCTTCCTGATCTCTAAGGCCTGAGCCTCCCAGCTCCATCCTAGCCAGGGGCAGAGGTGGGTAAGAACGTCGCTGACGCAAAGATCATGAAGATGGTGTGAGAGCTTTACTACCTGCCTCTGGATGGTGGCAGCCACCAACTCCGAATTCCACTCCGTCCCCAGGGTTTCGCTCAAGGGGAAGGAGAGGATCATCATGCCAATTTGTAACGTAGAAGGTCTGGAATGATGAAACACCACACAAATCCGAATGGGAGCCATCGTCTCCTAAAAAATAGCAGTTCCTTCCATTGGAAGACATCGGAAGAAATTGTAATCCACAGGTAGTCCCAAGATCCTGGGGGCCGACCTGGGGACTCTGGCAGGAGAGCCCTCATCGGGGAAGCGATGATGGCCATCTCTACTGACTCCGAGAATCGATGAATCAAGCAGTGGACGGAGCTCGCAGGCTACCCTGGGTCAGGCACTACAGGAGGGCGGTGGGGGTGCTCAAGAGAGGCGGAGGGAGGGGGGAGTGTGGCTCAAAGGAAGAGGGAAGAAGACGGGGGGGGGGGGGGGGGGGGGGGGGGGGGGGGGGGGGGGGGGGGGGCAGTTCAGAGGCGGAGGGAGGGGGGAGAGTGGCTCAAAGGAAGAGGATGGGGAAGAGGGGACTGCTACGGGAAGAGTCGGAGGCAAGGATGGAGGATGAGGAGGGCAAAGGGAGGGGGGGGGAGGGGAGAGGGGGGGGGGGGGGGGGGGGGGGGGGGGGGGGGGGAAGGAGGTGGAGGGGGGTGGGAAGGTGGAGAAGAGGGAGATGGGAGAAGATGGGAGTGATCCATCTGAGAGGGAGGGTGCTAGGAGCTGGCCTCACTGGAAACTGAGAACAAGGGGAAGTCTCGGCGGGGTATCGGCCGCCAAACCGAGGGGGCCGGAGGGACCCTCACAGTGATTGGAGGGGTCACATCACCAACAGGTGGGTGTTGCAATAAATGCTTGAAACGGTTCTCTGACCGAACCGAATCTTCCTGTACTCTGCCAGATTATAATCTAGTGAGTTTATGTGCTCTCAAGCTTCTCTATCGTGTGTGTGTGTGCATTGTTGCAACCCTAACCCTAATTCCAACAATCGGTATCAGAGCTAGCTTCCTTGACACTCGATCTAGTAGCCTGCCTCCCTCCTCACGACCTTGTTTTTCTGTCTCCGATTG